>NC_140912.1:19340685-19885415 GCF_045865225.1 Trachurus japonicus
TATAGGCCTCTATCTGTGTCCACTGCTCAGTAGGCTATGGTATATCCCCTGCTCTCTCAAACATCTGCTCATTCCTGCACAATCCTCCAAGGGAGAGCCAAGTGTGAAATAGGTCGCCATTTTTTTCCCACTCTCTTCAAGTGAAATCTCTCTTTCCTCGTTGTGTTTGGAGTTTTGGAGCAGAAAGGTGTGATGGTGGCAGAAATGTCGTTAAAGGTCCATGGTGAGTCATATGACCCAGACCGAGATCACTCATAATAGCCTGAATTCCTTCGTACCTGTGGATTGAGAGTGCATGCCAGTAGCCACTCAACTCTTGTTTCTCTGTTTAAGTCCTTGCCTAAGAGGAAGCAACATGTTGTCGTTGGAGAGCTATGAGCCATAGCAAAGCTGCATCAGGGGAATGGACTGTTGCCTCAAGGTCCAGGACTGTGCTCCACATATTTGAAGATGTAGATTTGCCCTTGATGACCAGCATAGACATCCACTTAGTGTATACTTTCTTGGTTAAAAACCAGACAGAGAATGTGTATTAAGTCAAGAAAAAAAGAAAGAAAAAAGTTCTAACAACTTACAAAGAAAGCTACTGGCATCCAAACATAAGTAACAACTCTGCAACTGACTGATCAGCCGTGCATTGGCCATTTTCGTTACCTTATCTTTATCCTGCACACTTGAATCCAGCGATAAGAAACACACCTACACACTTGGAGTTGGAATGTAACATTGGACCATTGTCTCATACTAAGCAACGTAATGTTTTAAAAGCCTTTAAATGTATTTATTTATTAACTTAAGGCTGTTTAACTGGTATGTCCTTTAATCATTTTAAGTTTATGAATTATTTTGGGTCACTTATTCTATTTAAATGTTTCACTTAAATATGTTTCCTCTGTTATATTATTTTGAGTACCATTCTTTCTTTCTTTTTTATCATCCTTCAGCACTTCCTCAATGCAAATTTATGAGATTCACAATAGTGTTTCCTCACTTCATGTTATTATTGTCTTGTTTTTAATGTTTTTTCTAATAACTCATGTATTGCTCTGCGTGTGGATAGGGGTGGAGTGAGTTGGTGGTGGTTGTTCTAATTGCTTGTATTCTGTAAAAGCACTCAGTGTCACATTACCTGTCAGAGAATTACTTATTCAGATAACGTGTGGTTGATTGATTAGTTTACCAGTTTCTCCTCACATTTCAGATGCAGCGTGTGTTTGGTTGGACATGACAGATGACTCATATATTCAGCAATGCAGCTCTTCGTCTCATCGTTGAAACGTTCAGATGATGCTCTTTACTGAATGGTTTATTTTGTTCTTTTTCTCAGTGGACTTGTGTCTGTAAATGTTTAGGCTTGTTTGACTGCTCCCCAGCTGCCTCAGGGAATATTGTGGCTTGCAAGTCTGTGGAAGAGGGCCTAGTGTATTCCACCATGATAAATCAGAGAGCAAGAGCAAGGAGAACAGGCCACCAATTACAATGACCCAAGGCTGAAAATCCAAAAGAAAAATACTCTTATCTGCAGCTAAATACTATTGAGTCTCTGTCTATGGTTGCGGTGAATACAGCGGCTCTATGAAAAGGAGATCTGGTGCTTGTTCATACTTCTAAACCGTCAGTGTTTGCAGCATTGCAGTCTGTAAGCAATGCACAGCTCTCTTTTAATGCTATGCTCTGCTGGCCACTCCAGAAAGCAACAGGGGAATATAGCCTGCCATTCACTGCCTCCATCAAAAGCCATTTGTCAACTTTTCTTTTTTCTTTTTAGTGCACATCAGTAGATAGAGCTGAGAGGGTCTAACCCACTGCCCCCATACCAACTGCAGACACACTGCATCAAGTGGAAAATTGGCTTGAAATGTGCAGTGATGTGACAGACACTCTTAATATACAAGCTGGAAAATTGTTTGTTCCTCCACTGAATGATAAAAGTGAGTTGCTGTTGGTTCTAAAGCTAACTAATGACTAACCCCTTTTGTAATAACGAACATTTTGATGTGCAAGTGTAATTTCATTAGAATTAATTACTTGTTCAAATTAATTGTAAGAGATTACGATTATATTTGGTTTGTATTTGACTCTGCAAAACTATTTTGGAAATACAGGCAGGGTTCCAAAAAAGCAAAATTAACCAATTTGCAACAAACTTGGTGGAGGTAGTTGAGCTATACGTGACATGCACTGATTTAGTCTTGTGTAAAATCTAAAAAAACAATTTAAAAAAAAACACTTAACAGACATGAAACAGAAAGAAAATATGAATCATATGTTTTTGCAGTATAGCTTTAACATTGATGTGCCAAAGCTGCTCTCAGATGTTAAAAGAAAAGAAAAAAAAATTGCTTGTCCTGTGCACATTACATTGGTTGCAGTTGGAGATGGTATTTATGCCTGAAACATCCTGACAGCTCAGCAGTCTGCATGTGTCCAGTAATGCGTGTACTTGTGATAGTCAGTGATCATCAAAGGAGGCAGCACTAGCCATGTTGACAGAGGATGCTGAGAAACTGTGTATACGACTGTACAGACACAATCAGTAGTTCTGGGTAGATCTGTAAGCAGTGCCGTCTTCACACTGGTTATATGCAGAGCTACACCGCACTGCCGACATCTTCCTCATCAAAGTAGCGTGAACTCACTTCATCCTGGCGACAAGTGCTGCATAAGCCCCACGGGGTGTCTAGGGATTGTGTGGGAATATCTTAAGCCTTCCTGATGCAGCCTGTAATGGTAGTGAGCAATAAATATGTGAGACACCGATGCACCAAGAAGCATAATCAAAGACTGATTCCACTGTGCTTTGGGATTTTCAAATGTATGTTTGAGAGAATCACAGTGCAGGGTTGAATTTTTATGGAAATAGGAAAGGTGACATTCCATGAACAAATTCAATTAGTGTGACATGCAGAAGAAGCCAAAAATAAGTTTATGTATGAGGTTACAGTACCTGTGATTTTCTAGGATCCCTTCAATTCCTGTGTTAACTTTGACCCCAAAGATGTAAGTTGAATGGAAAATATTTCTAATTATGAAGTTCTTTCAAAATGTTTTAATCTAAAACTTTCTGTTATTTGAGGAACGTGTTTTGTGCGAAAATGCACAATAGCCTTAATCATTAAAACCTATGAAAGGCAGGGTTTGTAATGTTGCTCCAATTAATGCTTCATGTGTGAAATGCCGAGGTGTGTAGTCATCCCAATCAAAACTCAATTAAAAAATTCTGTTCTATGAAGGTAATGCTTTAGGAAAACATGGAGGTTGATGTCGATAAGCTGTCATTTGATAAACAACAGACATGTGGGGTCGGGCAAAAACAAATTTATCCAGTATCAAAAGCTCATACATTTTTAGATCTAAATCTGCTCTAGAAATGCTATTTTGTTCAGTTTTCTAATTAAATCAACAAGCCTGTTTGTGAAGAGTGTGGTGATTTGACAACAATAAAACAAAGAGCAGAACAAAATTATTGTACTGTTCAGATCAATGACTGACTGCACTTAATTTTTGATCTCAGTACGTATGCAACAGACACAGTCTGGTTTCCATTAAAATAAAGGATAATATAAAAAGAAAGAACAAAAAAAATAACAAATCATATGTTTTTTTTGTTTGTTTGTTTTTAATAATGTATTGTCGTTAGAATTAAAATGTATGCGTGTGTAAATGACTGAAACAATGAAAAGCACACAGAGAGCAAGTATGTATGATGAGCACTGCAGTGCTTCTAAGGAGGTTGTAATTTACAGTACAGTATTTTTCTCTTTTTTCCTTCTTCCTTTTTTTTATTTCAGCAAAACTGTTGATTAACGCCTCCGAAGCCAGGAGGCATCTCATCTTCATACATACATTATACAAAAAAAAAAAAAAGAAGTTGAGCTTTATGTAACCGTAATATGGGAACATTTTGTCTCTTGCTCCAGTTCCTTCATCACAAATTAAATGCAGTGTGCCTGGCGAAAAAGATGAATAAATTAACAGCTTTCAAACAAAAAATGCAAGTGACAGGCAACCAAGGGAGTGACAGCAACAATGATAGGCATGTAGGACGAGGACTTGGGTAGATTGTTGCTCCCAGGCATTCAAAAAGAGAGTGAAACTCCAGAGACATGGTGCATTCGATGCGCAAACACCACCTGCTGAAAACGATTTAGGTGCTGCAGTTTTTCACTCTGGGCCTCGCAATCTCAACAAAACATAAAGCAATAGCAGCTGACATGTGATTCATATGCACACATATGCTCAAGCTCAGTGCCCCGCCTCCACCTCCAAAATACCTGGAATCAGACACACCACAGAAAGCAACTCTAACTAAAGGTACAGCAGGGTTGTACTTTCCACTCATCCAAATTATGCAATTACAGCTTCACACTTTAGTACGTACCAGTGTGCAGCAGACGGGAAAAGGCTTGGTGAGCACATTCACTTTGCTCTTGTGTGGACTAGGGCTGTCCAGATTAATCGACTTAATCGATTACGTCAGTGACGTAAATACGTTGACAAGTACAACAACATACCATTGAGTTGTTAACAAACACAGCAGACGTTAACGCTCGTTAACCAAAAATAACCGTTAACTGATAAGATTATAATGGTCTATTGAATGTCTGTGATTAGGCCGATCAGCAACGCGATCGACGATGCATGTTTTTTTTTTTTCTTCACACACACACACTGCTCCAGCTGTGCAGCCACATCCATTGTGCTCTGGCTCTGCTGATCAGGCTCAGAGCGATTAGAGCTTCCAATGTTGAACTCTTTGGGCCTGATCTACTAAGATCCCAGATAAGGGGGCGCTAAATTGCGTGCTCCTGGTAAAATTTTTGGACTTTTGGTTGAGTTTGGCGGTGCCTGTGGACCAAAGCGGTAGTGTTTTGCCTGAAGGGAGACTCCATTTCCCATGAACACTAGCGTGAAGCCCTGTAAATATCCTGCATTAAAATTAAAGCAGATATCAGTGGAATGTTTTTGTTAATATAAGTCCTAAATAGTCCTATTTTCCGTCAGCAATCACTTACATGAAGTATTTCAGCCTAAACACGAGTCTCTCCGTCACTCTGCTCTGCTGTAACCCGAGGAGAAAATTTTCCTTGTGGGATACAAGTGTTATCCAATGAGGGGAGAGAACGGCATGAAGGGCTGTGTGTGCAGCCAAGGGATGCGCGTGAATGTGGTGACGTAGCACGAGGACCAATTGATGCCTGACAAGGGCGGGGGCTGCTAACTCATGGTGCGTTCAAGGAAACTCTACTTTGTGTTTTTCCTTCCTGTGAAGTCATACCAGTTCGATCTGGTACGAGTTCACGGGTCGGAAGTTACGAGTGGCCGTTATAGGGAACTTTCACAGACAACAGGACGGTAAAAACACGAGCTACGGGTTACCTGGAACGCTACCAAGTCGTAGTTGTGACTTGAAGCTGTAACTTACGGTTTCAAAAGCCTGCCTTGAACACAGCATTAGCCGAAACGGCCGTGCCGATGATATCTGCTTTAACAGAAGACATCAAAACTAAGTTTCTGTTTCCAGTGGATCATTTCAAAGTGAAAACACAAACATAATCCATTGCTAGAGTGCTGTTTTGCCTGTTCCCTCCTTGTTGTGACTCGTGAAAGTGAGAGCCGGTGTCCTACCATGCTCCTCAAAGTTGCTTAGTGCCAGAGAAAGAGATACAGACCCCCTCAGACCACGACAGAGGTGTCATTCAACTTGTTGTAAGTCGATGTATCATCACAAAAGTTATGAAAATATTTTATGAAGGTTGAAAAGTTCCTTAGTGTTGGTTTAAAAGAGAGCTCAGGTAGGACACTCAAGCCACCCTCGGATCTGAACTCTCTGACCAGAGGGATCAAAGACGGGATGAAGGCAGAGGTGACGTCTCTCGGTCCCGGTCCCTGTCCCGGAGTTCAGCAGCCAGGCTAAAGAGAGTGCAGCAGCACTCCTCTGACAGCCCGCTCAGCTGCAGGTGAGCTAAGCTACATGTGAACCGGCTGGAGAGCAGAGCGCCCTCTTTTTTTTTTCTTTTTAGCAGCACCGTCCTTACTAGGGCTGCAGCTAAAGGCGGGCTTACACTGTACGATTTTGCCACGATTTTGTCGTCCCAGACGAGTCGCAGCCTAATTTGCATAATCGTAGAGGGATCGCGGGGTCGTGAGCATAATCGGGACGTATGGTTAGTGAGGCTCTGTGTCACGTCCCGACGTCCTAAAGACGAGTCGCCGACCTCCCGACAAATTTCTGACATGCCAGAAAATTTCTCGTCTTGACAGACAATGTATGGGGTCCTACGTCACGATTCTGCACATACGACAAGTTTTTACCATGACAGGTTGTTTTAGCACAGAGCACAGAGCCTTTATGAACCTGAATGTGATGCTGAACATCGTCAGATGGAGTCAGAACGGGCAGACAGAGAGAGAGAGGAGGGACAGGGAAGTAAGCTGAAGTTAGACCACAGCTGTAGCTGTGACAGACAGGGTGACGGGGTGATGATCGTTAATGCAGCGCAGTCCATGATGGAAGATCAGCCCGACAAATGTACACACATATCAGACAATTGAGGACAATTATTTTTTCTTGCCGTTACAGTATAAAATAGCGAGCCACACCAGCCACGTCCACTGGCTCAGCGGACCCGTGTGCAGATTAGAAGGCTGCACAGGCCTGGAAATTAAGCCCTTACCGGCCCGAGCCCGAGACTCTCAAACCCGACCCGAACCGAGCCCGAATTAATAGATTAAAAACCAGGCCCGACCTGACCCGTTACCTGAAGTGTTATTATGCAAAATGCACGTTATTTTAAATGACATTTAACAGCGTGACGCTCGTCAAGCGGCTCGGAAATGAGACGACTCGGTAGAGAGAGAGAGAGAGAGGGAGAGAGAGAGGTGGACATTGCCGTGTGCGTGTGTCTGTGTGTGCCAGAGCAACCTCACTCATACACGACAGGAACCAGCAGAGAAGAACCGAGAGACACCAGAGGGCAGCCCGCATCCAACCTGCATCTGGGCTCCCCTGCCTAGACTGCGGATGGATGATTGGCTCACGGATCACGGATCCACCTGAAGTGGCACCAGTCTATGAGTGGCACTAGCGACACACCGCTCAGAGCGCTCGCGACCAATGACCAAGACCAGCTGTCCGCGTGCAGCCCGACCCGACCCGGGCCCGAATTAATTAATTAAAAACCAGGCCCGGCCCGGCCCGTTACCCGTCGGGTTTCGGGTTACCCGCGGGCTCGGGTTGGGTAGTTAGATCTCATGTTGAACTTTTAAACAAAGTGCAGGCTAGAGAGAGAACTAGCGAGGCTCCTCTGACAGCTGCAGGTGAGCCGCAGGTGAGCTACACGTCAGCTGGAGAGAGTTCTATCTGCAGCCTTTGCAAAACAGAGATGCCGTACGTACCCCAGTGTTTTTGTGAATTAATAATCATCAACCAAATAATAATCGCTAGATTGGTCTAAAAATTAATCTTTGAATCATCGACTAATCGAAAAAATAGTCGATATACAGTATTAATCGGGAGAAAGACAATCGTTGGGACAGCCCTGTGGACTGAAATAAGTGCATCCTGTTGGGAATGTGTATCCCCTTCTAATTAATTAAAAAAGCAGGTTACCTGAGCAGCAGACAAGTGCAACAGAAATATTCCTTTCAAGCTGCCTTTGTCTTTCAATATGTTTGCCTTATTTTTACCTGACTCTCATATGGTTTGCTTGACATTAGAGTGAACTGTGTGTAAATGCAATCATGTAAGGCAGACAAAATGCAGTAGTGTATTTTAACCTAGACCACAAGCAGAGGTAAAGATCATTAATAACCTTTTTTTTCTAGCTTACTTTAAGTCCCAGTATTAAGCTTATAGGTAATAAACATGTCATGGTTTAATGCAGTCTTAAGGACATACTACAAATAATGTAAAATAATGAAATATTTTATTGCAGCGCAGTTCAAATTATATAGCCACTTGAGCTAACAGCCTTTGATTGTTCGAATGGATTCAGTGCCACAGTGATGCTATATTAATTCAGAGTTTCTGGCAGAAATTAAAGATTATGCTTAAAAGGACATCGGACAGTAGGGTAATCCATAAACACAGTCACAATGTATGCATTACAACTCGGGGATAATGGCATACATGGAGAAATATTGAAGCTACCCTGAAACACTTATGGCCTCTTGACAAATACAGTGGTAATGTTGTTAATATGTCTTTTCTGTACTGAAATATTAACACAGCATCCCTCACCACTTCCTTTCAGAAAGCTATAGTGCTTACATCTTAAGTGGCAACTTCTTGGCAACCACATACGCATGACTGATGCCAGCTAGTTTTAACATGAATACATACATGAGTGCTGCGGTAGATCTGGTTGAAAGTGAAACATTTATTTTACTCTCTTAAACGTATTAAGATACAACAGTGCTCTTTATGCACAGTAATGTTTTTTTCATGACCATTTCATCAATGAACACTGCTAAATACCACAAGTGGATATAGGCTAGGGATGCACCGATTGCAATTTTCTGGCTGATCACCGATTTTAAAAAAGCCTGACCTGCCAATTCGGATTTTGGCTGATTCCAATTTTTTTTTTTTTTTTTAAGTCAACAGTATCACCACATAAAGATATTCATTTAGAAAATGCTTTATTTCTTCGCCCATGTCCATCCATTGTATCATACCCATATTTTTCTGCTCTTTATTGTGCTCTAGAGCTGTAATGATATCAGAATCTCACATTCCAATACCTCAATAACAGGCCCATGATATTTATTTATTGCAGTAAAGGCACATCATGATATCAAAATCTCACTGCATTATAATACCACAGTAAGCTCCACAGTACAATATTTATTCCACTATCCATAAGTCAACAACAAGAACATTTGGTCAAAAATAGCTCATTTGCCTTTCTCAATCACCAGCCACTCTCCCCTTATCCCACCCTCACCTGCCCCCAACTCACTCACTCACCTCCCTCTCTCCCTCCCTCCCTCGCTCACTCACTGGCTCACCGCTCCTTCTGGTTCTGTATCTGCCATGTCACAACACAAAGCTATTTTTTTTTCAACAGTGTGAGAAGTTTAACGATGTCCGCGACATCTGCGCAGTCCGTCTGTGTGTCTGTCTCACGTGCGTTACGTCTGACTCCAGCTCTCAGTAGAAGCTGCAGCGACTGTTGTTGTTGCTCCAGGTAGCTGTAGCACTTCAACATCAACAACAATAGTTTGGAAGTCAGCAGTGACAACCAACGCAGCCACACACGCACTAAACAGTCAGCTGACATGGTGACATGGACGCTCGTCTCTCTCACTCTTACAAGCCTGTCATTTCATATCGTTACATGTCCGTGGCAATATCGATTTTTTTTAACCCGCTACATTGGCTTGTGGGCTGATCAAATTCACTCTGGTGCAGACGTGACCTGGTGGGCGGGCCTGTCGGTCAGCCCTCTCTCACGGCAGAGCAGAAGGGGACACTGGCTGACTTTCAGACCTTTCCTGAGGTAGATAAGATCGGTAGATAAGATTGGTTTCATATAAAAGAAAATTAAGGGAATCGATCAACCGATCGGCCAGCCAATTGATTGGTGCACCCCTAAGATAAGCCCTTGAAAACATCAAACTGCTTTGCCATTATTTTAGCTGCAAAGCAGGGAAAGTTCACACATTTATAAAGTTCAGTGCGTAATGGCTTCAAGGGATGTCTGACTCTTGACGAGCCGTTTATTTATATGTCTGTAATTAAAAGTCAAAATTATGCATTCATATATGACCTATCAAATACCACTGATCATATATGAGACAGATAAGCAGCACTGGGCCTTGGCTGTGGCGTGGCATTATTTCACATGTTATGTCTGACTGACAAAGCTTATTGGGGTTATTCTGTAAGAACATGGATAAAAATCAGCTTCAGGCTATATCTGTACAGTATGAACTGCATTATCAACAGTTCTCTTTAATTAAACTTTCAATTTCAGCACTCTTCTCTCAGACTGTGTTGATGTCTCCTACAATTTGAGGTTTGGAATATTCTGCAAGAAGTATGACATGTTGTTTCAAGAAATATTTTAATATTTTGCCGTTGATAGTTTGTAATTAGTTAGTTAGTAAGAGATTGATTTACTAAAAAAAATAAAATAAAATGGCACATTTAATTATGCACATGGTCCACATTGAAATAAGTGGAATTAAAAAAGCTGAGTGAAAAGAAGCCAGTATATTCCTGCTTAAGCTTTATTGAAGTCAGATATTACATTTTAGCATTTATTTTTTAAAGATTGCTGTGATACTGGGAAGGTTTTGGTTATTTATTGTATGAAAATCTCTGAACATCTGCTAGGGTCAACATGAGGGGAGACTCACCATAATAATCATTTGGCTGTTTTTACTATTTAGAACAGCTTATCCCACATATTATAAGTGAAGGGAAATAACCAAGAATTAATTATACATCTGCAAAGAAGGGCTTGGTACATGATATTGAATACAAAACTAGCGTTACATTAGCATGTGTGCACCATATGGCAGGCTTATTTGGCTGTATTGTTTTTCGACCTTCTCAAACATGCACGTTATTTGACAGATCCCTGCTCTCCCACACCCATCCCTATATTTCCTGCATCTTTTCTCTGACCTCATATAGTCATAGTCTGCCTCTCTGGTCTCCAAGCAAAGGAAAACCACTGTAGTGACAGTAATCTCTAATCCCTGGATATCCACATGCTCTACAAAACCTTCTTTTTGAACACCTGGAGACAAGGATGAAGCCATTCTTGGAGGGCTTACCTCCATTTCCTCTTAAATTAGCTATTTAACATATGCCACTGCACGCTCGCTCAGTGTTTAAGTTCCATTGCATTCATCATGCAGTGAGTGCATGCATCATTAGCATTGTTGCTCCCAATAGGGATTAAAATTCTAACCCTCGCAGTGTTAGTGCTTTGCTCCATCAACACACTATACAGACACACACTGATAACAAAGCATATGAACTGAGTGTACATGCAATATCTTACAAAGATGTTAGCCATAGTCCATCAGTTTAATATGATCTGCTACTCTCTTAGAAGAAAGCTGTAGATTTACAATTTCAAATATGCAAGCAAGAGATTAGACCAAAGGAGGAGGATGTATGGATCTGTAAAAGTTGGATTATAGTATTACTCACATTAAGAACTGAAAACTACTCTGAGGTACTGAGTATCGCAGACTTAACAAAATCTCTATAGTAAATATACCATATGATAATAAAATTTTGTGATCTAGGTTGAAATGTACCTCTTCAGATGCTGTATCACGTCATGTTACATGCATTTCGCTTGGGCTTGTTTTCCAAATAGGATTCATGACTCAGGTGTGGTTGCACCATGTTTGCAGGGTACAATCCTTCAGTTAAAAAAAAATGGACAAGAGAAGACCAGTTACCTCTCAGAGAAGCAATTACAGGAAGCAATAAAGGCGTAGAAGTGCATTCAACAGAAGCAATTTTTGGTACCTCTCTCCCTTTGGCAGTCCACTTGTTCTCACTTGCACACAGAAATACAGAGGCTGGGGGGAGGGGGGTGGGAAGCAAAGAGGTTACAGTCTCCGAGGTCTCATCCTTTCCCTTTTCTCCTTGCTTGCCATTTCTCATTACAATACTGCATTGTTTACTTTCTACAGATGTGGGCAGAAAATGGTGAAACAAAGAGAAGCAATTTGGACTAACTAGATACTGCTGAGAGAGCACTACAGGGTCAGAGGAAGGCCTGATGAACAGTGGCCCACTTTCAGACCGACTGAGGTCGTCTTCCGTAGAAGAGGTCCAGTGCATCTAGTAATGGCAGAGATATTACAAAAGAGAGTGGCTTGGGCAGAGTACAGCACCGGCAAGTTCAAAGTGAAGTGTGTACCCCATCAGCACAATTATAAAGGGAGACAACAATGAGGCTTTCACATTAATGTGTGGGTATAGACTAATTACATAATGTTTCTGCCCATCCAGTGCAGTTTTCTGAAGTTGTATGCTTTCAAACATCCAGCCACCCTTTTGCATATAGGCATCAGCTCTACACAACATTTTGGATTTGCATTTTTCTACACTTTGATTAGGCCGGATCTCTGAGTGTGTTGGTGAACTAATACTCAGTTTTGGAAAGCAGAATATGGAAAAAACAAAAAAAACAAGTCTGTCAACAAGTGAAATGATTTTAATTTTGAATTTGTGTACCCTACGGAGTTGTCTTGTAAACAACTACAACCGTTGTGTGTATCCTCGAGGCCTAACATGAGTTGAATTCATTTCCTTCCCAATTTTACATTTCTGTTTACAACCGTGTCAGCCAGCAGTCTTGCTCTCCCTCGATTTTTGCTGGTGCATTAGTATACAGTATTTGGTGGCAGAGTGCCAACAACTGTTGACCAGTGCAATGCCATGACTTGCATGCAGATGTTCATTAAATTAGCCCTTCCATGTGATTGAAGTACGAAATTGTTTACATCCACAACCAATGCTAAATGTTATTTAAATTCTTGCTGTGTATATTACAAGGAGTTTGATTTCAAATTCAACAAAAGCTATATTTTTTATTATATTTATGGCTATGAAAAGCTACTAGCTTAACCACAGAGCAAGAAATAAATACATGACAGGTGAATATTAGTAGCAACAGTTTATAAACTGAACTAGAGAATTTTTAAATTAGTGTTAACTGTATTTTTCTAGCCTGGCTAACACCAGACCTCATCTCAATGTAGATTGAGATTCGGTCTGGGAACCACACGTTCATTTTTTCCTATTTGAGGCATGGTTTATGAAAGTCCAGAGCTGTTTATTGGGCGATATTAATGTCTATCAAATGCGTCTGTAGAGCGACAGAAATCCAATGAGAAAAAAAAAAAGCTAAATGTTGCTCTTTTTTCAAAAATAAACTTGCGGTCTAAACTACTTAAAAGACTTTCTAACGCTGCATCGAAAAGGTAAAGCGTCTGCCGCCATGTTGGATCGACAAGATATCAACAAAGTCGCTTGGGAGTGTTGTCATCGTCTTGCTGCCCCCTCCCCTGTTCTGTGATTGGCTCCTTCGTTGAGGGAAAAATTGGTCCATGGTTTCCAGACTGACTTGCAGAGCGAATAAATTTGCGCGCAAGGCAGCATGGGTATACCCAGGCTAGTATTTTTCCACATTACTAATTAATTAGCCTTCAAAATGTCAAAAAGTGGAAAACCAATCTTTTTTATCCACTCACCAATAGCTGATTTGGCACACCCAAAACAAACAGGTAAGTAGCAAAAGTTTGCTTTTGAAATGTTGACAATTTTTTGACTATCAACGACCTAAGAGACAAAACTGTTTATTCATAACATACGGTAGTTTAACCGACGAAGAACCAATTGACTTTCAGCACTATACAGCACAGATGTATGATTGGTTGCCAGTTGCTGGAACTATAGTCACCAGAATGCTATCATTTCAAAGAATAAATAACTGCATCTTAGTTGAAAGAACACAAAATGGCTACATATCTTAAGAATGGTAAGCTAGGGGTTCAAATGCACCAGCAGACTTGCCAAGCACATTTTTGTTTGTTTCCATGTTTATGTGCAAGATTATAGTTCGTCGAAACAGTGAATAAAAATAGAAAAATATGGAGTGTTGTGGTGAATACAACATTATCCCTTCCACATCCCCTCAGGCTTGTTTTTGTGAGAAATGGATGTTTGTACCTCTACTTGCACTTTCCCTTTGGAAATATTCATCCGAAGTGCTGGCTGCTTTCACTTCATAACCTCTTCCTCTATCAAGCTCTCTGTATCTTTCGCTCTTTCTCCCTCTCCTCTAATGGCTTAAGTCTTCCCTGGGGGAAAGATAGCCAGGGATGATGCTTCTGTGGATGGGTTTAGAGTTGCTGAAGGTCTTTCTTGTCATGGGAACAATATAAAAATGATAAAGCTGGATTTTTTTCAGGGCTTTCTTGATGTATTTCATTTTGTCAAAGCCAGATGACTGCTTTCTGCTTGGATGTGGCCCTGGTCTGGTTTTGAATCATATTCACAAGCTGTCTCTCCTAGTTATCTTGTTCTTTATTGCCTCTGCTGTATCACGTCTTGCCGTAGCTGGATGCCCATATGAGAATCACAACTGAAGTCTCCCGAAGCACATTTAACATATTTATACCTCTTTTCTCCTACATGCACAGGTATTTTTCATTGCATCATGAATAATAGCTCTGATTATTACAGTGTGTCACCTCTTTTACAACAAACTGATATGTGCCACATGGTAGACCTTTTCTTTTCAGCTGGAAATGTAAGTCAACACTGAAAATGGGTGTGCCGCACGTCTCATTGGAATTAGCAACATTTGAAAAAAATGGCAAAAATGTTTAGTATTACCACTCAATGATGATTTGCCATTACTTAAAGGGATAGTTCAACAATTTGGCAAATTGGCCCATTGCCATAATCCCTATAATTTTAGGAATAGGCTCAATCTGTGGTGTCCCCTGTGAGTGTTATGTGCGGTGCTAACATGTTAATAACATATCTGACAGCAGAAAATTATCGGGGCAACAGCGTGGTCACAGCCATCTCCACTGATTTGTTAGTTGATGCATGATGTAAGATAGTAGCAGAGAAAATGAGATGTCACACTCTATTACTGACTGGGAAGTCACAAAATGCAATGATGTTTAATGAACGGGGGTCATACTTCAGACTTTTCTTTCTCTAAACTTTTGAGAACTTAATGGGTTACAAACTGAATTTCTTTAACATGCCGGACTCTTTGACACTTGTTTGAGTCAAAGCACTGGTAATGATCCCCCTTATCCACATCTGTTCATTAGGCTTTGCACGCACATAAAGGTGTTTACGCTGAAGACCACCTCGACGACAATCTGATTAGACTGAATTAATTGCCGAATCCAAATAGTCACAGACATTTTTAGGTCATTAATTCAAACTGGCTGGATCTTGACACGGAAAAGAAACACTGAACTGAACAGATGGAGGCTCTGTTTTCTAAAAGGATTACAGTCTGTCGCTTTCTTTAACATAACATTTGTGTTTTTTATTAATATGTTAGACTTCCTCAGTCTTTTCCATTTTCAAGAAAGTGATGGATTCTAACAAACACATTCACATCACAAAAACTTACAGCAACACCTCATGTCTTATGTAATAGAACATTAAAAATAGTGCAACATACTGAAATACTGACAATAAAAAACAAACTTTGGAGTACTATATTAACAGTGATACAAGATGCTGTCTGTATTTTCCTGCATTACTGACTATGCCTGGAGAAATAAAGCACAGAAAGCTGTCTAACCAGTTCTGCAACACACTGACATGCAGAACACTCACACACACAGAGCTGTGTTAGTAAACATTATAATGTTTATAGAACTTGTTGTGCTATAAATGTGTTTTTGTACCAAATGAACCATCAAGTAATATGACTGGTGAGCCTTCAAATGTAACAGCAGAAATTCAAAGAAATGTCATGTCAGTCAGAAGGAACTTCATATACGTATGTGACTGATGAACACTGCTGATGTTGATGTATATGAACATGTACTGATGAAGATGGAGCTACCAAAAAGCAAGAGGTGACTGAGGGTATGAAAAGCTACTGACTGAGAGTATATACACCTCCATTCACTGAATATTAAATGTTAATGGAATATTAAACAGAATGGACTATGATACACTGATTGCCTTAGGCCAAACTTTAAAGTGTTAGTTCATGTTACGTGAGATTGGGGTGAATGAGGTACTTATGATAGTCGGTGTATAATCTGTTGGAAATATCAATCAAACAGCTGAAAGGAAGTTAATCGGTTAACAAAATGTAGTACCAGAAGCTTTTTTTTCTTTTCTTCTGCTAACTCACTGAGTTTGTTCATACTGTATGGACTGGGGGGGGGGGCTCTGATTCAAGCCTACTGCAGGTAATACACTTCCCCTTGAAGTGGGTTAAAAAAAAAGGTTTTGTCTTTGCACCCGGGTGGACAAATTATTGATTTGCTGGTAAATTTGTGATCTGAAAAAATGTGGGAATCTACCATTTAATTTCACCATGAAAATAAAACCTTGCCAAGTTATTTAAAAATGCCACAATTCATGGTAATTATTATTAACAAATTCCATTAAATAAAATTATGTCATGAAACAGCTCTTCAAATAATGATATTCTGGACTCCCTTTTCAGAGAGGCCCCTGACTACTTTTCTACTATTTGATTAGAGCAATGTTTTCATTGCTTACTCTAATGTCACTGTATCTCAGGCACTGTGTTTAATGAAGATACAATACACAAGATGCACTGCAGATTACAGCTTTCACCAACTTTTACATCTTGTTGAGTGAATTGCTCAGTGCACTCATTATTTAGTGGTTCATTTTTAGGGCCTTTTATGGATTTACTCCCAAATAGTGTTTGTAATATTTCTAATGGAAAATCGCTGTTTTTGTCTTTGCCGCCCTCCACAGACTGTGTGAATTGCGGCATAATTGTTTTAAAATAAAAGAACACTTGACTGCTTTCTTGATGAGTTGGGAGCAATGATAAACGGGCATAATGGCAGTTTAACTTTGCTTTGTTCTTACTTCTGTAAATCACTTGGTTTGACATTGGACCTGTCTTATATTGTCATTTCCACACTGCTCGTGTCTTCATGATGTGCTAGTTGATTCTTATCAATGTGCGACCTTTGTAATGATTATGACTGTATCTGTGATTGTATTTTGCAGCTTCTAGCTTTATTTTCTCATTATTCTCTTCCCATATGTGTGGCATCAAGTTAATGTTATCTTTACTAGACTAGACACGCCATCTGACTATGGTTAATATATTAAAATCAACCACTCATCCACTGAAAAAACATTGCCGAAACACACTGCCAGATGTACATAAGTGGCATCACTGCACTCTCTATTGAGCACAAAGAGCTTTGACACAGTTTCGTTTTAAGTACATTTCCGTTACTGTGTGCAAGTTCTTCTGCAGTAGATTGTGCTTGAATAATGACCAAATACAACAGCTAATTCTAGCGAGATAAGGTTGTTATCAGTAATGTAGTTGGCTGCTAAGATACAAATGAACCTATAAAAGTGGGTGCAACATGACTATTTCTAGTAAGTTCACTGTCGTCATTATCCATTTCTGTAACCTATTTAAATGAGGATGTTTCGTTGGCAGAGATGCAAGGAACCCACTGTAACTCTGGTAAATACAAAGCAAGACAGCGTAATAATGTTTAGTCCGTTCATTTGAAGTGGTGTCTACACTTTCCTTTTGGAGCATTTTGAAAGTGTTTTGCTATGTTTTTTTATAAAGCAACATAAAAGGCCCCGGTAAATCACAGTAAAATATTCAACAAAGCTATTTGGAATAGGTTCAATCTCGCTGTTTGATCTTTTAAAAGTTGCACGAACCTCATCTATTTTCTGCTATGACAGACTTTATTTTGTATAATTTCCCACATGCCTTTAATGCACACTGTGCAGAGGCGATTGATGTTTTTACAGGCATGGAAAAAAAAAACAAAAAAAAAAACATTTGTATTCCCATGTGTTAAGTTAATTTCCTGTGGTTGGGAAGCTATTTGTTCCTGAAAAGACATGGGGACAGAAAGTCACCTGGACAAAGACAAATGTAGGACATCTGATTCAATATAAAATGTGGGGGAGCCTTATGGGAAAATAACATTGAAAGCAGCACAGTTACAGGGCAGAGCTTCCCCCCCAAACGCCCATCCCTTGTCACCCCTGGGCAGTGGCTCCACCAGCACACCTGTTTCTCCTCAACAGAGAGGTAGCCTCATAACCTTGCCCACACAGCCTTGATCTTCCAAATGCTGCTTGAGCATTTGAATTTCTGCACATCAATCTCAGGGCCCCGTCCTGCCTTGATTAATGGTCCCCATCTATCACGGCACCATGTGGCGCGCAGGCCTTGCCCCACCAGACAGCTTTGCTTTAGAATAATGGGTGCACTCCATCCCGGTCCCTACCATGCAATGATTGTGCATCTTTGTGATCTATCTGTCAAGCCCCTCTGTCAAAAAGGACAACAGGGGACAGTGCAGGGGGAAGCAATTCGGTCGAGGGAGGCATTGCAGCGTGCCATTTACTTACAGTATGTAACAGAATGTCTTTTATTGTGGCTAGCTGTGCTGACTGATAAGCGCAGAAATATTTTTTTTTTCCCACAGACGACGCTGTCTCTCTCATTCTGTCACACATGGGAGCATGAAGCCTTGGAGACATTCTCTCTGCCATCAATAATGTTGGCAGGAAAAGCAAAGCCTTTAATGGTGACTGCAGGTTCTATTCATGTTTGGTTTCTTCCTTGCTTCTCTAATATTGCAAATAAAATTACACACACATGCATATGCTCAGCTGTACATGTGCCCAGACTCACTGTTGCATGGACACAGCAGGGTGGGTGTCGGAACAGTTCTCTCCAACCAGCAAGGGCATCCTCAACGTGTTTTAAAGATGCATCCCTCTATTTAGGAAACACTTGTTTTCATCAATATTTTGAAAATAATTAGCTGCAATTATGTCCGTCTCTTACCAAAGCAATTACATGCCACACGAGCAAGCCCCTTATAAGGGTACACCAGTATTCTGTGAAGTCAAGAGCTATTCATGCTTTTAAACAAGCCATTCATCACTGTCATATGAATATTCTTCACTCCTGATGGTGCTTTTGTGTGTCTTATTACAGGCAGACAGGATAACAAAAACTCTGAGTCCCTATGGAAAACACACAAACCGGGCAGAAATGTGTCTGTCTTTAATTGAGAACTTGCACATAACAGCAATAATTAAAGTGCCATTAGAAAGTAACCTTTATGCGTGGCAAAGGAACAAATGTGACCACAGCCGCATGTCAGATCTAACCAGTGCATCTCGGTTGCTCAATATTCTCTGGCATTGTTTTTTTAAATGTCGCAGCCCTATTACATTGCCTACTGGGATCAGTGCAGATATGTGAGAGTATTATGTTACTGCCTGTTGCTGACATTTCCACCGGATATTGCTGCTGCATTCTCCAAACATCACCCACTAGCCCAGTGGTTCATGTCAAGTCTGTTCCAGCTGTGAAAATGCACCCCCACCCCCACGCTCTTCTCCTCTCAAGGAGAAACAGAGAAAGAGCGGACATATAAAGAAATTACATTTAAAAGCAAACTTAAATACTTTACAGCAGAGGGCTTTTAAATTCTGTTAGTCTGTGAAATCATAGTGCAGTAATTTTCCAAGTTATTCATCGCTGACTTTGAAACATTATAAACTACAATATGTTATATCATTTATTTTGTTCATCATAGATGAAATATGGCAAATGCAGAGGTTTTTATGGCAAACACTGACATATTATGGTATCTGAGTTTGTAAAATTGAGTTGGCAGATACAAATGTAACTCACATATTGTAGCGTCTGTGATCCCATGTCAAAAAAAAGGTACATGCCTTAAGCTGCATGATTACGTAGACGTGGATTAAATTGTGATAATACCAAAATAAAAATCAGTGACACAGGAGCTACAGTTTAAAGCAGAATTGAATTTGAGAATATATGTGGGTGAAACTTTTAAGATACAACTTTCACAACTTAATGAGTTAAAATTGACTTTGAGTGATTTTCTGTCTCCTTGCTGAGTAGTTTCACAGAACTGAAGTATGGAAAAGAGTGAACCTCAATTTATTTGCACAGACACAACACACACACCCAAAAATGACAGGATAAAAGTAGGAGGAAGAAAAGTATATCAAAATCCATTACTGATTTAGATCTCACACTGATATAGTCCTTTGACTAATTTTACATTACCAAATTGCATATAGCAGCCTCTAAATGTGAATCTACATTTCGATTAAAAAGCAAAGAAAATTACATCAAATTGCCATTCATGTGTGCACTTTGCCAAGGCTTGTGCAGAAAAAGTTGTTTTATTATACGGGAGTCAGACTGATGCAACGTCTTCACAAGCCTTCAACCCTGTTTAACATTCTAAATTTGTTAAGTCGTCTGCAAGAGCAGACGGGGCATTTTCATAAGGCTTTTAGCACTACATTTCTAAAACCTGCAACTATGATGTGTACACTGATGCAATGTTCATCCAGCATTGTAAATATCATATCTTATTCAATATTCAGTCATCCAAATGAATAAACATAGCTAAAGTATATCCATGCCATTATTATAGTTGTCCAAAATTGCACCTAAGATGATCATCCATTGTTTGTTTGTCACATCACATGGAGATACACATGAAGCAACCCATGGCAGTGGACCTTTGGTTCCAGCATGGCAGGAGGCATGTGGCACACCTGCACCACAGCCAGTAACAGTTGGAGATTAGCAGATATACATCATCTGTTAGACAGATTGATGGACTGCAAGGATGTGCTCATACCACGTCTGGAGTATTGTCTGACCCATTAATTTTGATTAATCGATGCGTAACGATCATTTGTTCATTTCCTCTGAGAGCATTTTACTGTCTCTACAAAGGGTCAGATGAGGACAGTCATTCCCTTTCTCTGTCTGCTAACAAAGCCAGTCACGGACTCAAAGGTATGGCCGGGTCAGCGGCATAACTTTACACATCACATTAATAAAGAATACATACATTAAACTTTAAGATTCTCATACATATGTATAACCTTGCTGTCTTGATGATTCTAGCTTTTTGGACACGATAGCTGGTTCCTACACTGTGTTACTACACACTGGAGTTTGTGGAAATGTGGCAGCAACCCCTGACACAATAATTTAACCACCCTGAGGTAGTGACTAGTGTTGCTTTCGTCAATGAAAATTATGACGAAATATCATCGTCAACGACCCTTTATCACGTGACGAAAACGAGACGAGATGAAACGTAAACAGTGGCCATGTGACGATAACTATAATAAAATATATAATGCAATATTGTTGACGAATAAAAACGAGACTAAATGTGGTTCACAAAACAAAAACTCTGCTAAAATGTCTCTTCATTTTCGTTGACCAAAACAAGACGAGACGAAATAATTATTATTTTGCAGTATTTCTGTTTCATAGGCAGCGACGTCACTTCCTCAATCCCCACTCGCGGCATTATTTAGAAGATGCAGCTGCACTGGGTTCATGTTAACGAGGTCCGACACAGAGAAAGGGACCGACGGCCGGCAGCCGCGGATCATCAAACCACTGAGACACGTGTGTGACTAGTATAGCGCACGTGCGTGCGTGCGTGTATGACTAGCGTGTATGTAGCTATTTGTGTGTGTGAGTAAAGTGGGTTTCTCCAAAATATCTGCTAAATCTAGTGTGTGGGAACCAAAAATAAATATGTTGAGCAGCATCTTCCATATCTGGAATGGATGTATTCTATAAGGTAACAATAATATAAAAATAAGATTGAATTGTGAAATTGGTTTGACTAAAAGAAAAATTTGGTTTCGTCTATAGTTAGGCTACTATACAAGGTAATTATACTAGCCTATATTAACTGGGTTAAATAGAATTACATTACTAGAACGAGATTAAAATAACTGACTAAAACTAGACTAAAATGTCATCAGTTTTCGTCGACTAAAACTAGACGAAAATAGTCATGGGTTATTCTGACTAAAATAAGACTAAAATGCTCAGAGTTTTAGTCGACTAAAACTTGACTAAACAAAAAAGAGCATGAACCTGACTAAAACTAATAAAAACTAAAATGACAGTTTGGCACAAAGACTAGACTAAAACTAAAATTAAAACAGGCCGCCAAAAACAACACTAGTAGTGACGTAAACAGATAGCATGATGCACATAAAAGCATAGCACAAATTACATATTATGTTCGCTGTCTGTGTTATCCTGGGTGGCATGTCTTGGGGGGGGGGCATAACCATACTGAACCTCTCTGCGTGGGTGTTGAAAATTTCATTTCAGTATGTTAAACAGGAAATGCAGACAGTCTGATTTGTCACAATTAGTTAAAATAAATGGCAAATTGCCCACAAGAAAGAATGAAATTTCTAAAACACAGAAAGACTGTTCTGCATACCTCTTTTCATGTTCTCTGATTTGTTTCATAAGCCTTGTGGTTTTGCTTTAAAACAGTTTTTTGGAAACGAGACGGGCCTAATGAGCATAGACTTTAGCTTGCCAAAGTCGAATACAAAATGTATGCCGTTCTTTTGCCAGTGTGGGGCCCTATTTTGTTTTCATTCAGAATTCAGTAGGCTCCGGGCCATGTGTGTTTTATGTGAGCTGGGCACCATTAAACTGTGAATTCCATACTACATAAGTCGTGCACAAAGTGAACAGGACAGATAGCAGACAGACTGAATGAGCAAGAACACACAAGAGTCCAGTCTGTGCAGCTCAGCTAGGAGATCCTGGCTCTGTGCCATCTGTAGACATTGTCATGTGACAGAGGCTATCCAGAGAATCAGTAAATGAATGCATGACCTCAGAAGAATAGAGAGATTAATCTTGATCCATGAGGTGTGTGTTTTTTTTGTTTTTTTTGTCTGAAAAACGTGGCTGCAGACCGCCTCAATGCCATAGCTCTCTATGTTTAAAGTACTTCAGACAATGCTTAAATGAAAAACCACAAGTTCATGGTTTTTCTTTCTCTTGTTTGGATACCATTGGAAAAGACATCTCATAAAGTGAAGAAAATAATTGTGACCTTGTTGCTTCTCACATACCTCAGAACAAAATAACAACCAGGATCTCAGACACAGTGTTATGTTTTATTATTACAGACTATAAACAATTTACCACTGCCCAATCCTTGACTGATGCTTACTTCGGAATTTCTGTTGGTCTTTGTCAACATTCTCTGTCCTGCACCCTCTTGTAATGACTATTTATGTCCTAAGGTAAATTAGATATAGCCTACTTTGTGATTGTTTAGGACAGCTGTTAATAACGGTTATAGATGATAAGACAGAAATTCTGGTTCTGGGAAGCCAGACCAAATATTCTACAGGTGTATATGACATTTGCACCAGTCAGGGTCTGAAATTCGCTGCAGGATTGCGTGTAATTTAACCGATTCCCAAAAACCTAGTGCTCATAATGCAGGAAATTCCCGCACACATTTCAAACCAGCCAAGGTTAGTATAGTTTGTATAGTTTGGGTAGCCTACTGAATAAACTTAGATGTATTTTTCTTGCTGATCTTATAAAAACACACACACACACTGTTACAGCTGTACAGCACCACAGCACTGCGCTCTGGCTCAGTTGAGTGACGCTCAGATGGCAGTTAGATCTTCCAATGTTAAACTATTTTTATACAAAGTGCAGCCAAACACCAGGCTGAAAAGCAGAGCGATCCTCTGTAGGGATGAACGGTTTATGAAAACTGCCCGAACCGAACGGTTCGACTGTCTCAGTTCGGTTCGTGTGTTGCGTTTGGTTCGCATGCACTGCTCCTTTTTCTCAATTACTAACGAGGCGAAGAATGTACACAAACAACAAGAAGAAGAAGCAAAGCGGTGTAGCAGCCGGTCAGTTGTGGAAACATTTCCGGGCATGGCGAGTGAAAAGATTCAGCAGAAGAAAAAAATATGGTTTGCCGTGTCTGTCGTGCTGAGGGTGAAAGAAAAGCAGAGAGGTTTTACATCTGTGGTTGGCTGGTAAAATATCTGCCTGGCTGGTAAAAAATTTCACTTACCAGCCAGCCTGGCTGGTAGTTTTGGACCCTGGACGCAGAGGATGAAGAATTCAATGGATTCAGTGATGCAGAATGAGATCAAGAATATCTGAAAGTATAACTGTCAAGCCTAACACTGAGTTTGCAAACTGAGTATAACCCCCCCCCATGCGAAGCCCTTGGGGGGGGGGGATTCCCCCCACTTTTGGAAAATGAATTTCAGGCCCTGTCAGTCCTGGTGACCTTTTGCTATGTGTTTATCAAGCATGTTCATATCGCGATGATGATGAAAATATGATTAAGTGCAAACCCAGCAACTTCCATAAATGTGGACAGCAATACTTGAACCTTATTCTTGATCCATACAGCTAGGTGACAAGAGTATATTACTCTGAAATGCACCCTGCTGGTGTTCTAACTGCATCAAATAGAGTTACGGTTTGTAACCATTATTCCAATTTCCATAGGGTTTTTTCCACTTAAGAAGTTCAATGTACTCAGCTGTGCACCAAGTGTGGGAGGCCTCACAATAATATCATACATCTATACTGGACCTTATCACCAGGTTCAAATAGCTGCCACAGCAACAAATACTGTAACATAAGTAAAGCAATAGCTCACACACAGTCAATGTACCAGATGAGAATAGAACTCATTTGGTAAACAAATAAATATTCAGTTTGTGTAATTATTGTGATGTGTGGGACTGGGTTGCCCACTACTGTGTGTTATTCTTAAAACCAAACTTTCTTTTTAATGTAGTTATGTATTTCTCATGATAACACTATTGTGTAAAACTAGAGGGAGGGAATCAGCATTCACCCCCCCATCATTACTACCCCATTGCCTTAATAATACTTACATTAAGATAAGCTTTGTAGTGCAATTGTGCATTTAAGAAAGGGCACAGAGGCCAGGGTGTACAATATTAAATTAGAATAGTTTAATTTAATCATTATAATGACTCATTCTAACTAATTTAATAAACCCTAACACCACTGATTTCATCCCAGAAGATAACTTTCTTCTGACCATGAGTTGTGGAACTCTCCTTGGTCCTGAATGAGTCTGTCAGCAATGAGGGAACTGTCCATGGTGCTGATCACAGTTCTAACCAAGCTGGGAGCTTAGTAGTTTTCCTTATTATGAGTTGTGGAACTTGCCATCCTGTTTTCCCCAAATTGTGTTTACCAGGCTAGTATAACATTGATATTATCATAATCACTATCTTTCACTATTTAGCCACACAGGTTGCAGTGTTAGCTGCTTTTTAAAATCATTTTAATTATCAAGATGTTTATTCGTTGTGAGCCAACACTAAACGTCTGTCATCACTCTGTACCTGTGTCAGTATCACAACACCTGCTTTTAGTCTCGGTTTTCTGCACTCATGCGGCTGCTGCCACATTTGGGGACGGACAGCAGAGTGTTTCGTCCACACATTACTCTATCTGGGGTGTGAGAGGAGTACGTGAGGTGCAGGTCAAGTCATACAGTTCAACTTGAAGAAAACAGGCTCGGTATCACAGAGAGAAAGCTTGCCAGCCAAACTTTCAGCAACCCTTCATCACTCGGCCTTGAGGTCTTTTGTGCAGGCAGCGGCGTATACAGCGCAGATGTCACTATCACTCTTCCTCTCTCTGAGGTACTTAAGAAAATAGTGCAGGCACAGGAACCATGAGCGGTGGATAATCTCAACAAATTAATAGACTTACTCTAGGACTCCCAAGTATAAAACTACTGTTCATTCATAACATGCATAAAGGATAGAGATAGTGGTGGAGGAGACACATGGATGTGGGTGATTGTTAAGTGTAAAGAATTCTGCATTATTTCACCGTTATAGATGGGTCAGATCCTTGCAACCTTTTCAAGTCAATAGAGGCGCCATCAGTTCAACACTCCGACAACCTGCTGCTACTTTAATTAATGGCTTGAATAAGGTTCTTTGCATTTTACAACAATAGAATTAATGAATTCAGTGGAGCATTTTTCCTCCCTCACTGCAGACTTATTTCTGTCTTTGGAATGGAAATAAGACTGTCCTAAAAAGATAAACAGCTCTTTTTTTAGAAGAGTGTTAGCCAGTGAAAAAACTTCAGGATTTAGCCATGTTTGAAATAATGAATTCGACAACTCTTAAAGTGAACTGATCCTGCAGTTAACTACTGATAATGAATTAAAATAATAACATTTGGTGGGATAAATGGATCAAACTGACAGAAGTGCAAGTGTAACTCTCTCATCCTGCTCCTTAAGTAGATAGGCTTTCACATTTTAACAAAACTTTAAGAAATGTTTCAAGGTCTCTAAGATGCTCATGTGCAATTAACTGGATGCTCTTACAGTCATTCATAGCACATCTCTACACAGGGTCCTTGTTTTGCTGTGAAATATGCTCATGAGGTCAGTTCAAGCGGTTGAATACATGTGATCTGTTCACTTGGTAACACATTACAAACCAAACAGTGGCCAAAACAAACTGAGGAAAAACTAGTAAAAGCAAATGAGTTGTTTCTATTTTCAAAGTCAGTTGTGTGTCTGTGATGATGCGAGAAGGCAAAGGCTGTCTTTAGGGGAGCAGCAAAACCCCTCGGATTCCCTGGAGTAGGCCTGGCTGTAAATTCAGTGTGGAAATGGGTGCAGATTAAAGCTTAATTAGTCAAGGCTTTAGCAGCTAGGAAGAGTTGCCCCCCACCTCCCCTCTGCATCTTTGTTTCTCTCCCTCACCCACACATGTATTCAAATGGTATAAAACATACACAGACGAGGACTAAAATTACTAGAAACTACAGAGGGTAACACACTCATAGAAACATGCCTTCTGTACCTCACTGTTCTAAAATAAAGGCTGAGGCTTCAGAGACAACTCCAAGCATGAAAATGGATTGTTTCTTTTATATTGCCATCTGCAATCCATAAATATTAATGTCTACTATGCATAGTTCACGTGTAAAGTTATCTTTTGTGCCTTGAATTTAGTGCTACACACACACTTGTTATATAATGTGGATTTTACATTGTAAGATATCACCCTATGATTTCATTATGTTGCATGTATACAAGCAGTGAAATGGCAGAAATGATTGCAGTAATTATGATAGCATTCACTGCTAAAATATGTCTCTTAATCTGGAAAAAAAAAAAAGTCAGGGAAGTATAATTAAATAACTGAATTAGAAAGAGACACCTGTGGGGGCAGATATTGTGAAATTTGTGCTCACGTTCTCCAGATCTCTATGCTTGGAGTATGGTGCTGTGAGTTTCCTGAGGCATTTTGCTAAACATCACATACTCCTCCACAGGTGACAGGAAATACCCTGTGGCATACTTTGCAATATTCCATTTATTTATTCTCTCCCACACAGAAGCTGGAGAGATTCTGCTTCCTATTCTTTGTGATACTTTTGCAACAATTTTGCATTTGACAGGAGGGTGGCTTGAAGAGGAGGCAGAGGCCATTTTTAAATAAGAGTCCAACTCCTACTGCCTGCCACCAACTCCTAAACCTTGCAACATTTAGAACACGCACTCACCATCAGAGTGAGTCAGAAAAGAAGAACAAAGATCAACTTGCCTGCTTTTGATATTTGCGCCAAATAAGTCATATCTTAAAAATAAAACTGTTTTACTAATTCCAACAATAAGACAGGAAATACAGAATAAATGTATCAACTCCTATAGAGTACTCTTTTCAATTGATTAAAGGTTGAATAATGGAGAATGAGCAGAATCCCACCATCTATTGATCAAGATAGACAGAGAAATAATTCCTGCAGTCGGTTGCCAGACCGTTGCTAAGTATAACAGATGCCGCTCTGATCAGAGTAGCACTGAGAAGAACTAAGGATATTTACCTTATGTTTCATTTTTACCTTCATTAAACAGCTTCGGACTAATTGTGATGTTAGATAAATGACTTGCAACTTGTTACAGGGCTCCTGGAGGCTCCTGGAGTGTTTTGCGTTCACAATGTGCAGGTTATGTGAACCAGAACGCTGACTTGAAGGGAACCAACCTCAGAGCACCTCAGTGCATTTGAAGCACATTGATTTGCTTTGCATGGGCTAGGCTGGCAATACTGTGAACTCCTGACTAGAAGAAATGGTTTGCACCTATTTCTTTTGAAAAAGCAACAGCCAATTGGTGAACTCAGAACTCAGTCACGTGGCATTCTGCTGACCAACTGTGATCACTCAGTCATTCAGTCACTACACATTCAGAGTACAGGACAGACCCCACTGTTGTGATCTAGTCAACAAAGGTCAGTCAGAGGCAACAAAGGTCAGTCAGAGGCATCAACAGCTTGATAAAAAGGCTATAGAAAAATGTTTTGGATCTTTGCAACACAAAACAGCATTTAAGGACACAGCATCATATTTTTCACTGTTTGTTTGAGCAGAGTCCCCGGCTCTCAGCTGGCTGGCCTGATTCTGCATTACCCTACCCGCTATCCCGGTGTTTCCTGTCACTTAACTGTAGTGTTCAGTCTAAGGCACATGATTACCTTCAATAATTGTAATTTCAATTATCAATTATGTCTATAGATCTGTTTGTTGTTACATTGCATAATAGATTTTGTGATTTTTCAAATCAGTAACTTAAAAAAAAATACCAACAGTTACCTGAGAGGATCAGTGGAGGTTAGGGACTTGCACTGCAATAACTTAAAGCAGAAGTAAGCGGAATATTTGTGTTAATATAAGTCTTAAATAGTTATATCTTCCGACAGCAATCACTTATATAGAGTGTTTGGTCTGAAACACGGGTCTGTCAGTCACTCTGCTCTGCTGTAAGCCCAGGAGAAAACTTTCCTTGTATCCTACAACCTTTATCCAATGAGGAGAGAGAACGGCATAAAGGGGTGGTCCTCCCTATGTGTGCAGCCAAGGGATGCTAACCCCATCGGCTGACAAGAAGTTAGCCAAAACGACCAGGGGCCTCATTTATCAAAGAGCGTGTAAAAGTCCTCTTAAATTTCAGTACGACGGAAAGGCAAAATGTGCGTACGACCAAAAAATATACACTCTTTTCAGATCTATCAAACTCCGCGTACACACGGCTGCACGGTATTTCCCTTGATAGATCACACTGGACCTGAGAAAAGCGTGGATGAGAACACGCCTCATACCCAGCCCCCTAAACGGCCCCACGCAACCATATGTGGTCAATGCAAATCAGTTACGTGCATATTAAGTAGCCATGTGCACTCTGGAAACGTGTGGAATGACGTCAGTGGAAGACGGTGAAGATAACAGACAGACGGAGAGCGGAGGAAGAAGCGGAATTTCTCTGAAAGCGAGATACACGGTAACACGGCAATATCAGTCAGAAACATCATCTTGCATTGAAAGGCTACAATAAATACAAAAAACTCCCAAATCTAAATGAAACAGAACAGAAAGAAGAAGAATCATATTTATTCTGCCCCTTATTTTAGATTATGTCATAATAATTTAAAGCAGGGTTTCCACTGCCAGTCAGTACTACTTTGCACCCCTTCACTAACCCCCAACTTCCGTTCACTGGAAGACTTTGATTTTCATTTGTGCATAGCTATATATTTTTAAAAAAAACAAAAAAACATTGAAGTCCACCAGTCTGTGACTTTTCCTAAAATGATGTTGGGCAGCACCCATTTTTGTTAAATACAATAAATATTATTCACACAAAAAATATCGATCATGTTTTCTCATTTGCTTTGATTTGTGCCGACATTATTGGGCTTGCTGCTTGCTTGTGTGTGTCCAGTCTGGCTACGTAACACACGCACATCGCAGAAATTATTTTCCAGACTGGACAGACGGGTTGTGGAAGAGGTGTAGCCTACATGCAGGGGAAAATATCAATATGATATCAAAAGAAAACGAAATTTGTTTTATAAAGCCAGTATTTAGGAGCAAACTAGTGTAAATGCACAGGGGAAAAATCTGAGTCGCTGTGCTTTTCATGTAAAGTGCCGACGTCAACACGTGTGCGGTGGTGGTGGTGGTGGTGGGGGGGGTCATGATCACCACCACTTGCTACTTCAAACAGTGTCCGCGCTCCTCTCTCCCTCGCAGACTGCAGTTCTCTGACTCTGCAGCGGCGTCGCCAATTCCTCTTGTTCTTCAAAAAGCGTGTAAATGCCGGTACGCCATGGTCGGACTGGTCGTAAATTTCGGCACTTTCTCCCGACAGGTTTTGGTTTGATAGATCCCAAATTAGGCGGAGAAAAGTGCGTACGCACAAAACGGGGGAAAGAGCGTGTAAAAAAAGGTGTATCCACAATGATAAATGAGGCCCCAGATCGCTTACTTCCGCTTTAAATGAGCAAAATTTAATAATACACCACATGCCTAATTTCTGTAAGATATGTGCAAGAGCTACTGAAAGGTGACACACTCCCATTCATTTAAATTGGGGGAGAGTGCATTTCCACTATGGATTATAACAAACTATGAAAAAAAAGATAAAAGAAAGAAATCCAACCGGGGCTATGACATTGTCAAACAAATTCACTTAGTTGCTTCAGGCAGTTGAAGAGACAGCCCACTTGGCCTAAATAGGTAACCAACTGGGATTTTATAATCTGCATTGTCTTCTCTAACAGTCACTTTGGTAAAGTCTTACAGTCACGTGTCACAGGCACAGCTGACATCATTACTGCTGTAAGTACTGTATGGTTCACTACAACCCTTTGCTCAGTAACTGCGTATGTATTAGATACAAGTAAACCGAGCTGAGCAGAGACTAAGAAAGGACAAAGACTGTAAACCATTACATTCAGTGTCTGGGTTTTCTGGGTTAAATTATTAAAAGAAATCACGATAATAGTAGCAGTGGCTGGGGAAGATTAATTATCCCACAGCAGCAGATTATTTTTGAATACATGTAAACAAAGTAACATGTAGACTAGACCTTATTGTCTCTCCGTAATTAAATTCCCCACTTGATTGAGAAATACTCAGTCAGTGACAGTTTTTATTATTATTTTTATTATTATTTGGTTGTTTGCTGGTGCCAGTTTGGTCATGTGTTTTTCTTCTCAATGCATTTTGTTGATGAGACAATGTCAATGTTTTACAGCTAAAATGGCAAAGAAAGACTGGACGAGGACGGGCAGAGCACAAACTGTATTCAAATAAAAGCTCTAATTCTACATAAATAAATGCAGAATGTGATGTAGGCTGAAGACTATGACCACAATTAGTAAAGAGCAGTTGCGTATCCATCCATAGTGCAGTAATGTGACACTAGTGGAGGTTGCTGGTGAATCAGTGAGCAATTGGCCTCAAACCAAGTGCATATCCTGCATATATTACAATAATCATGCTTGCTCCTCTCTTGATACTGTGGGCCATGCCAGTTGCCTCACATCTGAGCTAAAGCACAGGCAAGGTGACATTAGCTTGCTCTTGTTGCACAAGCTCTCTCATGACACAATTTGAGGTCGGGGGTGTTTTCTGCTTGAGCTACAGTGAATCTCTGCTTTATCTTTCTCCAGGTACAACTAAAACTTGTCGGCTTCATATGATTGTGGACTATTTCTTACTGTGCTGTGCTCCACTACTACATGTTACAACTATATATATATATATATATATACACAATATACACACACACACACACACACACACACACTATATTAAGGGATTTAAAAGTACAATATTTACTTGTGCATTGTTTGATCCTGGAGGAAAACAGTCTTTTTTCTGAAGTTTCTAAAATAACAGCGCATCATTAACAGAGCATCCAGAATCACTTCACCACAAACGGACACTGCGCAGAGCTCGAAAAATTGTCTCCGATCCCACTCACAATGCACACTATGCCTTCCAGCTGCTGCCCTCTGGGAGACGCTAAGGACAATTGCCTACAATACAATACGCTTCAGAAATAGTTTAATTCCCACTGCAATAAATATCTTGAACTCTGTACGCTGAGGAACAAGCATGGCCCATATGAATTGTTAATTGTATGTAAGTATGTTGTTTGGAACCTGTACCAATGAACTGTACTGGCAGCAAATTCCACCAGCCTGGCTGTGTGGTCATTAAAAAAAGAATCAATCAATCAAGTTATTTTTGTTGGGAGAAGGTGTTTGATCCAAGAACATTTTACTTTTCAGAAAGCAGTCACAAAAAATAATTTTAACCTTATTGTTTCCTCCGTTTGGCTCCTCAGAACAGAATTTCAATTATACAATTCTTTTCATAGCTCGCTGTGAAACTTTGAGGCTTGTGAAAGTTACCACCACCGCCTACCACCCCTTCCACCACCCCTCCCTCTTCCAAAAGGGTTGACCTGCAAAACACTGCCAGCCAAACTCATTTTGAACAGCACCAATGAAGGTGACCCCTGAACAGCAGGGTGCATGCTGCAGTGGCAATGCTTCAAACGCTGTTTAACACAAAATCAGACGATCCTGCTTTATTCTCATTGAGCTCCCCTGTCAGGGAGTCATTAGAGCTACAGTTATGGGCAATGTTGCAAGTAGTGGTGTGTTCTGTGTTTAATTTTCCTAGGCAATAGGCAACATTAGCGCAGGGGACTGTGCAGGTCATCACAAGAAGATATTCCTTTGATCACAATCAGAATTGCTGATGAGAAACACCTTTTGTCCACAACCTAATAGCTGTTGTTCGCCTTCATAGTAACACTGATGATGTTTGTTGCAGCTTATTAGTCTCTCTCATACTTCAATAGGCAGCCCTCACTTTTTTGCACGTGTCCTCTCTACAAAGTTTAATTTTACTATTCACCGTTAATGACTCTTTTGTAATTGCTAATGTCTGCAATTACACAATCGCCTCCTCTGCCCTATTCACAACCCACAACAAACCCCTAATCGCACATTCATTGTATGTATGGCAAAAAATGGATGAGTGGAGCCACACTCTATCCCTCTATCCGTCACTATTTATAGCCCAAACAATTAGGCTGAGAAGACCTTCATTAGCCTGCTGCTATTCAGCGGGACCCTGAGTCGCCTTGCCAGCCAGCCAAACAGGTGTTCCTTAATAATCACTGCTGAATTGCCAGAAACACTGGTTTGCGATTTTCACTCCATATGTTTCAAGCTGTTAGCAGTCCTCTACTGAGAAATGAATGACTTTCCAGGCTTCATTACAATATCTTACAGTACTTACAGGTGGCTGCTGGCTGGCAGTCTGACCCTCGTGTAAGACTGAGGCGTGTTGTGACACTGAGCCACAGCTGATATCAAAGTAACTGCAGTGGTGATGACTGTGTTGACAATACCATGATTAAAAAAGAAAAATCCTGTTTTAACTTCCCTTTACAAAAATACTATCTTGTTAATGAGGATGGTGCTATGTTGACATGCTTTGGTAAGGGATAGGCTACACATTTTGCAGTTTAATGAAATCAACTCTAACAGACATTAATTACAAGTACAGAATGTGGCTATTTTTAACTTTGCAGATGAGAGAAGGAACCTGCACTGTAGTACTGCCAAAAGCCAAGAGATGAGAAGGTGCCAGAGGTTTTGTAAATACTGCAGTAGTATGACACCGCTTGGTACAATTAAGGTATGGTTCATTTGTTATCTCATCATGCAGATAAAATAAAATCACAATGGGCTGTATATCAAGGGCCTATCTTCATTTTCCATCGTACCATCACTGCACACGCAGGCATGCAAAGTGATAAAAGCATAAAAGCCCTTAATAGCAAGATCTATCAACTTAAAAAAATAAAAATAAATAAGAGGCTAGGCTAACTCCAAATATTTTTGGCAATGAATAAATACAAAACCATAATTTGTGAATGACATTGGGGGGGGGGGGGGAATGTGAGGCTAATATAAGGCCCTAAGATTTATCACCAGACCACAATCATCCCCAACCAGTAGGCTACTGCTTCATCTGCTACTTCCCTCGCATCCTTAGTCACCCTTTTGTAAGGCCTAAAAAAGCACAACTCAATAAAGTTATCCTGTGCTGTGTGCACCACGTCCAAAAAAAGAAAAAAAAAAAACTCTCCAGCCACAGGTTGAGCCAACTTCATTGTGATACACTCCACAGCAGCGATAAGGACATTTGCTGAGCACCTTTCATAAAATAGGTAAAAGCAAGTAAGCTAATGCTATCAAGCCAACAGCAGCTAGTCACCAATGAAAACAAACATGCAACAGTTACTTACTCATGGAGGAGAGAAGGTCTAATTTACCGAGGTAAACTGGAGCGCTTTAATCTGCCTGGGAAGTCCTCAATCAGGTAACTCCATGGTCGCATGGGGAAAGAAATCCGTCCACTTATTGTCGGGGCCATATAACAACTAGGAAGCTGACTTACAGACCGGAAGTGCAGTTGGAATCCGTCCGCACCGTCAATGTCTTTTTTTTAAACCTCTTTTTCTTTGAGGTCAATGGAAAAAAAATGCTCGGGAAACACGATTATTTTTGCCTTTGACCGCATTCTTTGATGTAGGCTAGCCCGTGTTCTACGTTCTAGTGGCCTTTATCACTATCACTATCAGCAACCCTACTTATCTATGGTAGGCCTATCCGGCGCTGCTGCCCGATGACACTGCGTCGCTACCGCTAACGGCGGCCGTCAAGGGTCAGGCAACTCTCTCCCCCAGAGCATTTGCCTATGGTTCATATTACTATAATAACCAGAACTTGCTCAGTTTTTGTCCGATTTTCAAACGGTTTGGTTTGTTATTACTGTCGGAAATGTAGTTATGATACTACATAGTTTACAGTAAAATCACAAATAATTTTATAGTAACATCATGTCATGGAGATAGTTAGGTAGGCCATACAAAAATCACAGAGTTATGAATAGTTCATTTAGTGAGGATGACTGGACAGTGTTTCCGCTAGGATTTTTAAAAACAATTTTAAGTGGCGGTCCAATCTACCCTGTCGAGATTGAAGACCTTGCAAAAATAAAACACAACACACAATTTAAAATGGATAACTCTGTCAATATGGTTATAGGGCCTACTAAGTTTGCTGCCTCAAAAATACATAAATTAAGCCCAACTAAATCACGTTTAAATTGTCTAGCTCATGTCCTCTAGTCACAGCACACTCAAAACCAATAACCTCTGGTTGGCTTTGTGTATTGCAATGACTTACTTTGGCTACTTGGCAAAGAAAAAAAAGCTATTTCCTCTAAGATGGTTGTTGTTTTATTCTTCATAACACCTGGGTTTGGGTTTTGCTATTTTTTAGGTTTTTGTAACACAGGCGTATCAGCCAAACCATAAAAAAGGTTTAAACATCTGAAAGTAGGCTATTGTCTGCAGGCTATCTGCTTGAAGCAAAGGACTGTCGGAAACCTGTGCTATCAGGTTGCTCTATAATTATACTGCAGTGATTATGGAGATTTTAGAGCGTGGAATATAAACAATTATCACCAGATAACATGACCACCAGTTAAACTGGAACACTGGTTATCCCCACTGCAAGCCTGTCTGCTCAGATTTTATCTCTATTTTTTCTGCTTCTTCTCCCTTTTGTTTGCTGACGAGCGGAAACTAGCTTTAGGGTCATTAGCCCTCTCTGTTGGAGGATTTTCTTCTGTGGAGGAAAATTTGGCAGGTCCCTTTCACCTGAATGTTGTGTGTTGCAATCCACAATCCGTCTATTGGTGGTCCCTGTGTTTTTATGGATGTATATGGTTTTTAGGATGGGCCAACAGTGTAACAGGAGCGACACATGTGCACAAACACACTGACCAGATACCAAAACAAAGAACAGAGACAACAACACAGTTAGGCTATGTAAAATAGATATATGTATGTGCTATTGTTTAACACTTCTTTTGTAGATCACTAATGCAGACAAATTAGTAACTTTGATGAAGACAAACAAGGCAAAGAAGACTGAACGGCCCAGAGTAACATATACTCTTAATTCATCCCTAGGGTTTGTAAATCTTTACACGATTTTAACTCAACAGCAGAACACCTTTTCTTTCAGAAGCTGGTCTAGTCTCTGCTCCTTGCCCATTAGGAAACTGCCAGCTGCTTTATAAGGGGATGAGGTGTTAATGTGATTGGACACAACGAAAGCCCATGCCCCAACTTCATCCTCTTATAATATATTCCTCCCACTTGCAATGTATTCATCCTGCTTCAGTACCTTTAGAGATTGTGCCAGAATTGTTCTTAACTCTGGTTACCAAAATTAGATGGCCACATTCTCTCATAGATGTCACTTGCTTTTACCCTTGCCAATTGCCCCTTTTAATAATAATTCACTCATTCATTGTCTTTCTTGCTGTCAGTACTGCTTGTAAGATTTACACTGACACTGTTCTTATTAATATGACATGAATGTGTTTTTAGTTCAATTATCACCTATAAAATAATAACAATATGCCCCGCTTGATGTCTTTTTCTGCTAAATTAAGAGAAGAATTTATGCCACAGAGAATTCTGGTGGTTCCTACTGGTCACATTCTTATTATGGCCTTCTTAACACACTTGTCAAGGCAGCTTGTTATACTGTACTACTAAAATTAGGCTATGTCTCTTCCCTGCACTTTACATCGTTTCAAAGGCTTGCCTGTTGCTTATCATCTTCAGAGATTTAGTGAGAATAACTTATCGTCAAGAGGTAAAGAAACATTTTAAGTCTGCACATCTAATGAAACATTTATGGGACCTACAAGGAACTACCAAAAATACAGTGATTTCAATTATATTATGACCCTTCAATCTAGATAGGTATTTCTTTGATTAATCTATTCCATACTTTTCTGCAGTAAAGTCTGTTTTTCTTTTTGTCTTTTTAAAATAGAATGGTTACCAGCATTTAGTCATATCTCCTACTATGTTAGGGTGATATGTCCATTCATTTGGTGACTATCTACCTGCAGCATTACACTGATTTAAATGGAGCTGTCAGTCTGCAGTCTTGGTGTAATTATGATGAAATACTAATTAGGGCAGACCTGACCTGTGCACACATGCCCATGCTCTCAAATGTCTACTCCAGATGGCAGCAGGTACAGAGAATGCCTGGGGAAGAGACCTTTTTCAGGGTTGTTCGCATTAGCATAGGGAGGACCGGTCCTATTAGATTGTTAAGATTCTAAACATGTCTCATTTGGTTTAGATTTCAAATTAGTAATATGGCCAATGTGTGGAATGATTTTGTCTAGTCAAATGAACTGAGTCAGGCAGGATTTGTGCTTTGGGACCCAGTGAAAAAGCTGTGATTTTGATTTATATTTACTCTGAGGAGGGTAGAAACTAATGCAAACATTCATGTTATGCACTGCTGTCATTTAAACTAAAACTGAAAAACAAATTGATTTCAATAATATGCATGTTTGTTTTTAAAGTATATTTTTTGGGCATTTATGCCTTTATGGATAGTACAGTTGAGACAGACAGGAAATGGGGAGGCAGAGAGAGGGGGAATGACATGCAGTAAATGGCGCCCGACACGGGATTCGAACCAGGGCCGACTGCAGCGAGGACTGTGCCCCTATGGGGTGCCCGCTCTAACCACTACGCCACGCGACGTCCCGTATGCATGTTTGTTTTTAAAGAGAAAGAAAGTTTAATAATGAGGTGATAGTTCCTGTGTATTTCTACATCAATCAGTCAAACTTTTTATTATCCGGCAAATTACTTTATAATTGTGGGATCAGCCCTTGAAATGCAAACATTACTGACCGGCTGGCTGGGTTTGGGAGGTTTCCCATCGGTTGTAGCTATTAAAAATGGAGCAAACCAGCTTTTGTCACAAGATTTCTTGACACTTTCCACAGTATTTTCAAAATTAGCACTGTCCAGCAGATCTAGTGCCAAGTTTCCATCCACCTTTTCTTATTCGCATTTTCAAAAATTGCGAAGAAATACTTGGATGGAAACGCCAGAAATTCGAAAAAAAGCAGTAAATTCGGATATAAGTTTTTACGCTTGGAGGGGGTGGATTTGTCAGCATATCGATAAAAGGAAAATGCGACTTTTTGTCATGGAAACAGGTTTTGCGAATTGAGCCAGAGTTTGTGGGTGAAGTGCTGCTGGACGATGACTTCCCAAAAGTCCTTCACCTGGCAACGTTCCCAAACAAATGGAGAACGATGCGGTCTCCCTCCAGCAAACTCCGACAGCACTCGTAACATTAAAAATCTTCTTTTCCTCCTCCTCTTCAGGAGGGCTTTGTAGGCTGTGAACGCTGACAAAATTGTAGCCAATGTTCTCCCAAGAGCTGACAAGTTCACCAGTACCGTACTTTCTGCTTTATTGGGAATTCATCTGTATTTGAGTATATGAGCACAGAGTAGGAGAGAAGACAACAGATAAAGGGCTAAAACCAGCTGACACTAGGCAGAATGCAAATAGCCTACAAAGCAATTCAGCCATATACAAGGTTTTGACCTGCTCTTGTTATTCAACAGTCTCTTTAACCACAACCAGACTGTTTAACTTTCTGAACTACATACCAATCTTAACTTTATAATAATGTGAAGTAACAATAGGACTTTTTTTTAATCCTTGAATCCACCATTGTAAGATAAACATGTCAATGCAGAAAGGTTCCATTTTTCTCCTTGCTGCCACTTTTTGCAGTGACAGATCCATTGAAAGCTTCCAGTTTAAACTCCCCAATCTTCTTTGCGGTTGTTCCACATTACAACTGCCGAGCGAGCGAGGGCAACATCATCGGCACAGCATATAAAAGAGGAGTGAAGAGGTCACCTCCCTCCTTCTCTTTCTGTCTTGAGCTCCCTGACAGCCTGCGATACCTGCCACTTAACTGTTCGCCAGGGGAGAGTGAAGTGTGTAGATAAGCACTGAGATGCACACAGAAACATCCACAAGTGGTCTGAGGAAGATGACTGCTGAATGAAATGAACAGCTCATCAAACCTATTAGAATCAGGTCAAAAGCCAGCTGAATGGTTTTTTTTTTTATCGCAGATCCTAACCACTGATAAACAGTTAATAAGCAAGATACATGAAAATTAAGATACCATGGTGAGAAAAATCACACTTCCGCACATAGTTTTTGTTTGAAATTATTCAGCTGTATTACAAATTGTGTCATATTTTTTGGAGTTACCTTTGTAGTTGCCAACTTTCTCATAGGGAATTATTAGAAATGAGACAAATGCAGCAAGAAACATCTGCTGTCAGATGATGATACAGGCTTATAACTAGAAATGCTGATGACTTTCTTCATTATTGATTAATCTGACACATATTTTCCTCATGAATCATTTCAGTATGAATCTGTAAATCAGAGAAATGCTTAATTAAAATTTAAAAACTGACATTTACATTTTAATCTTTGAAAAGCATTTTGTAATTCTGATTAATACGTTTTATTCATTTCAAAGGGGAGAGTAAATTTGTCTGTAGATTTAAAGCAAACACTACACTTGATGAGTTAATGTAGCAACACACTTGAAGTACTTTGTTTGTAGTCGTCAGTGTTGTAACATGAGTACACATTAGTAGATTTAGGTGAAAGCCAGCTGTGGCTCACTGGTCCACCGCTGTGCTCCTGTTTCTCACTTGTTTTTGATGCTGTTCCTATTATTTTCCTTGTTCAATAATATATGGCACATATGCTTGCTACTGAGACTAATGTTTTTGGTGTGGGATTTGTGCTGGATTAAGCTTCAAAAGAATGGCTGACAGTCTATTGTTCAACACTGGCTTGCTCATATCCCCATAGGGCTGCTGGTTTAATGCAGTTTGGATTTTGTAAGAAGAAGAACTTAGAACTAATATAATGCAATCTTGTATTATCTTGCCATGGCGTGTAGTGTATGCAGTTGCTGTACTGGTTGATGTCAAAATAGTGCGAACTGAGACTGAGAACCACGTGTGGCGACTAACATATTGCACTGCACTGCCACAACCCCCTTTGTATTCAGTTTGTTTGTTTTCCACAATGTAACACACATTCACATAATGAATACAGTAGCAAGTGAATGAATCGAATTCTGCTCACTTCTTCAAGTGATCCCATCTTGATGGAAAGACTTTATCAATTGGACTAATTGAAGTATTTGCTCTGATTTTGATGGTGCATTTAATGTCATTATGCATGGGTGAATGCTTTTCCTAATATCTTAATCAGCGGCAGTTACCAGCCTTTCATCATCACCTCACTGCTTCAAGAATCACAAGTGGCATCAAGGGTTCTGCACACGGCTCATCACCACATGCTCTCCCATGGGCACTGCACTAGTCCAGCGTCTCAGACACCCTGACTGCATACAAACAAATGATGGTGCAATCTAAAATATGTGTGTAATACTCCCTCTTATCTCAACAGGCCTGTGGGTGGTAGAGGAGTGTGATTGCGGTAAATAGAAACCGCCCACCACCAGTACTCCAGTCCTCTCGCGCACAGTCCAGCAGCGGTTGGTGTACTTGATCCTCAGTCTGTTTGGTACTTTACAATTATTGTAGTTGATACAGTTGGAGGCAGGGACCTGTGATTGACACTGAGTTGCCAGGATATTGATAATATAGCTTTTCTATGACGATAATAAGACAGAAAAGAGGCATTTGTGTTTCCAGCAGAGATAATGTTCATAAAGACAAAGCAGTACTTAGTAATGTAACCTGGGCAGTAAAACTCTCACGCAGAGGTCCATGGATTCATACAGGGTAAGTGTTGAAACAATCTGTTATTTTACTACCAGGATATAGCCCACAGTGTTTCATTTTGTCAAAATATCCAAACTGCTGCACTTCCATAACCACTCTTGCCCTGACAGCACATGGATACAGTTCAACAAGCTCTGTGCAGCCACAAAGCAGCAAAGAACTTTAGAGAACAAGCTGCAGTGATGTGTCTTCCTCACAGAAACAAAACTGTTCAACACACAGTTCAACACAACACAGGCAGAACCCAAGTTATGAATCATTCTCATGTACAAACACTGGAAATCATGCCATCCCTGACTGGTAGTATGGTGTGTAAAGGGAACTGTAGCTTAGCAACAAAATTGAAAGAAGTTGATTTTTTAGGGAATGTCTGGTCATGCATTTGTTCACTTGTCAAATTTCATGGTTGCATGCAGTCTGGCTGCAAAGGATGACATCCCAAAATAAAAGAGGAATATAGAAAAATAGCAATCAAATGGGAGTCAATATGATAAAATCAGCCATATTCATATTCACATGAATCTTGTTCAATGTCAGTTCTTGTGAGGTCTTGGATAATAGATGCCTGGCTTCGAGCAGATATCTACACAGAATACACTCTTTTATATTTATATCTGAGGTGTTGATGCCAGAAGCAGACAGCAGATGTCTGTCCAACAACCAGGAAGTGGATGAAAGAGAGTTGGAAACTTCTTTTACTCACCAGTTGTGTTTCACATCTTAGTCCTGGGCGTCCCTCAGCAGGAATGCACAAGATTCACCAGCAGTGGAAATCAGCAAAAGAGAATTTTGTAGCTGTTTTCTTCTCATGCAGCAAGTTAATATTTACTGTTTTTTCTTGTCTTTGTTTTCTATCTAATGTGGGAAAAAACTCAATAGCCATACAGGTAAAGAAACAAACAAAAAAAGCTCAGGCCTATTTGGAGGAGAAATTCTCACATGTACTTCTCAGCACTAATAACTAAACCTGTCTTCTTTCCTCCAGATGAGGCACAGAGCTGTGATAGAGCCCCTGGAGATCACAGAGACGTACTCAGGAGACTTGCATAATGTGCAGAATACCTCTTGAGTCTTCTGCTGGTACTAATGTCTGACCTGTAGAGAGACCAGCGCTGATTCTCATTCGAGCCACGCTTTCCCTTGGCATGAATATCCCTTCAAATCAAGACAGAGGACATGGTAATAGATGGTCAGAAGAGTATCAGGAAGAAAAGGGAATTTAAACGCTGCAAGGCAAAGCTGAGAAAGCCAACATAGTATTCCACAAATCATAATGCTGGTGGTATTGCAAAAGTGGTATGCTCCAAGTGTGTATCCCCTGTGCCTCCGCCTCTTCGTGTCCACCTTTTCTCCAGCTGTGGTGGAGGCACTGAGTGAGAGAGCAGTTGTGAGCACTGCTGCTGCTGCTGCTGCCGCGTCCCTCCTGCTACAGCAGCAGTCTCTGCTCAGATAAATGCCTGGTCTGTCACAGTTCTCTGCTGCAACGCATTAGATTCATCCTTCCTCTCTCTCATACACTCCCTCCCTCTTTCTGCCCTCCTCCCTCCTTGCTCACTCTCCTTCGTTCACTTGCGCTCAGTCACACGTGAGGAGACACAGTGGGAGCCTGGAATACAAATAGGCTGTCTTCCTTAAAGACATGATTGTGCTCCTTGAATTTGATGATTTTTTTTTTAAGCCAAAGTGAAAGAAGGGATGGATGAAGTAGATGGGATCTCTAGATCCCTGCTTTAATGTCTTTTATCTACCTTGTCTGCTGAGAGTACTGCCGTGTCTCTGGACTGCAGACTATTTGTGTCAACAAGAAACAGAGAGAGTGGAATTAAGAAAAAGTTTGTTTCTTTGCTCACAGCTCTTGAGGGATGTCGCTTTGACTCTGGATCTACATGCCATTTGGCATATCTGTCCCTTCCAGACAGAAGTCAGCACAACCCGAAACACCAAGCTCACTGAAAAGCCATATCCAATAAATATTTAATATAAGAAATGGACTTGGGAAAAAAATAGAAGGAACCTATAGCCTACGCTGTTATCATAAAAATAAAATGCAGCTTAGAGAACATGTTTTTTTTCCTATAATAATGCAAATGATCATAAGGTATAAATACATAAATGCTGCAGTGAAATTAAGTTGAATTGTGTTGAAATGAAAGATCTAAGACTTTTTTTCTGCCACTATAGTCTCGTGTTGCAAAGTGATGTACAATATTCCTGGAGACTTAAAACATGCCAGTTTATGGCCAATTAGTCATGAGATGTGTCACCAAATTTGCATATTTGTGAATCACACGTACAACAGCATGTTCTTTTCCCTGCCAATATACAGCAACTTTGTGCAACCATTGAAGAGGAGGAGTCCAAAAAAATTCTATGGGGCACAATCAAAGCACCTGATCAACTCTGCAAGGATATGTGACGCATTGTGTCCCACCAGATGCTGACTGTATAGTACCACAACCCTCCCCCACAAAAAATATAACTGTAGAATAAATTATTTGAAATCAGTTCAGTCTCTGCTTCTTCTTTTTTTTCCCAAAAATAAAACTGCACATTTTAAAGTGGCCTCTTATTGTAACAAGTCCAAAGAACACCGGGACCCTAGTTTTGTAGACCGGGCGAAGTCTAACCTCAGGGCAGCTTCGCCACGTCAATGGGGTGTGGCCCAGGTCCATTTCGCAAGTTTGGTGGGCCACGCAGTCAGACTTAGACCAGCGCAAGCCCTCCCCTCGTCCCTCCTACCGGCGCAAACGGTGAAGAGGGAGGAGACAGGGCGGGAGGGAGACAGGAGGAGCAGAGAAAGGCGTGGAGTGGGTTTGACACAGCCGAGTCAGATCTTCACCAATCAAATGAGCTCCTCTCCTCACCTTTAACTGCGCGGTGGGTGATGCGCGCTGCAAGTTTGTCATTTTATACTTGGACATGGACGGAGGAAACAGCGACGCCAGAGGCCGAACCTCTCCCAGGAGGAAACAGCTGTGCGGTCCGGAGGTCCGAGCTCAGAGTGACCAATAATTAGTTTACTAATATACTTAACCAGGATTGATCTGATATACTGAGAACGGCTGCCCAGTGTAAGAAACAACAACTAATAAACTAATAAAGAAACTCACTTTTATTCAAACCCTGTGTAAGCAAGATGAGAGGTGTAGGCTACACTAATCACAACATAAACAAACACCATGCGGAATTAAATCAGCGTAAAGGACGCTCTCTCTCTCTCTCTGTCCGTCTCTTTTTTTTTCTTTTTTTTCTGTGATAGAGATGCTGAGTATACTGTAGTAGGCTACATACTGACTATCTGATACCAAGGCTGTTGTGGTGGACTAAGAGAGATGATGATTTGTGTTTTGTTTTTCAATACGGCTGCGTGACGCGGTCGCTCGCGCTAATGAATTAATAAGTAAATAAATAAATGAAGCGATCATCACAAGGGCAGAGTGCATATCTCAACACGGCAGCAAAATGCAGTCATCCACCCTCAGTCCTGCTTGGGACATCCACAGCTGCTTTTCAGTGCCAGTTCGTCCCTGCTGTGTTAATTCAGGTGGAGTTTCCATTACGCTGCCGACAGCCTTTGATCTCTGCTTTGATCTGACGTCAGATGTGACGGGACAATCTATATAGATATAAATCCATGTGTTGATTCCGTTAGTTGCATTAAATAGTGGTTATTGTGGATATTTATTGCATTGAAATGTGTCTGGAACTGTGGAGATCTGCCTGTGAGGTCTTGGTGACGTGTGTGCACTGCAGGTCAGTCAGCCAAACTTCCACTGCACCTGCTGCGCTCCGCCCTGCGCTGAGAGTAGACCTGGTTTGAGGTGGCGAGCTTTCAGCGCAACCTCGGCGGGACATTTTCGCACGAAACTTCCACTGCACCAAGCAGAATCTGTGACGCCTCCCCCTGCTGCGCGGCCACGCCTATCTCAGCGCAGCGCGATCTGCCAATCTCCCAATCTGACTTTGCGCTAGGCTGCGCTGGTCGAAACTTGCATTAGACCTGCTGCGTTACCTTGCGCCACCTGCGCTGCGCCAAGAAACTAGTGCATTAATCTTGCTCTGTAATCAGAACCTTGATATACCACACCAGTCAGGTGGATGGATTCTCACAACAGAGGAGAAAAGGTGCTCAAATGAACAACAGTCTAGAAAGAAGTATTTTATTCACCTAGGGAAATTATTAGATAATCTCAATTTATGAAGAATTAGAATTAGAAATTAGTGTTATTTACACATTTTATTCTTATTTCTATTAAAAATCTGTTTTAAATCATTGTAAATTCAATAACTTGAATTTGAAATATCTCACTGTAGATCCTGTGTAATTGATCAAGCTGAAAAACAAATGCATTGCAGTTTATTTACTGGACACCACTGCAACCAATAAAACTTGCTTACACCAATCCAATGTTATTCATTCTCATTAGCAGCAATTACGCAGTTGTTATGTGTAAAGTGTGTGGAATGTAACTGGAGTGTGAGTGTAGTGGAGATGAAGTGGAAATGTCAGAGCATGCAGAAAAGGTGGTTGCCTGTTTTTTTTTGCATGCCGAACATTTACTGAGGAGCTGGCATGATGACGTCATATGAGATGAAAGTTTGTGAAGGTTCCCATGGTACCCTAATGACAGGAGCAATTTAACCACTGAATGTGTAATACTGTAGTGTACTGTACCATTGACTCTGGGGTGACATGGGCAGCTCAGCAAAATATGAAGCGCGCATGCCATCTGATTGCAGACCTGTTGCTAATGCTCATGCCTGCTTGCCAGTTCTACTGCACTTTGTTTGCCTTATCCTGCCTGCCCACTGCAGACCGGAGGTCAGACTGACTATAGCAAAGTGCCTGTGAACTTTACCTGTCTCATCTGATGGATCTGCTTTTTGGCTCGAGTACAGCCTGTATCACAGACAGATGGATTCAATTAAGTCCCTACTGTGTGCTCAAACTGCTTATAATTGTAGACTGTTTAGGAAACATTGTGAAAGCTCATGAGATACAATAGTATAGAGAGCATTTGTCACTGTAGTGTTGCAGAAATACACATAAAACACTCAACCTGAATATATTTGAAGAAATGACAATAATTATGTGAGGGAAAAGACCATACTTCAGACTATAAACTGCTTTTATCTCACATCGATAAAATCGTGTACAGGAGGCTTTAGCTCTGTTTTTCATTTTGCGCAAAGAGAACTTCTATTCCCCACCTATTTTTGCATTCCCTGCATGTGTCATGTAGAATAAAGAGACTATAAATAGAATTTTTCGCTTTTCTCATTTATTTTCAATATGAATAATATGTAACAAACCCACTAGCTGGATCGTTTAACTATAGCCAAGCCTGTAAATGCAAATAGAAACCACTGGAGGATGCATCGCCTCCAAAAACATTAACATTCATGTGTTGTATCTTGTACAAGGCAGCGGCTGTGTAATAGCTGTAACAAGCTTAAAGGACTATTTCAGATCCAAGTTGAAGAAGTGATAGAGGCACAGTGAAAAATTACAGATCACTGAGGTCAAAATCCCTGAGTTGAGTAAAGAATAACCTCCAGATCCTGATTGTATGTGCTATTTCATTTTCAATCTCCAGAGGGCACGGATGATTCCATCATCTCTGACCACTTTTCCCCTCTGATTTATCTGATCTGGTTTCCATGACAGCTAAAGCTTACATGTGCTGTATTTGGACTGAGTGTGGATGTTCTTTTTATGCTTCTTTACTGCACATGCATGTATATTGTGTATTTTTCAGCTCTAGATCTTGTATCAAACATCAACTCCATGGCTTGGAACATAACCTTGTGAGTCTTTAAATGAATCACTGACAAAAATCTGACCACAGTCATAACATTAGTGATGAATTAAAAACTCTCTGGACAGTCTCCGTTGACTTCACATTTTTATTTTGGGCTCCGGAAACGAGCTCCACACATCATAAACAACAAAGACTCTGCTTAACCATTCCAACCCTCCAGCCCCTTATTATACCAAGCTGGACTGAGGACAAGGTCACAGTTGGTCTCCTCTCAAGATAACAACAACAGTTCACAATCAGTGCATCTGAGACACAGACATACAACAATCTCATGATCTCAATACTACGGTATTGTGAGTTATTGCAGGAGCAAGTTATTCAAATATGTTTCAGTAAATCCACAACATTTCACAATGAGTTTTTTTTTCTCACATACACAAACACACAGGAGGAAAAAAAAATGTGAGAACCAAACAATAAACTATGTAAACAGCATGCAAATGCAGCACATTGCACATACTCTCTGCAGCAGTATGTGATCAATACCAGGCTGGCACACATCGATTTGTCCATTTTCACAAGCTTTTACTTCACCTTTACTGTCTCATTAGTTCAGTTCTCCAATCTCCAAACAAGCCTAATGTCTTTTCATTCCCGTGTGAATCATCAAGGCTACACTGGCTACATTTCTGCCGAAGCAAAGTTCTGATACAAGCAACCTTTCTTCACCTTTTTAGTGCATCACAGTGTGTGACTAGTAACAGCAAGTGTGTGATGCTAAATCAAAACACGACCTATCCTGGTCTCACAGCAGCTACAATACGTTATGACCTTTGTATTAAGGGACTACAAAAAAAGAAAAGAAAAACAAAGATAAATATCAAGTCTCTGGCCACATTTACAGTAAACGTCTTGCTCCTGCGGCTCACCCCTTTAAGGAAAGTTGTTGGCTTAAGCCTTGAATTATCAGTCAGAATTTTTTGCAGCAAATAAAAGTTATGTCATGATATATGACATTTGCCATGCAGGGACTCAATAGTAGAAAACATTTTACTAAAGTTCAAGTTAAAAGTTAAACAGTGAAGATTCTGATAGAGAGTACATGATAGTACTATTAGGACTATTACATTTAAAAAAACAACTTTAGTTTTTAAAATAGACGTGTTGCCAATGTTTCCCTATTATAATAATAAAGATGATGGACAATTATTAGCAAAAAGGCTTAGGCTACTAGTAGTATTAAGCTCCAGAAATAACCTGCTATTTTAACGGCGGAATAAAGCATCCTCTCATTTTACTCATCTGTCTACACAGCTTTATATGAGTATTGTGTACCATGAAGTTCACCACAATCTGCTTGTTCTCAATGCAAAACGATAACCAGCCTAGGCAACTTTAGTGTTTCTACTGTGCTCTTCAAACACCTTAAACTGAATGGATTCTCAGCAGTAGTGGTAAAACTGCAGAGAAGACAGAACTTCCTTGGTGAAAAGGTGGAGCATAGTAGTGTCTCTGCAGCTTTTTCTCTGAGTTTGATTTGAAATGGTATGTGCTGCCTCCATGTCTCTCACTTGGACATGTCGTACAGTTGGACAGTTTTTTTTTTTTTTTTTTTTAATAATGTATCAATAAGGTTTTCACGAATTGCATTATAGAGGCCCAATAGTGTGAAAAACTTGCAATACTGTGTGAGAAAGTGTATCTTCCTCCAAGCACAGCAGAGACTGTCTGACACGTTTTCCCCTCTGGGCTTACCATAGCTGTGTGCAGATACTGCTGAAACTCAGTTCAGTACTACAAACCTTTGCAAACCTGTACCCTACTCCACTCAACTCTCATACATACTCACCACCCTTGACACTCCCATCTCAAAATTACAAATTGAGTAGGAAGAGTGTAAAAATGATGGCTTTGGAGCTCACAGGATTTGCTTGTGTGTCAAGGTCAGACAGTGGCCTCAGTGCTTGTTAGCCTGTTAGCCTGTGAATATTATTCCTTCCGTGGTCCCCAGGTTATTTTCCTTTTCTTCTCTTTTCTCTCTTTTTTATTTTTTATTTTTATCAATTCTGCTGCTGCCATGATACAACATACTAGTATCATTCAAGAATGTAGAGCTATGGCCATTGGCTGTAAAGTAAACATGTATCATCAACACAGTCACTGAGCCACCTATGGGCAACATCTGGGTCATACAATTTTGCTATCATGGAGATTGGAATAAAGATAATTGCTACATTTTCTATGCTTACTTACTTTATCAAATTTCAAATTCTTGCTATGCAGCAACCGTGTTTTTTTAATTACACATTACATGAGACATAAGATTTTTATTTTATCTCATGTTTGGGGAATTTAGGTGTTGCAGTAGCATATCAGGAGAAAAGCAAAGACTAAAATGATAAAATGACAGGCATTCTGTACACTTTGTTGTACAATATTTGGGAAAATATATACAGCTTTGTACACACTATTTAAGAGTATGGAATTAAGAACAATAAAAAAAGAAACATATATAAATATTACAAAGCATTACTTGTACTAAAAGGTTGATTACATATTGCACTGTTTGGGTGTAAAGGAGTCAGATGTATGATTGGTAAAAGAAAAAGAAATAGAGAATTTAAATATTAGACTAACTAGATATACCGTAAACTGCACAAGCAACCAGCTGTTGAATGAAATGAGTGGCTAGTGCAAAGATGTAGATAATTTGTGCAATATGGTAAGAGTCCAGAGTATTTAAGGGTCAGAATGGTGTTATTCCGTCTGACTGGCCATTAGAATGAATGACCTGCAATAGCATCTCCTTCTTGCAGTGTGGATGCAGCAGTCTATTGCTGAAGGAACTGCTCAGGTCAGTCTCATGTGTGTGAGAAGGGCTGTGAATGATTGATGTCAGCTTGACCCACCTCCTTAATGGAGTCCAGAAGAGCAGTCCAGGACAGAGCCAGCCCATCTGACCAGCTTGTTGAGTCTCTTCCTGTCCCTCTCTGAGCTTCCTCTGCTCCAGCAGACCACTGCATGTCAGAAGCTACCAAGGAGTCATATAAACTCCTGAGCAGTGACCTGCACACACAGAAGACGATCTGGCCCTTCTTGTACAGGGCATTGGTATTTTGTAACCAGTCCAGGTTATTGTTGAGGTATACCATTCAAATAATTGCAATAACTGCAACCTGTGCATTGTCACTTCAATTATAGACTGTGCACTGAAACACTGTACACTGAAAAAGGCAATTATTTTGTTCTATAAATATGAATAAGGAAGATCTTTCCCTCGCTCTTTGGTCGAGGCTCCTTCTTTCCTTCCTTTCCTCTGCCAGTCCTCACCATTTAACATTTTCCACAGCCATTACTCTATATTATTAATATCAACTTGAGAATGATTTATTAAGGTTAATATTATGCAAGTAGGGTCATTAAGTTGGAATTAAAACTTTCTTGCTGTTGCGCTCATTGTGAGTCGCCCTTGGAAAGAACATCAGATAAATGGCTCAGATGTAAAATGTAAATGTGAGCTTTATATCATTGGACCACATCTGCTTCAGCTTGACATTTATTCCTGAACCTGACCTGGACTCGCATTTATCAGAATCACAGCTGAAATTTGACTAGAATGAATCCCAGCTTCTTATGAGAACCAATGGCATCAAAATTTCATGATGCTGAGAACACATAAAGACTTTATCCCTCAACCAATGATGAATACCTATCCAACTTGGTGCTGATTTAAACAGATCTTTAATGATAAGGGAATCTCTCTCTTAATATGATATGTTTGGCAAACAAATAACAATTTAATAGCAGAAAACCTCGACCAATGTACCACACTACCTACTGCAAGTTTGTACAAAGCTTGTCTGTCCATCAGGAATCCATGTAAGAAGGAATATAAATCTACCAATGAAACATAGGTCTCTATTCATTGAATGTGACTATAACTAAGCAGGGAATTGAAAAAAATGTCTGCTATGGGAGCTGTGCTGGCAACCATGTGGTTTATGATTCCCTGCATGATTTGCTGGAGGATCCAAAGCCATCACTGTTTCATGTTGCATGAATAGCGTGTCCCATGTAGGCTAGCTGCATTTTAACGCTGCTTCCCCCATTTAAGGCTTTATGTTGGGATTATAGTGATATAAGTATAAACACTCCCGCCCCTACAGGTGCATGTAATCTAAAAAGAGAGTCCACACAGATGCCAGTCAAGCACGGTCTGTATGCGCCCACACAGTCCTCAGACAAGGTCTAATCAGGTCAAAGTCAAATGGACTGTGTGGGTGCATCAAGGTTGTGTGAGGCATTCAAAAAATGGCAGTAACAAGAAGTATGCTTTAGCCAATATACCACTAGTTAAGTATTGTTGGGAAGTAGAGTTCACACATACACTATCTCCTCTGAGAAGTAATATTTTATTATTTTAACAATTTCCTGGTCTGATAACACTGTAATGTTTTCTCACTTATTTGGGTAAGGCTGTCAGATTCAAATTATTTGCCATTTCAAATATTTATTCCCACCACACAAGCATTACAGTTTGAATTCAGTTAAGCTTAAGCTTACACACACGCGCGCACACGCACACACACACACGTCAAGTCAAACTCAGACATCCATCACTCACAGCTTTTTATCATTTACAAAACATCTCTATTTTTAAATTATACTTTCCAGTCCCCTGGAGGACTCCACAGATACAAATATCATGTGAGCCACTTGGCTCCCCATGCAGTTTTTCATCATGCCACCATTGGACAAATAATTGTTAAAACGCCCTTTGTAGGCAGAACAAATGTTTATTTATTTTCTCGTTGTGCTAATAACTTATTAGTAGGACACATACATTTTCCCTTAAGTGGTTTATACATCATCCCCTCCATTTTCTAAATTAATTACATCAGAGCCATAAAGAAATGGTGGAAATGCAAATGTGGCCCACTAACACTGCCGCTATAGGAGAGGGAGAATTCAGGTCAGAAGAGAGCAGTTCTTTAGGCACCACATAGGAACCAGGCCTCTTCCTGCAGTTACCAGAGGAGTGCAGATGAAGCTACACACACATGCAGAACCAGATGTTTTACAGTAAGATCATTAACACTAAAATGCTGCTGCCTTAGACAAGAACTTGCAACAAAGACAAATTACCCTCATTACTTACCATTTTTAATGGTCAGTATTGGGGTTACGTCTTCGAGTGAATTTTGTGCTAAAGCTTTGTGACCACAGTTAATAAGTAATCAACAACAAAAAAAGATGTAATATTTGTGCCGCATCGACAGTTTTCACACATTTAGACACAAAATGGAAAGCCACTTCCTTCCTGATGTTGTTAAGACATCACCAAAGCCCAAAAGACCCAGGATGTGCAGCCATCAAGAATGTCACAATGTTACAGATTGACAATGTATTAATCACATTGTGTGTCCTGCAAGTGACATGAAAAGAGTGCACTGAGTGAAACAAGACCTTTGGTGGGGATTTACCAGTGGGCCCATCCCTTTAAACGGCATGAGATGATAACCTCCTTGTCTTTCGAGAGATTAACAACCGTGTGGGCTGTATGGGTGGATATACTCTGGTGGCATGCTTGGACTTGAGATTCATAGAGGTCAGAGTCAATCTAAGCAGCAGATGGTTTGTGTTGAACCTCTTTGGGAATGTGCTAAAATAGACTGAATACACCAAATGAGCAATTCTTTATAGCAGTAATGGATGCCACTTATTGAAATCTACGTTGGAGTCTGGTTCAAATCCTACACAAGAATACTATATATCCACAGCATATACAAACATGAATATAAACTAGAAAATATTTCACTATAATCACTGTAAGTTTGGAAAATAAGGGGCACGTTTCAGCAGTATAGTCAGACAGTTCTGACTAAAACCTGCAACCCTAATTACACAGACTAAACCCATAAACATAAATAGTACAACAATGCACAGAATGCAGCATTCCTCCAAACTGCACGGCTTACAATAACAGCTGACATTGAACCACCTGCAATTTGGCTCTTCTCCTCAACCAGCCCAGTATATAAGGCCTTTCACTTATAATAAATTGATAAGCATGGCCTTGACTATCTAAATAAACTCTAAATGTTAGGTGGCACCTGTCACCTCATTGCAATATGAGTTGTGGCAGATGTTGTTTCCTAAAGCAGCTCAACCATTCTATTAGAAGAGGATCAAAACTACAGCTGAGCTTTAAAGTGAAATGCTCCTCTGAGCTCCATATTTCCAACATCTGGAGTATAAACAATCATCAGACAAGGCAATCACTACAGAGGGGGGGCCATGCATGAGTTGAAACAAGTGTGTTCATACATCATTAACGCAGAATGGAAGAAAGAGAGTCAATGGCCTAGAATGCAAATGCTTGTGCACATGGATCCACAGTCAATCTCTGCTGGATGCAGAGCACGTTTTACACATTTTCAAATGTAGTGCGTATGCTCAATGTGAAATGCAAAGGTAATCACACCCTTTATTGTGGAATTATATGGGTAAATAAATCAAGTCAAAGGGGACATTTCAAATCTTTGTAGTGTAGTGTGAGTTGTATTGCTATAATTTGGACTCACACTTCGAAAGGTTTTGCCACATCTACCTCCCCTTCTTAAACAAATATTGTAAGTTTGGCATCAAACTTAATTACTTGCTCAGTTAACAACGATTCCTGCATCTGTTACTGTACTATCAGGTTGTTTCTCCTACTGAGGTTAGCATGGTGACCAGATAGCCCTGGCTTATGATGCTGCTCTGCGATAGTGAGTCACCGTAGTCTCGAGTGTGCCCTCAGTTCAGCGTTAGAGGATGAAGAGCTACAGTAGCGCTGCCCACAGGGTGTATTCTAACATCTTGCCTTGTAAACTCAACAATGTCTGAAACTTCTGAAACTTGTGGGAAGTGACCGTTATCACCACCACCTGCTCCAAAAAAAAAAAAAAAACCTGTATGGCACCTTTAAATATAAGTCAAGTTAAAGGAGACATAAATAAATGCTCATTCTGTATCCACCTTAGCAAACAAAGGTAAGGATGAAGAGGTAGCAATAAGAAGTCAGTTCCTGTACCTTGACTAAAGGCAGTTAGTTTAATAAATGTCTTACCTGGCTGTACAAACAATACAAAAATACTTTTAGTGGCGAAGAGAAGTTACATAACACCTTTAACTGTAAGTCATTTTGAAGGCCATATAAGATGCACCGTCCACACTCCTTTAGCAAACAAGGGCTTATAAGGATGACTATACATAGGTGGCACTGAAATGTCAATTATGTACCTCTATTGAATTTATAACATTTTAACTTGGCTGTACCTACAATAAGGTTAAAGTCAGTCAGAGAATCGTAGGTCTACATACAGGCTGTGTGGGAAGGTTTAATGAAATGTAAACCTTTTATGCCCTTGAAAATGTGCTTCTTATCACTGACAAGTGCCATGTAACTTTATACATTTCTTGTAAGCTTCGCAATTCTCCATGCTCAGTGATGTCAAGGTAAAAAAGTGATAATATTGAAAAACAAACAAAAAAAACCTTCAGTATGTTCCACACAAAGAGGTTATGGTAAAGATGAGGTTGTTGTGAGTTGCTTCATTAAGCAGTACCAAGATCTATAAATTGCACACTGCCAGAGATAATTCTCCTCAAGTGTAATAAACAGAAATACAATGAGAGGCAGTTACCAAACAGAGAGAATCAAAGTTCTGTACGCAACGACAAGCCATCTAAATCAGATTTAACACATGCCGCTCTAAGAGATGCCCCCTGAAGGCCATCAGACTGTAGTGATGTTTGGAGTGTTCAAGAACTCACACGGCTCCTAATCATGAGAAGTAAGCAAAGGGAATTCACAGACTGTTATCCCTTGAGTTACCTAAAGCTTACCTAATCAAAACAACTTCTAATCCTGGTGTAAGACACTGAAGATTAGTTGAGCATTATGGCACACCTGCAGTACTGTACATAAGCTGACTTCTAATGTATAATAGCATCAGTGACAAGAGAAACGTCCAACTGCAGAGACATAGGAAACTGAGTTTGTGATGATTCTGGAACGTGAATGGTCCCATATGTCACTTTTCTCCAAAACAGAGGGAGCGCTCCCTGGGGGAGGCTTTCACAAAGACTGACAGACAGCCCAGCTTTTCACAATGAGTCCTGAACATCTGATATTTCAACAATTAAAAGCAGTCTCTTACGGCTTTGATTTATTGAGAAGAGACGCAAGCTTCAATTTAGGCTGCCTTTGAGCCAGATGGTTGTTATTTTCTCTCTTTTTTAATTTATTTTTTTATTTTTTCATTTTGAGAATCTCACATTTTCAACACATTTGAATGAAGAGTTCAGTTCTCTTCCCACAACTGCCAAAGAAATAGCTTCAAAATGAAATAAAACAAATTTTTAAATAGAAAGTGAGTTGTTACACTGTAGATTGTGCTGGGACAATTAAATAAATCTAACTTTGATTCAATTCACTGCCTTTCAGTCAATTTTCATTTACAAATTTGTTTTAAAACATGAAGTAATTCGGGCCAGGAAAAAACTAAATTTAAGACTTGTAGCGATTACAGTCTTATTATGATGTGTTCAAAAGCATAAATGCTGTAAGAAATTCAGGACAAAGCCCCACATACACCATGGTCTGGACTACTAAGGCATTCTATACTTGAGATAAAGACCTTGTACTATGTGTTTTTATTTGTTACATGTATTTTATTGGTGGTCTCAGCAACAAACCCTCATGCAATTATCAGGACATAACATCCTTTGTTGTGGTACAGAAAGAGGGGATTTTGGACCGGAGACTGGTGATAACCACTTGAATTGGTAAAATTTGACTTTCACAACAGGCTTCGGTGGCCTAAACCATGTGAGCATTGTACTTAAATGGACTAGAATAGTAAGAGCACAAGTATTGATCAGCAACAATATTCATCTCCTGCACAGTCACAGTCTTTTGAGGCGTGGGTGTCTCATCTTTTTATTCTTAAAGATTTCATTTCTGCTGTAGACACTAACTCTGAGATTAATTATTGTTTAAAATCAAAGAATGGGTGTATATATGGGGAAGTCTATAGAGCAATTCCATGCTATTCCCCCTTAACAACACACATGTAGAAAAGTGATGTGATATGGGTTGTGAGATAAAGCCCCCCTCACCCTCCCCACCCACTGCTTAAATAATCAGATAATGCTGTTACTAACACGGTCAGACTTTGCTTGCCAAGGCAGATATATATACATGACAAATGTGGTCTTCTTTGACTCTCCGTTGACATGATCTCTCTGTTTATTTACTTTTGCACTAATAAGGCTCTTTGCCAATTAACGTGTGCTTAACCTTCTGGCGAGTGTTTCCATCACAGGACATTACTCAGCGTGACTCTTCTTTTCCGTCACGTAAGACACTGTTGAATTGTTCTACAGCACGGTAGTTCTGGTACATCCCGTTGCTGCTCTTCTGCTGCTGTGCTGTGAGTTTAGAGGGGGTGAATGGATTTGTGAAAAGATTTCTAATTCAGAAATTACTTCCAATATAGATACAACTGGAAAAACTGACAAGTCCTTAACACAAAGGTTTTTCAACATCTTAATATTTCTACAAATATGTGTTGTAAGACCTTCAACTCTTTTTTTTTTTAGTTTTGATTCATCTTATTCTCAGTATTTCTTAAAGTTACTACAACCAAACAGAAAGAAGGTCTTTTAAAATTGCTGACATGATTGAATAAACTGACAAGCTTTAGTATCCTCCTACACACTGATGATTCAGTGAATGACTTTGAAATCTCTGTGTTGTAATTTACCACTCTGACCAGAGGAGGTCATGTACCTATTTTGTTAAATCTCTGCTCTGTATCAGAAGATTTGACTAATTAATTGGGGTAACCATGCTGTTTGACCCACATGTAGTCCATCCTTCAGATTAGAGACTGCGTATAGAGCACACATGGTAATCCTGCTGCTGCTGTATGATAACTACTGGTATTTAATCAACTGAAAGCTGTGTGTGTATGTTAGACATAAAAAGATGACAGAACTAGAATGGCACTCAACAGAGAGCATACCTACACCAAGGCCAAACACTTTCTTCCACTATATCCACATTATTGCCTGGGTTGTACAAAGCCATTGGATGCAGACACCAAAAGTAACAAGCATCTGTGAATTGTAAGACAAACATGTCAAAATGGCCAAACTTACAGTGTTATGATAAAATATCTTTAATCAGGTTACACACCAAATTTTAATGGATTTTTTCTTGGCCCATGCCCTACCTCTGTACAAAATATGGTCCAAGTCTAAAATGGTACAGTACGTTTAGCATAATCCTGCTGAAAAACCAACAGATGCACGTAAAGACAGCCTTGGTTTTACAGCAACTTCAGGCTAGTGCATGTATTTGAGCAACTATATAGCAACATTCAAACTGCACCGAAGCTAATATGGTGTAAGAGTCTATCGATTATGCCCAGTCCCCAAATGCAATTCTTAATAGCAAGTTTATTTTTTTTTAAAAGGACTTTCATTTCATCCAGCCCCGAAAATGAAATACTCAAATCAAAATGCCACTCAGCTGCCAGTTTTTGAGCAGTCTGGATTAAGTGCATTCTTGCCTTCAGCAAGGACAGATACTGTCAGCTGAACAGATTTCAGATTTCTGTTGAGCCGACAATAACTGTACACAACTACAAAGCAAGTCTGATGTCAAGGACTTGCTGGTGCCTTGTGGCTATCAGATCTATTCAAATCTTATGTTTTCTTTAATCAGCTGAATTAGTTGTTAGCCAAACATGACAGTGAGTTGAGTCTTTTTAGTATTATTCATGTTATGTTATGTTTTCCATTGCCTGTTATGTCAGTGCCTTACGTACCAAGATATACTTGCACTGCAGATGACAAAACAGTTAAAGAACTCTTGGCACTATCATGAAGAAAATTCATTTAGAAAAGCAGCCAAACAGATGGTTCATCGAAATCAGTCCAAATGGAAAATGATGTAAAGCCAGCAAGACACTTGGAGGGTGGAATATTAATGGGCTGGAGAGAGGTAGGTTTGACCACGTAATGACCACTGAGCTTTGCAACAATCAACTCAATACACAAGCTCCCAGGGTGGTGATGGTAACGGTGGTGTGCTCGAGTTTGGACTTGTGTGGACAAACTCAAGAGTAAAAGCCTTTCTCTAATCTAACAACGTACATTCAGGATGGATGGGAAGGGAAAACATTAGTGATAGCAGGATGGGTATCTCATGAATTTTCAACATGGCACCTCTCTCCTTGTGTCTCTAACCTCATGTATTTGTAAAGGCTCCTTCATCACATAATGTCAACTTCACCTACAGATAACCAACAGAGGATGGGCAGCCTTCCTTTTGCATCAGATCGTCTCATGTCAGTCTGCTGCCATCAGTGGAGAATTCAGAAAGCAATGCCTTAGTTATAGATATGTCTGTTTTAGGAAAAGTTGACTTTTTATCAGCCAGTGAATAACCTTCTTTTCCATAATAAAAGTGTCTCAAAACGGTGGCATCAGTGACAGGTTTGTGTTATTGAAAAAAAAAAAAGGATACACTGAATTCAATAACTTCATATTTTCTGGGAGACAGGAATGACAAAAAATACAATTGCATTTGATTCACTTGTTACCTAAATGCATTCTGTGGAAATCATCAGCATAAATGGGTTCAACAATGAGCGTCTGCAAAACATTCTCATTCATTATACTGGCAAGTGGCGGTCCCAGCTGGAGAAATGCATTACAGTGGTAAACTTTCCTACTTGAGTTTGGGGCTTGAAATCATCATGAAGTGTGAAAACAACAACTGGATGAGGAGCATCAAATAGACTGCACTACTGGTTTCTAAAGCTGAGGACGGGTAGAAAAACAGTTGCTTTTAATAGGAGTCGAGAACATCACGTCACAGAAAAAGAGATGGAGAAAGAGATTGCCTGAGATGCAGTTCTTCCATTGTGTCTACAAAACACAAACATATAATGAAAAATGAATAAAACACACAGTCAGAAAATTGGGTAAATGAATATTCATACCCTGGATTGCTCTAACAAGCACAGTGAGTCTTAAAATGTCTTTTCACTGTCTACAGTCGTGCATTCACTTCTCTTTGTATGCTAACTGCATTTGTCTGACTGCTTTTTCTGTTTGTGAATGGTTTGTTTGGAGAAAGGCCTTGGCATGTGGTATAAGGCATCATTTAATCCTCTGACAAAAAGAAAGAAAGAATAAGAAACAATGTGAAGGCATGGCAGAATAGGCATGCAATGATGCTTCTCAATGGTGATTATTCCGGCATTCTCTGGCACAGCATGCTCAATGGATTTCCTGGTTATACTGTATGCCTCAGTTACTGCCAAAAGCCAAATGACTGAATTGACAGAATGTGTCATTTAAATGCGACCTTTAGTGAAGATGTATGCTATTCTGGGAGGGTACAGTGTTTGGTTGTTTTCGTGAAGGTGGCAGCATTTAAGAGGCAGAACAAGAAGATAAAGAATGTAAAATATGCTGTTGTTGTTGTTGTTGTTGTTGCTCTGTTATTATCACTGAATACAAATGGAAGGCTTCATGCATTGGTTGACTTTAACCATGCATGTAAGTGGAATAAGAGACCCAAGAATAAGCAGGCGAGCACCAGCTGAAAAGCAGCTGACTTAATTTACCATCCGTGTGAAAGCTCTACTTTAGAGTAATCACTCAGCTGTAGCCAATCAAATGCCCACCCTGCTGTATACCCAGCATGTTACTACAACACCACTGGAGGAGCACCTCTTCATTTCATTCATTCTTTTTTATTTCATACATTTTTGCTATTACATATTTTGTATAAAACCCTCTTATAACAGGGTGCAGGTGTATGGGGGGGGGGGGGGCTGTCAGCCAGGCAGACAAGAAGGCAGGTACCAACAACAGGATTTTACCAGGCACATGGGAGAACATGGCGGAACATAAACAGACAAAACCACAAGGAGTTAGTGACAATGGTACATTTAAATAGTGGCTGTGCTGATGGGATATCTGGGAACAGGTGTGAGAGTGGGCAGGGAAGCAGAGGTGATGCAGGTGAGCAGGTGGGGAGAGAGGGGAAAAGTCCGGGGGACATCTGGTGGGCGGGTGGAAAATGGCAGGTCCGGGAAGATGAAGGGAAAAACAAGGCCAGGAGGAAACAAACACGAGCTGAAGACAGGGGCCGAGGGGAACTGAGGAGAAGATCATGACAAATGCATTAGCAGTAGTCATATTTATATTATTATATATTATTATATTTATATTTATATATCAGCGTTTCTACATCGTAGTATTGCAAATGAGTAAAAGTGGAGCTATAAACAAAGAGAGCAGTTTATGCCAGTGGAATCATATTAATAAAGTCCCACAACAATCAAAAATTATCCACATACAAATAGACTATCATGAGCCACAGCTACAGCTGTTTGCATATTAAAAAAATAAACCACTTCTTTTTTTTTTTTAAGATTGTATTTCCTACAAACCAAAACAAAAAAACATTATGGCCACACATCCTCTGATGTACTATGGGCTGAGATTGTTTGTTCCAGGTGCATTTACAAGTGTTCACTCTATCATTTCATCAGTGTGGAACACTGTTGTTTAGTTGAGGAGCAGTTCCAAAGGCTGCCTGCAGCTGTATCTGCCTCCTCTGCCCTTGACGTCCATGTTCTGCATATCTAATCCTCCGTTCACCCCCTCACTTTGCCTTTGCGCAACACGCTTGCCTCATCTCTTACTGTCAAGAGCGCCTCTGTGTGTGAATTTTACAGGTTCAAAGATCAAAGCAGAGAATCCCAATAGAGATAAAGACAGAGAGAAAATGAAAGTGAAGATAAAGCGAGTCTGAATCCCCTCCAGTCTCCATATTTAGATGTTTGTCATTTGTTTGTGTGTTTTACGGTAACCTTAGTTTCTATACAGCTTGCTGAGGTTTCACACCCTACAGCCTCTTTTGGACTGGGTAACCTGATAGCTACTTAGTCGTGACATCAACACATATTTACTCGTGCAATTTTATTTTTTGTCACAAATCAAGTAATCAGTATCAGTTTTTAGCTTAAAAACATACTTAGCCAGAAAAAACAACAAGATACAATCACTAAATTACTTTCATTGTCCAGTAGCCCTGGAAGACAAGAGACAGCCAGATTTGTATTAAAGTTAATGGTCTTTCCTCAAGGTTATCAGTAATGTGCAGATACAGTATCTGCATCACCATAGGGCCACTGTTTCACCAGTGTACAGGGTAAATGAAAAAGATGGTATCAGTTCCTACTTCTGGATCAAATCACATGCATTTAAAACGCAACTGTCAGGTCACAATGTGCTGGCAGGCTCTACTGTGATGGTCTCATATTTGGCCTGTGACAGTGTGTATGTTTGTCATGTGAGAATTGTAGAGTCTAGCGTGATTGGGAGATATTCTAAAAGTGATCTGGAGAGTGCATATACTGTACATACATTTCCTCGCTACAGTATATTTTTCTCATTACGAGTGTGTCTGTCTCTGTTTGACTGGCGCTATACAGCAGATGGTGCTGAGGAATGGGCACGGAGCAGTTGGTCTTAATTAACCTTTCTATTCTGTAGTGCCATTAATGTCAATCGGCTGCTGTCGCTAGAGATGAGCTCAGGCTGAAGAGAATCGGGTCAGGGTGCAACGAGCAGTTTGAGGAGATGGAGAGGGTCAGAGAAGTAGACAAGTGAACAGTGATACAGAGGGAGGAGGGTTGAAGGTCAGGGCAGAGGAAGGGCAATATGTACATATGTGTGTAGTGGGTGGGTGGGGGTGTACAGTACTCTGACCTATAACTTTGTGACTGACAGATGAAGTGAGAGAGTACATTCATTTCCGTGGTAAAATCCAGGCTGCTGCTCCATTGTGCGTGCAGGCTGAATGCAGGCTGAACTTTTGACCTACATTTTGATGAGGAAAAGTTATTGTTTAGCAACATGACAGACAAAACAGATTAGCAAAAACAAGTAGTTCATAAGTTTCCAAAATGCCATGGTGTGCTCCTCTCTCATATCACTATAAAGTAGGGCAGACAGTGTTAATGGCTTTTCTCAAAATGTGAGATTGAAGTGTTTGTTAGCTTCTCCAGCCAAATCCTGTGGCAAAAAAAAAAAAACATAGATTAGAATGTGCACATTACAATTCTTGCATCAAAGATATCCCAGCTTTCCCAAAGTACATTAGAGGGAAAAGAACACATTAGACATTATATCAAATCTACAGTGTGTCAGAAGTGAGTACTGTATTATGATTTTGAAAAATGTAAAAATGTTGAACACACTAAAAAAAGAAATGGGACAGACTACTCACTTTTAACTGAGAACTAAGTAAACAAATTTAAATTTAGCAGCTGCTGATGCAAATTTGATATGTCAGTTCTTGTAATCAGAAATGTCTCATCTGCAACTCTGCCAGTGAAAAGAAAGTAAGTTTTGTACCATTTCCTGCTTTGGTTTATGCCAAATCTGCACTGGTACATACTGGCTCCAAGAAATAGCCACAGTCTTATATTCTATCCAATTCTGACAACAGCTCTAATTGCCTACTCCGCATTTATAATTTTTCAAATGTATTGCCAGTGATCAAAATAAGCATCACAATCTTAAATACAAACTCACTTGTTTATCTGTGACCTCCTGTAGCTTTAAAGGTGCACAAAAATCTAAAAGTGTTGTGATCTAGTCCTCGTGCCAGGGCAACAGCATATGTTTTTCTCTCTGGATTTCAGGACTATCAGGACTACATCAGAAGTATGTCAGTTATGAATTTTACACGATGGTTCTCTGAAATAGAAGGAAAAGATACGTTAGGGGGAACAAGGGCGATATGACTGTGTGTAAAATCACTTTGAAAACCAAAATAAGTGGAAAGGTCAAAAGACGTTGCTCATAGAGAGTTTTGTGTGACCCGTTTGACCCTTTCTTTGAATGTTAATGCACCGATACATTTTATTTCATGAACTCAAAAAAAGCCAGTTATTGTGGCACATAATATGTCTGGACATAATGATTGACAAATGACAAATGATTATGCTTTAATTGATTGCTAGGACCTGTAAGGCAGGTGAGGACCTGTCTTTAAGATTAGTCAGCTGATTTAACTAGAGCAGAGCCTCTAACTCGGCGAACTCAATGACCTGAGGCTCCTCTGAGCAACTGACTGAAGATGAATCTAATTGACGCCTAGGCAAGAGTATAAAAATATATCAAAGCACTTCCAGCTTGGAATTTCCACTGTCCAAAATGTCATTAAAAAATGGCAGTTGAGGGGTACTGTGGAAATCATGACAATCTCTGAAAGACCAAGAAAACTTTCAGTTGAAACTGCTTTTTTTTTTCTGGGTGGTAAGGCAAAGCCGGCTCCTCATGTGACTGACAAGGGGCTCTAGGAAAGTTTAGCATGTTTCCATTATTGATGTAGGAACTTACCTCTGGGCCAAGGCAACTTCTAAAAAAAAAAACCCAACAAATATCGAAATATCAAATCCTATGGACAGATGATGATGAAAATAACTCCACACTCCAGCATGTGGATTGAAATGTCCAGCTTTGGAATTGCATATGGCAGCCAGTGGCACAAACAACGCTGCACGGATAAACTTATGTAAATGTAGACTGTCAACAATATGAAATTGAGAAGAGACTGGATTCTAAAGGGCTACCCGGAAAAACAAGCTGAATCTTTTGGAACAGCCCTCGATATCCTCTGACTTGAACTTTACTGATAATTTGTAGTCCAGATAAACATGCTGAAATCCATGTCCATTAAAAGTAACAGTGTAATACATATCAATGTATGCTTGCTGCAAGGACTATAATTGCCCACATACAACTGTAACAGGCGGAAACTGCCTGTGTGGACTCTCAAGCGCTACTCAGAGGAGCAAACCAGACACCAAGACACCAGAGTTAAAAAGCAATAGAAAAAGCAGTCTCTTTTTATTCATACAAAAAAAAAAAAAGTTTAAAAGTCTATGGTCTGGAGGAGGAAAGGGGGGGGGGGGGTGGCTATGTCTTCACGACCGGCTCTTCTCCCAGTCTGTTCTGTGCTCTGTCCCCTCCTGCAGTCCAATACCTGAAGGTATATAAAACACACACACACACACACACAGCTTGTGGCCCAATTGCCACACTGTCCAGTCACTGCACACCTGCAGCACATCAGGTTTGATGGGTGAGTCAATGAGTGCTTGATTGCTTGTACATTGATTGCAGCTGGAAGCAGCCATCTTGGCACACCAGGTAAGTCCTCCCCTGGGAACCTTCCCCCCATACTCTGGTTCCCCTATAGTCACCCTGTGACACAAGCAGTGACGGCTGGTATCAATGGGCTAGTGGGGCTAAGCCCTCCCTGCATTACACAACAAAAGATGAGGAAAAAATATTCTCTAAATAACATACAAAAGATTGTTCTAAGTCTCAGTAAAATCGGAACTGGCAACAATATTAAATAGTTTCAAGAAAAACACAGGATATCTCTAAATGGGCTAATTTTAATCAGCCCGAGCTCACCGAGTCTGCTCTCATTCATTTTCCGACTGTGGATGATTGACAGGTGCCCTGTCCCGCCCTCGCCATTGACCGACTGTTGGGGCTAATTTCATTCAGCCCACAGGCCGATCGGTTCTGACCAATCAGCAGCGGGCTAACGCAGGGTCAGTGATTGACAGGTGCCATGTCCCGCCCCCTTGATTCACTTGTCATTGGGGCTAATTTCATTTAGCCCAACACCGCTGTTTTCAGACCAATGACAGGAACCGGAGGAAAAGTAGTGTTGTTGTGGGAGGGAGAAGACAGAAACAGCGGCGCTAGGCGCTAGCATCACAGGTAGCATTACTTTACTGCTATAAATTAGCCTATCTTTGCTAACATGAACGAAGTGGAGAATCTAGTTTCTAAACTCACTTGGAGCACCAGACTTAAATGACATGGCGATAACAGACCAGAAAGGCCGTCGATATGAGCTGCATATATCGTCTTCTTTTTTTTTTTTTTAATTGAGCAATATCGTCGGGTGTGTGTGCGTGCGTGCGTGTGTGTGCGTGCGTGAGAGAGAGAGAGAGAGAGAGAGAGAGACTGTGTGTGTGTGTGTGTGAGAGAGAGAGAGACTGTGTGTGTGTGTGTGTGTGTGTGTGTGTGTGTGAGAGAGAGAGAGAGAGAGAGAGACTGTGTGTGTGTGTGTGTGGGTGGGTGAGAGAGAGAGAGAGACTGTTTTTTTTTTTGGACTAGACCCTTCTACTTAATGCAGTGTGTAGGCCTAGTTGCTATAGGCCTACTTTTGTGAGATGGGATAACCCTAACTTTGAGCTACTGCTGTGTTAACCATTTAATGGGTATAATTTATTTATTAGCCCACCCAACTAATTTGACCACCAGCCGCCACTGGACACAAGTATATAACCTTCAAGTTGTTGCTGAGTGAAGTTCTACTGTGGAAACAAAGGCTGACCTGTCCTGAGAGAAGAATGATGCACACAATGATGTTCTTGGCTCAAAATGCCTTCCCTGGCTTTTCTTTTCTTCTTTTTTTTTTGACAATGCATGTGTAACCGGGTGGTTGTATTCTCCTTCTGTGGCCCCATTTATACGTACCCGGTTATTTTTAAAAACTGAGACATTAACCATCGTTTGCACCCTCCGTTTACACGCAAACGGAGAATTTGCACCTGAAAACGATGCTTTTTAAAAACTCCGACCAGGGTGGAGATTTTGGAAAATTCCGTTTTCACGTTTGCATGTAAACAGAGAAAAACGGAGATTTGGGTAGCCGACGTCAGACTCTGACGTCTAACCGTAACCATATTACATAACTTAATAAAATAAATAAATAATAATAATGATAAAATTTAATTTAGACTGATGTGTTCATTGTAAAACATTTATTTATTGATATAACGTTAAATGGGTCCCGAGGCTGGGCTGCTCTTCTGTCCAGTAACAGTTAACACACATGAAGCTTCACTTTTCATTCAAACAAACTGCTACTGCCACAATTGTTAGATTTCATCAATGACACCAACATTTATCTCCTAAAAATAATTTAACAAGCCGGTGGTAAACCTCTAAAAGCCTGTGGGTAGGTTAATTAGCGATGGTTTTGTTCCCTGGGAGGACGACAGAGGCTGGCCGACCGAGCAGCATTGCAGAGCGGACACTGTCTCTGTGATGTCCTGGTCGTTGCTCCACAGGTGGAGCTTCACTTCTCCGAAAAAAAAAAGCTTCACCTCTCCGAGAAACATCGGAGCAAACTTCTAAATGGCCGTCATTTGGATAAACTGGCCGTATATTTGGCATCCAAATAGTTACTTTCTCGCATTAAAAAATATTAAAACTTTACACAAGGAGGGCAAGTGACGTTGTTGTTGTTGTTGTTGTTGCTGCTGTTGCTATCAGGTTGCTATGCGGGATCATGTGCGGGATTCTGATTGGCTAACGTGGGCTGAGCTTCGCTACACTGCCACCTACAGGTTTGGCATGCTCTTGACGGCATATACAGTATACACGGGTTAGTGTAAACAAAACGTTTTCTGAAAACAGACTGGTGTGCACGCAGTTTCTTTTATAAACGGAGAGGGTGAAATGTCCGTTTATGAAAATAGCCGGGCACGTGTAAACGTAGTCTGTGTCCCTCAGTCTCTGATGCTGCAGCAGGTCTGGCGCCTCGCGTCAGGTGTGTGGTCACGCCCCTTACCGGCACCTGTAGTGCAGAGTCGCTCATTGGCTGTTAATGCGGACCTGTTTAAATAGCCCCCGTTGTTGTTCAGTTGCTCTCTCTCTCCTCGCCTGCGTAGGCCCGGCAAACGGCTCCTCCAAGCCGCGGTCTACCGGCGCCAGGGTGTTGGTTCTCCAGGTAGCTATGTAGCGCAGTCTCAGAATGCTGAAAGTGTTATGAGATGCAGTGTTGACAATTTTTTTTGTTGTAGGTTGGCGTGTATGCCGAGATGGTGGATGTGTGTGTGTCCCCTTCGGTTAGCCACCGCTGCCGCCGCTAGCTTCTGACGGCTACATTATTTATTGGTGCAGGCTACAGCCCGCCATGCAGGTAAACAGTGCCACAAGTCTTACGTTATGTGTCTGCTAATGTAGCTTATATGTATTTATTTACATCTGGCTCTGTTTCTTTGTTTAAAGCCTGCCTGGCGTTAGGCTGTTGTGCCCTGTCTTGCCTCTTGCCTTTTATCTCCACATTTTGTTTCTTTTTGTTTGCCTGGCTCATAGTTGCTGCTCTGCTTTCGTCATTTAGACGCTCGTTTTGATGTAGTGTACTGTAGTTCAAGACTGACTGACCGCGACTCCTTAGTGGGGGGTGGGAAGTAGCACAGCTTTGAGGACCTGCCAACACGTTCTCACTCCCAGTGCGTCAACAGCCTGACGAACGGTCACCGTCCCTCATCGTCACATGCCTGACTCATTAGGTACCCGTTTTTCGTCAGGTTTTGACGCGCTCTGCTCTCAGTTGATTCCAATGCAATCCCCTTCGCGGCGATATGTGACGCTCAGAGTGTCCCCCCCCGCCACACATGCAATAACATGGTAGAATAATCTTGAAACCAACTGAAATGTTATGAGATTTAATTGGTGGAATGTCTGTTAAAGGCACATAACATTTCATGGCAATTATATATAACACACACACACACACACACACACACAAAACAACAGACTTAAAATCTATAGATGCATATCTTTATACATCACAATATTGCCACCCTGGACATATTGGCATTAGATTAGCTGAGCGACAGGTTAAACCATTACAGTTTTGCTGCCTGCAGGTATGAATGGAGATGCTGCCTCTAGTATTCAAACACTGTGGTAACAATGAAAGATTGATCTACAAGACATGCTTAACAATTAATTCATGAATCGATTTTCTGCTCTGGATTAGTATAGCTGCAGTCTTTTAGAAAAGCTGTGGTGACTGGGGTCTGGAGCAAATTTTGCTCACTGATAAGTCGAAGAGAAAGGACATAAAGGTCAGGGAGTGTTCAACAGAGCCAGAGTGACTGAAATGAAGGGCAGACTGAGCATATGTTCAAGTGAGACAACTGTATAAACAGCATTCCCAACAGAAACGGCGATTAAAAACTCAATTTACTGAGTAGGAATAAATAGAATTATTATTTGTACATCATGGAAACTACCTCCTTTGCTTCAAATTCCCACCTGGAGATTTCTGATTAACAGGTTGATTTGTTGCTCAGCTGAAGAGTATATTATCAGACACAGAAGCTCCTGTGGCACTGGTGGTGTTAAATCATGATGTGCCTGTATGTAGAACTTTTATGGGCTCATCTGCATAAAACCGTGTGGTGATAATGTTGTTTTCCGTAGTCAGGTACCAAGCATTCATCAATTACTCTGCCGCAGTGATGAACCTTGCATATACCGTACTGCCACTGGTTACCAACATTTTAATAAGCTGTATATGAAACACATTCCACTACATCACTGATTGATTAAGTTTTATTAGCGTGTTATGCCTCACTGGAGCTCAAGCCATACAGACTCTGAAGACATCATGTTCTGAGATCAACATACTTTTCTTCTGTTTATTTTTGCTTGTACATCTCTTTCCTTACAAGGAAAAGCAATCAAGCAAACAACAAAAACAAAGTCTCTACATCTTGATGTATACAGAGATGCATGGTAGCCTTTACGTGCCAATAAAGTATGCAGCTGCATGGAGTGTTCCCTCCTTTTGGCGAGTCATTAAGAGTGCATCATCGCGGTCTTCATTCACACCTGGTTAAGCAGGTGCAGGGCCTCGACCTCGTAATGGAGTACAAGGTGAGCTCAATAGTCGACAACTCCCTGTTTGGGAAATCTGAGATGGAGTGGTAGTGACAGATGTGTCAGTGTGAAGCACTTTTGAAAATCAAAACGTAACCTTTTCTGGTAAATTTTGAGAGCAAAAAAAAAAAAAAAAAATATGACGACACTGCAGTGCAGAACCTGTGCCAATAAGAGACTGCAGCTTGGAGTCTTATCTGTTTGTCAGGTGATGGTTTGCATTCAAAGTGTTATTGCCTTTCATACAACTATAAATCATTTATTTAATTATCAGTTTAAGGGAGGCTTAGATTAAAGAACTCATTTGCATTATTGAGCATGGGACCGCTCTGCTGGAAAATATATGTAGTTCGTCAGAGAGATAATGACTCAGTCGAAGAAACTCCTCAACAAGATGGTGTCACATTTTACTGTATGTCATAAAATGAATCCAGTGCATGGATTAGGTTTCTCTAAAAGAGGACGGTCTCATGAGGACAGATTGGTGGTGTGATGAAATCCAGGTTTACGTGAGGAGAAGTTACAATGGCTGTTGATTCTCAAGTGTCTATTTGACATTGGTTGTGGCCCTTAAGAACAAAACGCAATACTTATGCAAAGCACTAATCAAATTCACCACGCCAGTCTTGCTTAAGTGCTTTCTTGGCAGATGTGGACGTTTACTATGAGTATATGAGTGTGTATGTCTGCAATTCGGTGAGAGAGAGGGACAGATAATAGTTTTCACCTCATTTTATAATCGTCATTACACCAGCCTGAGGATATGTTTCTCACGTGGCAGTTGTATTGAACGAATACTCCCAATAGCCTGCTATCCTGACATGAATATAAAACAGCAGACCCGTGTCTGTAACCTCAAGCCAGCCATTTACCATGGCATCTGTGAGGGTAATGGAAGAGGACAAGGGGGGTGGGGAGGTGACACTCATTGCATGCACCTCTGGCTATGGCGGGCATGCCTGAAGAGGTATGTGAAAGTGAACTGATTTAGGCTGCTAAGACTAGCGACCGTCCGTCACACCAGCGGCAAAGTAAATTTGAGAGAAATGAGCCCTTATAGATAGAGTATTGGTCCTGACTGCAGGCAGTCAGCATCCATTTATGGTAATGGTGAGACACACAAACCAAGGTGCCTGCCTCAGGTTCTTCTTATTTCCTTATTTTTTCTCTCTTCTACACTGTGTCTCTGTGTTAAACCACTCTTACAGGATCCTTTTTCTTTTTAGTCATTATTCTTATGTTCAGAATTGACCAGTTTTTAGTTACAGCTGAATCTTCTTCTTCCTTTTTTATTTTATTTTGAACTACTCTGAAGTCTCCTCTATATTTGATGTATGGCTAAATTTGACTAAATCTGATCTAATACTACAGTGTTAAAACACGACCCTGGGTTAACATCATAAGTTAATATTTCATTCTCCCCTGCTGTAACTTTGGTCACTGAGACAGTGTTGATAGGCCATTATTAGTGAGTGATGGAGTGATTGCTAATGAGGAGGATAGAGTATGCAGCCAAGCCCTAGTTGATGAAGTGTGATAGAAAAAGGAAGAAATTGTCCTGCTAATGTGTAATTGAGTTTGAAAAGACATAATCATCTTGAGGTGAGAGACGATTATAGATGACCCCCTATTATTTTATTATTGCAGCAGCTTTTTAGATATGAAAATTTTCATGTTTTCCATGTCACTTCCCTTTACGGTTAATAAGCGGCTTGACGAGACAGGCCCTGCTGAGGTGGTAATTTCACAACTGATTTAAACATGCTCAGGTGCTCATTTTCTGTATTTAAGTATTATACTCACATGCCAGAACGGGACAGACAGGTTGGTACTGCCATATAGCTAATGAGTTAATGATTGGTGAGACATATATCTATGTCTTAATGTGTGTCTCTTCCCCTCAGCTGCCTTAGCACCACCATAAAAAATGAATAGTTTTAAATATGCCGGCATATTGCTCATATTGTGAGATAGACATGCACATAAAACTAGGACAGAGCTTAAAAGCAGGATGTATTTCTGTAGAGGTGTTGCTCATACACGCACACACCAAAGAGACAATGTTTATGTTGCATTAGAAGTTAAATTACACAAGCAGTGACCTCACCATTTTCTTTCTTCATAAACAGCCACTTAACTTGATTACCTCCCACTCACTACTCTCCGCTGCTCGCAGACCTGTCAAAGCCCTCTCCACAACAGCATCCCACTGCTCCATTGTGACACTGTCTGGAAGATTAAATGTATGGATCACAGTTTCCTGGGCCAGACCACCTGAGTGGCATTGAGTCGGAATAGTATAACCTCCCTATCTGGGCCACGCCACGGTACACTCCGGGTTCCAGACCAGCGGGAGTTGATCAGTCAGCGAGCAAGGCATTAATCTGCTGTGACACACTGACTCTCCCCTTGGAGGACGTCCGGCGCTGGGAAGCAGTCCAACAGCAGTTCCCATTGCTGCTAGAGTAATGCACGGTGTCAGAGGAGTTGGCATGGGGAGAGGGACATGGATTTGCAAGAGGGAGGGGGTGGGGGTGGGGGGTGGAGGTGAATGGACAGAAGAAGGAGGAATGCTGAGATGCTGGATCAGCGGAAGAGAGAAGAGGGATATAGGAGGGAATAAGAGGGATGGAATGTGGCATAGAGCAGATAAGGACTATAAGTTAGTTTGAAAAGAAGCTGAGTTAAGCTGCAGGAGTGAAATCTTCATGTTCCTGTCCTTTTCTTGTTTGGTGTTCAGATTCTCTATTACTATAACATTACAGGCATCAGAATGCTGTTATAGCAATATCACAGCTGAGGGCTTAAATAAACAGGCAGTCCCAGAAGTGTCCTTTAATAAGGAATTGTATTATATTTATGCTTCTTCTCTGATCTGTTTGTTTAGTAGTAATTTTTTGCATTGTGGAACACGATGCATCTATTATTTCTTAATCAGCAGTTATCAATATTTCTATAGTAACATTAATGCACATATAAAGGCAATGTGACAACTATAGCTTATAAGGAGAAAACCTACAGAGAACTGTCATCTGGATGTGCAGGCCCTCAAGGCTTTATGGAGCTGCCTTGCCTGCAACTTTATTATTTAGGTTCACTCACTACTCTCATAATGTCTTTTTCAGCTGCTGCAGACAGAGTGAAAGAAGCTATAAAAGCCCACTGTATCCACTCTGCACTAAGCCTCAAACAAATACAGTTACAGCAACCACCGGTGAGTAGAGTGGTGCATTTAGCTGCTAAAAAAACAGATATTTTTCCCTCAAGTGCGCAAAAAACATCAACAACAACAAAAAAACACAGCTCAAAGAGAGTCAGTGTTGGACTTGTGTTTTCCAATCGGCCACAGACTGTCAAAGTGTCTGTAAATGAGCAACACTTTGCAAAATGGGTTTCCTATATCAACTTTAAGGGGTCCGAAGGAATCATTTCTCAGAAAAGTAGAATCTAAAAACAGACCTTCCATGCTCCTAAACATCACGGAAACATTTCAGTTTCTAAGAAAATCAGTTCAGTTAATAAGAAATTGTGTATACATAATATTTCTAAATGCACTAAATGCAAAAGAATAAAAGATTATTAAAAAAAAGAATGTTTTGAATGAAGAATGTTCACCTTCAAATGTGTTGGCATTTAAGTACTCAGGACAAGATCAAATAACATATTCTACATGCTATTTTCATCTCTTCTATAAGAGGATTCATCCAGACTGCAGAATCAGAATCAGTCCAATGCAGGCTTTCAATCAGTACATCAATCAATTTAACATTCTCTGTGATATAAATATGTCTGACAGATGAACAGATCTGGCAAGAATTACCATATCATATGTAACTCCATGCCACCACTGATTTTATTGAGGTATCACACGTGATAGCATTTTTAAAAATGGTTCCAGCATCAAAGCAAAAATGTGGATATATCAGAAAAAGTTATCCATATTGCACATTACATTTGGATGTGAGTGTTGGCTGACTCAAATACCGATGAACTGGTTCAATAAATGTACTAAGGGCCGGATTTACTAAAGGTTTGCGTGTATTAAAACGTGTGCAAACGTGATTGCACGCGCAAACACATGTGGAACCTGATCTACTAACCGGACGCACCGAGGATTGCGTCTCTCACACGGGCAGAATAGCACGTGCGATCCATTTAGCGTGTTTGCCTTGATGAATATAAATATGGGCGTTTCAGCCAGAACGTGCAAAATACTGGGAGGAGTAGATGCAAATCGATTTATTTAGCGCGTGCAATGTGATTTACCAAACCAGGAAGAGATTGCGGTGGCTGTTTTTGCGTCTTTATTCACCACGTCTGAAAACCATGTACTAACTGATACAACTTTGCCAAAACGTATGCGTTTATTGGTTTGATACCTGTCAGAGCCCCATGATCTTACATCTCTGCATTTCCTCACGTCCGGGTAATTCTGTAATAGTTTTTCAGCCTGTTAAAAGTCTTTTACGCGCCGTTACGCACGGGGCACGTCTGTCCTGCAGTGCGCTTCTCTCCTCTCCTCTCCTCTCCAGTACCTGGCTGCTCAGCTCCGTCTCTCAGTCCCGGTCCCGGACTGAGACACGTCACCGCTGCCTTTGCCCGTCTTTGATCCCTTTGGTCAGTGGTCAGAGTGTTTAGATCCGTGTGTCCCACCTGAGCTCTCTACAGTATTAATCCACTGGATCATGGCAATCACACACACATATTATAGGTGCGTGATTGTTGCTGCAGCTGCTGCCTGTTCGTCACTATATGACGAGTTGGGCCCTGTAGCGATTTGTGTTTATTTATCTAAACAGAGCGCGAGAGAGATGAACACACATGCTGTCATTGTATGCATCGGATCAAATGTCATTCTGTCCCTTCGTCCATCCAGCTCTCTGTCCACTCTCTCCATGGCGGAAACGATTACACGCGCAAAACCCTCATTTACATATTGCGGTTTGCACGTGTTTTCATTTAGCGGGTTACTCTTAGTAGATCACCTGTTTTGCGTGCACTAACCAAACTCGCAATATTATAGCGGGAGCAAACAATATAGCGCCCGTTATCTGGGATCTTAGTAAATCCGGCCCTAAGTGTATAGCAGTGTGCTTAAATTAGGTACTTAAAAAATTCCCAGTGTAGGCTACTTGTATTGGAAACACATTGGATGTACAATAATTAAGTATACATTAGGAAATCACTTTGGAAAAATTGATCAAAACAGTAACAGAAATTGACCAAACAAAGAAGGCTGTTTTGTATTTAAAATGTTATTTTTTTTTTCTATATTAAGAATAAAGACAGCATCTTACAGAACTCACTCCAAAAAGGCCCAGTAACGTTTCCCATCTCATGCAGTTTAAATTGCCTACTTGATCCTTTTTCATCATACTATCTAATTTGCCGGAAATAATAGAATATTAAAAATAATACTTAAATCACAGTGGGTGCACACTTGGTTACACCAACTGAAAATAAATTCACAAATGAAAATGTCCAAAATATCTGATTTACATGCACAGGTGTGAGAGTGACAATATCTATACTGAGGAAAACCTGGAAAAAAGAGTCCCAAGTCAGTTGCAGTGTATTAATGTAATGCTGTGCTAAGTGGTGGGATAAATCAAATAGCTCTTGTCTCAAGAGTCCCTTCTTCTCTACCGCCCAGTTTGTCTCCGAGGAATGCAGAGCATAAACATCAAAGCAGAAATTACATTAATCTAGCCCTCTGATGTTGAACTCTGTTCCAGAAAGTTTCTTTCATATGAAAATACAGGAGGGGTTCCAATGCTTCTCTGCATGCTAATCGACCCAGCCTCCAGTTTACATAATCGTGTGTCCTGCACTGGTGCAGTGGCACCGGGGGGAGAGTAATGGACCAATGCATATGCCATGCAGGGGATCAGGTGCAGTGCAGTCACGGTTGCTGCACTCCCCCAGGGCTTAGAAGACAAAGGCTGGAGACCTGCCCCACAAATGTCAGAGAGAGCACCTGCTGCCATGAGTAACTACAGAGATAACAGAGACAGGACACATGTCTACCTGCTGGGAGGGCACACACAGACCACAGTGTTTTACAGGAGAGTGAAGAGATTGAAGGAAACAGTGAACACATATTCAGCATTGTGGTTAATTACCACCACATACATTAACAAAGCAAGATCATCTTTCCAAGAAGAACTTTAAAATAGATGTAATTAGAAGAGGTAGAGGGACATGTTACAATTGTACTGGAATTTAGTCACTGCAATATACCATGACTGTAATAACAGTTAGGTGTTTGTTTTTTGTTCCCTCTAATTCATAGGGTTACTAAATGGAACCCTTTTGAAATCATTGTGCAGATTAATTTAGTATTGTATTGGTGTTGTCTCTGGACCTGTTCAAAGTGCATCTGTCTCAGATTTCTTTGAGGTTTCTGATTATTAAGTAACTATAGAAGAAAAGTAGGAAATAAAATGTAACCAACTGTAAGATAAGGAAGGGAGAAGAATAGAAATCCAATTATAACTTTGGTCTGCTTCCACAAAAATAAAATTAATTCAGTCTGCTAATAGTAATTTCTCAGAGGAGTGTCCGTTCCCCCGTTAGTTAAGAAGTGTCTTTTAAAATGAACACAGAATAAAAAGCATATCAACATTGGTATTGCAGTAAACCTCAACTATTTTGTGATATCAAAGAACTTTGCCACAAATTGAAACTTCTATATACAGTAGGAGCTCTTCATCAGTATTGCTAACCCACACAAGAGAAACAATAACAATAGCACTGTTTTTCACAAGAAGAAAACAACTGCATATTTTTTTTCCAGACCTCAACAGCTAGGCTATACTTTCTTACTCTTGCTTGCTCAGAGTTGCTCTTGATTTTAATTTGTGTTTCAAATTGCAATGACCAATTAAAGCTAGCATTGTGCTGGTGTGACAGTAAGTGACATCATATAGTAGCAAAATGCTTCACCCACTGGCAGTTTATTATCTTAGCACCAGCTTGGACATGGCTGTCCTTTGAAAAAAAAAAGGTGATTTGCAGTGTTTAATTCCATCAAATCATTGTTTTTCTATTACTCCCAAACATGCCAAAACATAAAGAGTAGGAATATGTTGTTTTTTATGTGTATGTGTGGGGGTGTGTGCTTAGGCAAAGTGACATTTTCTATTTACACCTCTTGATGATTGAAAACAGACAATAAGCAAAAGATTGAAGTAGCATACTGGTCATAATTGGTTTGACTTTGCTACATTCTTGGAACACATTCAAGTACAACTTGAAAGTGTCATACTTTCAAGTACCACCAAAGGGTATCCATATTATGTCTTTGGTATTCCACCGTGCAATGCTTTGACTGCCAAGGCTGTGCTTGGAGCAAGAGGTGCTTTCACATGGAGAGAGGGAGGGCTGAGGCTGATAAATTTGGCAGCAAAGGTGAGATTTTACATTGGTGCCACCATAGTACTCCCACCACTGCTAATCTAAAACCTTGCAGAACACCCAGATTCACACCATTAATTATTTGTTTCCAGCAAAAAATAGCTATACACTACCGTTCCCTTTAATCTCCCTTGACAGAATCAACATAGTGTATGAAGTTTATGACTTTCATTGCTTAAAGGGTGGGACCACTCTTGACAGTCCATCAATGACTTGAATAGCAATTTAGTTGGGACATGCATCTGGCACATGTGCTCTGGTAAACACATCCTGTTGGGGTATTAGGTTTTTCATCTCATACCCTTATGAGTGTGCCTACAGTATACTGTTTTCAGTCACTGCAACCATGCACCAACTTTAAAAAGTTGGAACTTAATGTTAAATGACAGGTTGCAATGCATAGAGGCTTGTTGTAAACAATAAGAAAAAAACTCCATGTTGACCTTGCCTCTGTTACTGCAGCACAACATTGAAATGACCCATACCGGAAACTAAAGAGGAGGGGTGTGTTTGCTCAGTAAATTACAAAAGCGAAAACCTCAACTCTAGCTGTCTGCTTGTGGGTATTGCTCTGCAATCTACACTTCCACAGAACACCACCATGTATTTGTCTTCGTACAGAAAGCCAAAGAAATAAATTAGTTTGTGAAACAGGAGTAGATGGGTGGAAATGGAGCTGCAGGCCAGAATGAAGTCTCAAGCAAGATGCTGGGAACAGAGGTAGGTTGTGGTGAGAAATGCATAAGTGTACACAACATACTGTTTGTGGTACACATGGAAAGCATTACAAAGATTCAAGTGCAAGTCCTTCAAGTCACAGTCACTGGTTCAGATCCTGAACATGTTGCTTTGTGAGATTTTGCTTGCACTGAAGTAACTGTATCACCATATGCAAGCAGCATATAAAGTAAAAAATCAGAATGTTAACTGCCATCAGTGGTGTTTGCCTAAGTGGTTATAATTTTAAGAAAATGAGATCAAGCGGTGCAGATCAGAAAAACCTCCCCAACACAAAAGTTCAGAAAGCTAGAAATTGTGATTTTTATGCAGCACATTTCAGCTCTCAGATGTCCATTCTATTGAACTACCTCTGCCTCGTCTGTCTGGCCCATCAAAACACCAGCCAATTCTCAGAGGAAGGGCTTGTTGTTTGTTTTTCATAACTGCCTAGCACCAGTGGGTGGTAGGATGATGGCTGTACAATCCTCATTTGAAGATACTGTGTTTACCCAGAATTTAGCCAGTCACTCTGATATCTGTTACCGCAGCCATCCACAACACCATGCACTTGACTCAGTAAAAACGACTGTATGGGTGGTTGACACTTCATACTGAGTACAAACTTTGCAAATGCAGCCTGATGGTGAAGACAGATAGGGGTGCAGAGGGCAAGAGGGGCACCATAAATCAACATCTATGTGAGCTGCCACATTTAGTTTGGAGTGATGTCTCCTCAGCATCCCAACGGCACTGGCTGCAGACCTTGTAGCCCATCTCTTGCTCCATGACAGTGGGAGTGATTGCATGTTTCACAACAACAGTGCTCAGAGAAAACATTCTTTCATTTCTCTCTGTCATGTTGCTCTGTCTGTTTTCGTGGGAGCTACAATGCAGTAAATGGACGTATACTGACTTTCTGGCCTTAGCAACAGCGGTACAAACTAAAGTATATAAGCATTTTTACACAAATTGAACAACTTGTTGTGACATGTCAGCAGGGGTGGAGCTAGACTGTCAACACTGAGGGGGCAGGACATTCCCAAGGGGCACCTCTGATACAGTAACATTGCTGATATACCTAATACTATCCATTCCCCCCTAACACTTGAAGCCTTTGTCTTCAAAAACATGCTGTGAAGCCACTTTGTCAGACAAGTTTGTTCTTAAAAAAAAAAGAAAAAAAGATGACAACCTGTCACATTTAAATGTTCCTGAAATGAAGGACAGCATGCGGCGCTCTACGTGCACCGATTGACAAATTTTTCAGCACCAACGCTGATAAACAGTCACAGGCAGGTGCACTGTCTCAGTACCAAGTCTTTCTTACACAGGATTAACATAAACATAGGGCTATTTTTAGGACAATTTAAATGAAGCATAGATGGTTCACAACAGCACAGCCACAGACAGTTGCCAAGGTGAGGTGACATGTTTAAAACATATTAATTTAGGCTACAATCATGTGTTAATAATGACCAATTCATTCACTATGTTGTCTCTGCTCAGCCTGCCTTGGTTGACTGTAGTCTCTTTGTGTATTCCACTATCCTCCACAGAGCAAAAAAAATTCAAACAGGATGATAATTTTTATTTATCAAGGTTCCTCTTTAAAGCGTTATCCTCCTCTCCCTTGTGCTATGCTTTAATCAATGCAAGCCTTGTCAGTTACTGCACTTGTAATAGGACTGTTACCCATTCAACAGCATCACTGTTGTGTTGAAAAGACAAGAAGTATGATGTAACTGATGCATAATGTTTAACAGGATGAAAAATATTTAAAACAACAGCAACAACAGTTTATTTATGGTTAAAGCTATGGTAATTCAATTGGTCATTAACATGGCAAACTAATGCTGTAAATTCAGTGTCGGTCAGTCTGTCAGTCATGAACAGAAATCTGCATCTCACAAAATTATGTGTGAATACACTTTATAATTAGATCCAGACAAACACAACTCATCAATAGCTTTCCAAAAGGAGACACTGTCTTGTTTTGTCTATACCAGCAAAATTGTCCCATTCCTTTGTGGTGGTGTTGCAGATGTGGACAGTGCAGGGACACCCCACCTTTTCCCACCATGTTGTGTCCCCTACTTCAATAACCCAACATTAGTACACTCAGGGCTCTAATTTCTGTGTTGGTGATTCAGTCAGGTCGAGTTTCCATTACGCATGCCGACAGCCTTTGATCTGACATCAGATGCGACAGGCCAGTCGACATAGATATACATTTATGTGCTCAGATACCGTAGTTGCATTAGCTGTTGTAATTACTTATTGCATTTAAATGTGCCTGACATTCTGGAAACCTGCCTGTGAGGTCTTAGTGACGTGTGCACACTGAGCGCCAGTCAGCCAAAGTACCACTGCACCGGCTGCGCTTCGCCTTGCGCCGAGAGTAGACCAGGTTGGAGCTGGCGAGCTTTCAGCACGAAATTGTCACTGCGCCAAGCTGAATCTGTCGACACCTCCGCCTGCTGCGCCGCCACACCCATCTCGGCGAGCCTCGGTCTACCAAATTACCAAATTCGCTGCACACGGTGCCGCGCTGCGCCACGAAATTAGAGCCCACAGTCTGCACACTGCTTTTAATCTGTACAGTATACATTCCATTTGATATTTCAGTTGCTGTGTCACAATCTGATAGTTTGTGCAGTTATGCTGTTATCCAAACAGAAGAGTTACCACATGCCTCTTTTAATTACTAGAGGGATGTGTTGAAATAAAGCTACACAGTATTCTAACTATCCTGTGAAGTGTTTGCACATGCAGCATGTCTTCATCCCAGTTGTAAATTATGGTTTGTGGTTCAGGATGCAAGGGGACTGATGGACACCGTGGAACCACAGCTACTGTGATATATAGAGCCTGGGGAGTGCAAACTCATCCTTAATTTGAATTACAAAATAAGCAACATCCTGACAGAAAGTGTGGCTGTCAGTTTGTATGTGTGTTTGAGCATCTCAGTGTGACAGAAAGCGAAACAGTGACAGAAAAATAACTTTGCAGCTCCCACAGTTCCCTTTCCTGTTTTCCCATCACACTAAATGCAAGGTGGTATGATATTGTTCAGCTTTACTTTTGACTGGACTACAGCACCCTGCTGTAATTACAGTTTGATTACTTTAAATATTTTACTTTGACTCTTAGGAAAGGTTTTTTTTAGAAGAAAGTTAGAGTTTAAGCCCTCAATATGGTGACTGTCGATCAAAAAAAACAAACCAACTCAATCAAATGTGGGATTGCTGCTGCTGAACAGCCCATTAGTTTAATCCCTGTCCACAGTTTTAAAATACACTTGAGTAAAAGTTTCATTCCAAGTAGAAGCTGACCGCCATCAATATTGTAAAAAAATAAAAAAAATAATGCAGAGACCTGTTTAGCAAATTCAAATTTTGTTAAATTTATCAAACACATTGACAGCTTTGCTTATTCAGCACAAAACTTGCAACGCTGTGATTCTTTATACATTTTTCTTCAAATTAGAGTACGTCAAAGTGACAACCTATTAAATCACAGTACCTACTTTTTTTGCATCAGAATTGTACTAACCAGGGTTAAAGGTATGTCTGTTTTCATGCCAACCTCATTTGGGACTTGTGCGAGCATTTGGGGTTGGAAAGCAATTTAAAGCATCAGAGTGCAGTGAATGCCCAAGCTCTTTGTCATGAGGAATTAGGAGCAGCTTGTTTAATGTCTTTAGGATTATGATGATGTGAATGGTAATTATGATCATGGTAATGATGATTAAAATGTGGATGCCTCCAAGGTAAAGAAAAACAGGAGAGAGAGAAAGCGGCTGTAAATGAATTGGTTTTTAAATGATCAGCTGTCTACTACTGGAATACTAGATATGCGAAAGACTGATTAGTTTTCCTCTGATCAATGCCAACCTACACCTGTGTGACATGAGCCGTGTTTCCACTGCAGGAGTTCCTGGTAAAGGGAGGGGGTAGGAACTTCTACAGGAACCGTCCTTTCAGTGGCCGTGTTTCCACTGCAGAGTCGGACCCCGCGGCGACGTCATGAGTTTCGATCGCCGCTTAATCGTTGTGCGACAGTTTCGACCGTGACGTCACCCAGGCAGGTCACAAGCACATGCACAAAAATCATAACAACAACGAAGACGGATGGAAGGAGCTGAGCATAATACATCCATGGAGCTGAGGCGGTAGGCGCGTTTCTGGTTTGTGTGTTTGTGCGCATGGCGGTTGATTGTAATCCTGCTTGAGTTTTTTTTTTTTTTTTAACTTTTCACGGCATTGTTTTGCGGCGTGATGGATCCCCAGTGTGTCGAGGTGCGCTGATATTTTCATTTCGCCGCGATGACTCAAACTCCCTCTGAATCTCCTCGGTGCTGTAGACTGCAATCAATGTCTGCACCTCACCGTTGGTCCATTTGTGTACATCTTCCTGCTGTTTTCTTGTTGTTTACAGCGGTGTCTGCTAGGCTAATGCTCCCCTTCTGCTCCCCCTTTTAAAAATGCCGGTTGTTTTGGTGCTGTCTGGTAGCGTCAGAGCCTGCTCTAGCTTTAGCCAATCAGTGCCGGGTTAACCTCGAGCCCCACCCAGGAGCTTTTCAGGGCCGAACGGAGTACCTACCCTGGAGTAGGTACTCCGTTGGCCCCCGTAAAAGTTCCTGTAAATGGCCCTGTGGGGGAGGTTCCTGCAGTGGAAACACGCACCTACGGGGCTGGCCCCGTAAAATTACCCCGAAGTTCCTGCAGTGGAAACGCGCCTATTGGTGTAGCAACCTTTCAGCCTCTCTGTCTTCTTTCTTGCCATCTTAGAGGTCCCGATCTGTTTAAATGTTTCTTTAACAGAACAAATGGCTGTGACATCAATTCTTTGTGTAGTATCGTGTTCACATATTCAGCTGGTGACCCAAACAGCATGTTGACAGTCATCGAGGTTGACTAGTGCCGAGCCGACTGTGCTCAGCAGTTGTTTTGTTATGTATGGGTCGACTCATGCAACATTCATTTGAATTACACTTAAAGCAGGAAGACCAGCCATGAAGTGATGCCTGTTTTGAATCATTGGATTGAATCTCAAATTTTCAAGCATGTGACACGTCACATGTGTGACAGGGTCAGTTTTGCTGTAGTTTGGCCTTGGTGTCTCGCACTCTTGTTTCCACAGATCCACCAGAGCTCCATCTCTCTGCACCAACCGCCACCTGCATAACCCTCCTCTCTTGCTCACCCTGAGGTTTCTCCAATTTTTCCCTCTTAAAAGGATTTTCTATGGAGTTTTTCCTCAGTCCATGTGAGGGTCTAAGGGGAGAGGATGTTGTTATGATGCCATGTAAAGCCCTTTGAGACAAACTGTTTGTAAAAACGGGCTATACAAATAAAATTGCTTTGTCTTGCCTAAAAAAAGGTTGGGGCTTCATATATTTGGGAAATTCAGTCTGCATCAATAAAAGTTCCCTGCATGACAATGATGGCATTTGTTTTTTTTTGTGAGCTGTCTCAATGGGTAAGGCATAGTCAGCAGATTATTATACATGCACAGGGAACGACAACCTTTCCAAAGTTTTCCATGTCCTTCTTGGGAATCATTCCCTGGTCAGATGAGCTACATAATCTCCTCAGTATGTTCTGGGTCTACATCTGTTGGACATGCTTGGAAAACCTCCAATGGAAGGTACCCAGGAGGGATCCTAACCAGATTCCCAGATCACCTCAACTTTCAACACAAAGCTCTACACTCATCTATTCCTGACTTCAGAGGTCCTCAACCTGTCTCTAAAGCTGAACCCAGCCACCCTGTGGAGGACTGCCATTCCAGCCAACTACAATTGCATTCTTGTGGTCACTATTCAGAGCTCATGACCACAGGTGAGAGTTGTGCTGAAGATTGACCAATAAATCAAGAGCATAACAGCCCAGTAAAACCCGTTATACTGACTTCACTTACAGTATACAACTGACATTTAACAAGACTAAAGAAGAACAAATTGAAGGGATCTTAGTGGAAAATAAATAGTCTTAAAATGTACCTTTAAAAACTCCATCTTAGACATCATAGACATATAACAGTAAGGCTATGCATTCTATGCATGCTGCTTTAAATGCTGCTTTAAACAAGGGTGGGTGTGGGGTTCCTCCCCATGCACATCATCATAATAATAATCTGAAATCGATCACATTCTGTGAGTTCTCATTTAATCAAGATGGTGGCACACGGGCAATGTGGTAATTAAATAGTGTGCCAGTTTATTAATATACACATCTGTATGGCACATTGTGTCTGTTTAGCACCATGGCCTACAACCTTCCTTCCCTGCTACTATTCATTTTTCACATTCTCTGCCTTAGTTTCCTGAGGCACCTACCACAACACAAGCTTGTCATCCTTACAGCTTGTGCACTGAATTCTTCCTGTTTGGACACCAGGGGACTGTTGTATTTATTGTAGGGTTTTTATTGCATAAAAAGGCTTCTGTATTCATGTAAAACTGAACCAATTACTGTATTGCATTGTATTCCCTTATGCAAATTCATCACTATGTGCAATGAAAGATTTGCATTTGCGGGGCTCTACTCACACTCACATACTGTCAGCTGATTCTAAATGGGTTTCAAACAAGTTGCCAAATGCATTACTGAAGACAGGCTATGAGACTATCTTCAGTGCTTTCACACATTTTTTTTGCATCTGTTTGCTTTGTCACTGCTCTCTAGTAACATCAAACACAAGCAATTGTTTTCCAGTGATGGGATCAGATGATGGCAAATTATGGAAAATCACATTATAGCAAAGTACGTAGTAAAGTAAGAAATATTTTATGCATAAATTAGCCCATTGCTAAAACCTGGTATTACAGCCTTTTTGTGTGCCAGCTGCCATAAAATGCCACATCATGTTAAATCGGCAAAGCAAACATTGATGTTTTCTGGCCTAAGAGGAGGAGTGAGCAGATGTGGGGAAACTGCGTGCCAGTAGGATCATAAGGGTGTGACAATAAGGTGTATCAACAAGATGGCAGCAGGCAATAGACCAAGACATCTCTTGATTGGGTCTCTAGCTGGCAAACAAGAGCTAAAATATATAAAATCTTTTTAACATGAAGAATTTCCGTTTTTTTTACAATCTGGACCTTATTTCTAGCATAAAATACGATCATTTACTCACCCAGATTACTTTGTCATTGAGTCCTTCTGACGAAATTAGATCCAGCCGGGAGATGCGTATATCCATATAATGTGAGTATACGGGGCAGCGAAATGCAGCCTCTAAATAACAAATTATCTGCCGCGAAACTCATTCATTTCACCAATATTTTGTTATGATACACTAGTGCTATTCCCCTCTGAGTCCGGGGTTACCTGTTATCAACATCCGGGGTAGGTTGACCTACTAACCTCTGACCTGGATGATATCATCCAGGTCATTTAGAGCAACTAGCCAGAGCTAGTTAGTCCAAGTTGTGGAGAAGAAGCCTGTGGAAGCTGAACTTCGTCCAGCTAGTCATTTTGTTCTGACAATTTGGAAACACGCAGAAACTAACCATAGTATTAGCAGTAGCAATACTAATACTAATACTATGACTGTAGGTCAACCTACAGACCCCAGATGTTGATAACGGGTAACCCTGGACTCAAAGTCATGAACAAAAGATTACGGGTTACGGGGCGCAATTGTGATGTGGTGCTCAGAGACGAGAGCTGGGACGCCAGGGCCAGGGCCGTTGTATAGGGGAGAAAGGTGATGATAATTCTAGGGGCCCAACGCCCAGTAGGGCCCAAAAAAACCCCAGTAGTCTAATCTTTGACTGAATTATTCTGCATAAGACCCTGACTAATACTCATAGTAATGCTGCATTAGCATCAAAACAAAGTAGGCTAAATAAAAAATGATAATACATACGTTGTGACAGCCAGCCTGTCCACGCCCTCGTAGCCGCCCCTTGTTGCGCGCTGTCCGGCGCTGATTTGCCGCTGCGCCTCGGTGTCATGGCGCCCCATACAAATGTATCCGCCTCACCTGGCATTCGGCAGTGTATCGCCGCTGCGTCGGAGCTCTCATGCTCATGCTCGTGCTAATTGCTACAGCGAGCCGCATCGTCCTCGTCCGTAGCAAAAGCGTCCTGCTCGTCCACGCACCCTCTCGCTCCTCTGTGAACCGGACCCTGAACGCACTCCACTCCACTCCTCTCCTATCCTTCCGTGTCCACGCTGTCCCCTGGATTTCCCTCCTGGCTCGATCTCCTCCAGGAGACGGATTCCCCTCGGGGAGACAGACGACTGACTGACCGACTGACTGTCGCTCCCAGGTACCGAGTTGTGTTTTTTTTCCCTCTTCCGTAATAGGGTTTTTTTTCGTTCCTACTCAGCCTGGTGTTTTTTGTTTCCCCGGAAACGGTGGGTTTTTTTTCTCTCACGAAGAGTTTTTTTTTCACCTTCAAAATAAACTGCACAAATGAACTGAACTTTTGATTATTGCTGTCTGCTGTACTGTTGTTTATATTGTGTGAATACAGCTGTTTTGGGTTTCATTTTGTGTTGCATTGAGTGCTTGTTATTATTGGTTTATTGGTTTTTCTGGGTTTAGGGAATATATATTTATATACATATATACATTTATATATTTATATATATAAATATATTTCCTTTGTGTGGTTTTTTGTGTATGAAATTAACAGTGGGTAAACGACAAAACAAAGACTGACTAAAAAAAACATATCTTACGTACCAGGAGAGAGACCTGGTTGGCACCCCAAACCCCCCCCCACTAAAACTCATACCGAAACCGTCACAACGTAGTCTAAGAAAAAAAAGTGGAAAAGTTAGGAGGCAGGGGCCCAGAATTCCTATCAACGGCCCTGGCCGGGGCGGCGGCGCTGATCTTGCAAAGTTGGTTTTCAGCCAAGAGACGTGGAAGGAAGAGAGCCTCCATTCTCCCTGGTAAGAAGTTGCATGTCATTTAGTCACAATTACTCCAAAGCTGTTTAGTTAAGTTAAAAATGTAGCATAGTTAAGCTACAAATCTTGCGTAGTTCCTCTTTAAAATGCCTATCATATCCACATTAGAGTTTTGAACTTTTAAATTTTATGGCATTTTAAATGGTTGTTTTGAATAGGCTTCATGCATATGTGACTCCACCAATTTAAAATGTTGCAAAACAGAGCAGCCTGTTACTTTACTTTTGGTGAGATCATATAACAAGTTGCAAATCTTTATAAATGCAGCTAATTCAAACTTCATGTACTATCCAACCTGTAATTATGAGGTGTTATCTGTGTCCTGAAAAATGTCTCACCTCATGAACCAGCTGTTCAAGGCTCATTCCCAGCTCAAAGCAGAACCAAGCCCAGCTAATGTGAAATGGATAGAAGGCTGCAATTGTGAGCCACATTCCAGCTGGCGTTTTGCCCTGGAAGAAGACACATCCCCCGCCCCTGTTTGGGTGCTTAACCAGATCTGCCTGATTCCTCTCTGTGCATAGCTAAACATTTAACCTCTTCAGTGACTTTTGTGTTTAAAAAAATAAAAATCTGGGCATTGCTAGAACTGCAATGGCGCCACTCCAGGCAGGATCAGTGGCTGTCGCTCATGCTCATAGATCAGTAAGAATAAGGCCTGTCACTCTGTGATGGCACAGGAGCTCTAGGGGACAGAGGGCACATTGACACAGGGCAGATTTTACTTTTTTTTTTTCTCCTGTCATCCCACAGACCAGCAAATACAACCTGAAGTTTTCTGTTCTCTGCATGTGTGTGAAGCCCCAAATTGTAACACATTTTTCCCCCAATGTGACCTTGCATGTAAGCATTCTCAAAAATTGAAATATGCTACAAAGACATTTTGGTGCCACTACAATTTAGCAGTCTGTTTCAGCAATTTATTGGTTTTGAGGGTTGTCTAATTTAAACATCAATATGTTAAAAAACCTAGTGAATGTTTCAGCACTGACTCATTGTCATGTATTGTTTTGGAGTAATTTCAGTATATTACACATTCAGTTATTTGGGTAGAGCAAAGGTTTGATATACAGTATGCAGTGTATATCAGTGGCGAACCGTGGACCCGGACCCTGGGCCTTGCCATGTAGCAATAAAAAATTAAACATAGCAATAAAAATAATAGCCAGAGCCTGTCACATGGATGTTCAGCATATTAAAGGTTTCTTTGACCTAACTGACTTCACAACACACAAAGGTGATTCCGGAAAACCAGTAATTCAAAGCTGGCTATCATGAATCACTTATTTAAAAAAATAAATAAATGAAACAAGCAAATCACACATTCACTTAAGGCTACTTCACATATTTGTTTAGCTGGAATGAAAGTAAATTGTCTAGAATAATCATTAGTCGTTCCACACCCAATGATGATCCAATGCCAATCCAATGTTTTTTGTGTTTGTTTTAGCTTAGATACAATTGAATTTCACTGTAGATTTACTGTAATATTTCTGCCAAAAGTGGCTATAAAACAAACACCTCCTGAGGTGAAATGGGAAAAAGCACAAGCTCCTTTTAAGTTATGCTTAGGCATTTTTCCACTGGCCTTAATGGCTATAAAACTATATGCAAATTGTAGGTTTACAACATACTGCTTACAAATTCAGTTCTGTGCTGCTGCTGTGGCCCTGGATCTGTGGGGCTTCAGGGCTTCAACTGCCGAACTGACCCAACTTATACTAAAGACAGACATCAGGCGTTTAATCACCACCTTTAAAACGTCCAATAAATAAATGTGTGCTCCAGCCACAGACATTCCTTCGGTCAGTCGGAGTTCTCAAATTCATGCCCACATTGACTTGAATTACATAGGCCTTCGGTTACAGCCACCAAGGCTGATTTATTACCTAGATACCATTGGAAGAAAAAGTTGTGATTGGTCCTTTTCCCGTACCATTATATTAACCCATTGTTTCCCAAGAAATATTAGTTCAAGTTTATAACAATGATCAAGAAATTATTACTTGTGTATTACTCACTGAATTAAAAAATAAATAAATAAAAAATATATATATATATATAAAAATTCTTTCAATATTTTTCTTAGGCCTTCACTGAATACCTTGAGGTCCCACAGGGTGTATATATGGTGTATATATGTTAATGTATGGATGGATGGACGGACTGGTGGTTTGATGAATTTGGACTATATTTTAGCTCTTGGTGTAACAGAATTGGGTCATTCCTGTCATGAGTAATGTGCCAAATTTCAGATGTCTGTCCTGTATTTTGTGCTTGCATTTACCTCATGTTTAGTCTGTCTTCATACTCAAGAGAGCTGCCATAATAAGTTGGCAGTGGCTGCAACTCAGCTCTCCTCAATTTAGGAACAACAGTGCCTCCTAGGGTAACAAATTCCAGTGCATAATCCATGTCTCCTTCTCCCCCTCCTCCATCTCTGTCTCAATTGTTTTCTTTCTCTTATTTTGGGGTAGTGCCTTCAGGCTCTTTGGGAGAGACATGATGCAGCTCAGGTTTTGCAGATGTGTAGGGGGCTTTAATACAACTGTACAGTAGCTGTACAAAGTTGCATTTAAGTAAGTGCTGTTGCCACTTTAAAGGAAAGAAGAAAAAAAAACATTGAAAGAAGCTTTGAGTAAGAATGGAGTTTTACGAGACATGGAGAGGAAAGCAGTCATCAAAGAAAGGAAGAGCTTCTTCTCTCTTTTCTTTGCAGAGAGTTTGTCTGGCAACATGAGGGACGAGATAAAGGCCATCATGGTAATCATCATAGGACAATGAAAGCATTTGTAGTGAAACCGCATGCTGTAACTGCCAATCTTTAATCATTATGTCTAAGTATATTCTGTATTAAAAAAAATATATATGGGGGTGTGTGTGTGTGTGTATGTGTGTGTGTGTGTGAGAGAGAGAGAGAGAGAGAGAGCATGTGTGTTTGCATACTTGTTAATCTGCCAAATCAAGTTAAAAAAAAAGCCTCTCTTGAGCAGCTTTTCAATTTGATGTTGAACTTTTTCCCTCTCATTTTCATTCCCCCTGCCAACCTATTTACTGTAAATACCCAGTTTATGTAATTACTATGACTTCACAAGGAGGTCTTAGTAAGAGCAGCAAACATCAAGTGGATTCTTGATTAGAGTACCACACTATGGGTTCTTTGAGTGGGTTTGCTTTTGAATCTTGAAGCTCAGACTGTGAATGGCGAGCTGACACCTACAGTACATGGCCAAATCTTGCAGGTCTGACTCTTGCCATAAGAGAGCATTTTTATGGAGCTTAGCAGTTCCTCAAAAGTGTTATTTCAATTTCAGACAATATCCTCAGTTGATGAACTTCCCCCTCTTTAGCTTGAAAGACTCCTTCAGCAAGAGTCAACAAACCTTTTTTTTTAAGGTCGCCACCACAAGCCCTTACTCTGGTCACAGCATGTTGCAGCTAAGGTTATATTGTCATGTCTTTCTTATGAGCTTTCAGATTTTCTGATTTGAACTCATTATTTAAACACAGTGAATCTGCCAGTTCCAGAGGTGTATGAAGTCTGTTTTCCTATGAACTATACTGAACACAACTTTTTATTTTTTTCACTATCTTGGGTCTGAACCAATTTTTATGGGGGACATATTATAGAAATGTCAGTTTATATTTAGTGCTGTCAATCGATTCAAATATTTAATCGCGATTAATCTCATGAATGTAATAGTTAGCTCGCAATTAATCGCAAATTAATTGCACATTTTTATCTATTCTAAATGTCCCTTGAATTATCATTTTAATACTCTTATCATCATGGAAAAGTGGATAGGCTTGCTTTGTGCAAATGTTTTTTAATGAAAATGAAAATGTGTGGTGTTATTTTTCACACTAACATCCTCACTTTGAGCAGTCATCACAAAATCCTATCAATAGTGTGTGTGTGCGTTCATCTCTCTCTCTCCTCTGTTTAGATAAATAAATACAAATAAGCTACAAACGCACACACATTGGCCTCTCGTATTTGCCAATCGTGGTGTTTTATTTCGAAATATTCTCTCGTGTTTCGTGACCAGACGTCGAAACGATTGCTGCAGGACATGAGCCTCAGCACGTCTGGTGTGAACGATACATTAACATGGGCGCCAAAATGAAACTGGCTCCGCTTCTCGGCGCTTCACAGCTATTCACGGCGCTCCCGTTTGTCGCGCGATTAAAAAAAATTGATGCCGCTAAAATGTATTCGCGTTAACGCGTTAATAACAGCCTTAATATATATATATATATATATATATATTTGGCTTGCCTTCCGGCCCCCAAAAATGTGAGAAATGTTTTAAAAAAAATTATAATTTTGTAATTTGCAGGCTCCCAATGTTGAAATCCATGTGGTTTTATGAGCTGTTCCCTCAGTTGTCATCAAAGCAAAATTTGAGTAATACCACCCCTACCTGAGTAGATGAAAAGAGTGCTGTGATATTTGATCCTTGGGGTATGTTGACCGAAGCATGTCACAGACATGTCTTTAAGACACCAGGGAACTATTTTATTTTTGTGGAAAAGGGCCATAAAATGTCTCCTTTAACTCCTTCCAAAAAGGGAAGCATGCCAACCTTGTACTGTATGCCCTGACTATGAAGTAGTGTAAGTGTATGTAAACTTCTAGAGGATCAAACAGCTATATCACAGAATCTTTTGTCATACCTAAAATTAATTTAAGATTCAGTAAGATTAACATCTACTGCACAATAAGTCGGGGTACGGGAACAGCTCAAGATATGGACATCAGCTGTAGAGGCACAACCAGATTGGAATAGTTGATAATGACAAAATTACCTAGTATTCTCTTCTTGAATCATGTTAAACATAAAACCTACAGCCTTATCCATCATCATCAAATGTCAGGAACACACAGGAAACACTTAAATTGTGCCAGCAATGCCTATTACCTGCTGAAGAAGAAGAAGAAGAAAAAAGCTAACACGCAAAGGCCCTCCAGCATTGCTGTTGTGGGAAAGATAAGGCTGGCGCGGAGTGGACAGAGTGTTGTGTTTGAACTCCAGATAGCTATAGTGATGACTTAATTCTCTTTTCTGTCTTGGACCTGCACTTGCTGACCTTTTCTTTCAAACCCCCTTTCTCAGCCACAGTATTTGTCAAAGCCCTGTGTGGTGTGACCTGCTTCCCTGGGTGATAAGATCAAATTTATTCCGGTCGTGGCCACTCTTTTTACCTGTATCCTCATGCATGCCTGCACAAGCATCTTCAATAAAGCATAGAATATATATATATATAGAAGCATCAACAGATGTACTTTCATGTTTGACTGTCTGTATTTTTCTTGCTAGGTTGCATATTGCAGCTTTTATTATTAGGCTATTATTATTATTATCAAATATTAAAATATGAATTATTGAGACATCACTGAAATGCTTCAAATGTGACCAAACCACGCTTCAGCACAGTGGTTCAATACAACTGCTTCATGAGCTACCGCGCATGTGTCGGAGCCTCGGGTGTCGGCCATCACTACCTTCAGCATCGCTTTTCATCAAGGAGTCAGACTGGGTAAACTGTTGTTCTTTGGAGTTGAGCTACACTTGAGGTAACACTTTTCTATTTACTGTTCTGTGGTTTGTGTGGATTAAAACTGTGGATTTCATTGCACTCAACCGTCGTGAACTCAGGCCTGAAACAGGTTTTATTTTGTTTTTGCCGGCTGTGTCTGTGTGCGCACTTGTGTTGTGTGGGCCCACTGAGTTTGAGTATATTACAGAGTGTAAGACAAGGCTACATTTTGGGTGATTGGCTTACAGCGGCAATGAGGCCAGACTCTCCCTCAAAATGAAATGAAATGCATTTCCGCGAGAGGCTGGTTTACGAGGCTAGTTTGTCGCGCCTCCTTCCACAAGTTTCTGCACGAGTTTCTGTTATGTTTAAGTTATAGCTTGCTAACTTAGCTCGCTAGGCTAAGTGATGGACCGCAGAAATCTGGAGGAGAGTGGAGTAGGGACGGAGGAGAGTTTGTGCGCCTGCATTATCCAATGCGAAAAAAACCTACCGTAAAACACCAAATAAAGGCCCGGGCGTTTATTTGCTTAAATCGCTCAAATCAACAGGCGTTTATTAGGGACTTGCGTTTATTAATAGTGTTCAACTTGGACCTCCTTCTGGGGAAAGAGGCTTCACTCTGTGGCGGCAGGCGGCGGTGGAATGATATGTGCGTTTCTCAAGGCATTACTGTAAATACGGCCAGGGCGGACTCGTTCTCGGTCTCGCTGACCTCCGCCGTCCTGGCCCGCAAAGGTACCAGGAGACTGAGACCCCCATCATGTCGGTCCTCTGCCCTCTCTGATCCGCCGCAAGTTGCAAAAACCCTGCGGACGCCCAGTCTCTCCACTCCTCTCCCACACTTCAGCACCTGTGTTGGCTCGCACCACCGTCCTTTTTAAAAAAAAAAAAATTATTTAATGAAGTAGGCCTATAACTAATAATAATGCAACGTAGGCCTATAGCCTAACTAAATACGCGTATGAGTAATCAGAGAACAGTATGCTGTTTACGCTACTTTTAAAAGGAGTAAAGTCATTTAAAAACGAGGAGCGAGCTGAGCCGAGCCGACACTGTGCAGCCCTGGACAGGTGCTGAAATGCGGATGAGAGGAGTGGACAGATCGGGCAGGAGCAACCAGCCCAGAGGCGTCTCGTCGGTCCTCGGCCGTCTTTAACGTCACGAGACACCCGCTATATTTGCATAGAATATTTTTTGGCAACCAGAAAAACAATGTTTGACCCGGCGTTTATTTGGGATGGCCGTTTAATATAAAAAATATTTTGATACACCCGGCGGATAATTGGGACCGGCGGCAATTTGGGACACGGCCATTATTTGAAGTTTTACGGTACCCCACTTTCACCCTGGATTTACCAGAAAATAGAATTTTGCACAAAGTTTGAGCTACATCGTCTGATAGATAATTTTAAGACCCAGTGGGCTCAAATTTAATTTTCTTTACTGAATACCTTTACTTTTGAGTAGCTTAGAGGTTGATTTTATTTAAACTGTATATTTTCTTTGAATTTAAAGGGCAAATATTGGTTTAATTTTAAAAGCTGACAGTGAACCTGATTGACACATGTACGCCATGAGGCAGAGCGCTACGCTGCCTCTTAATGTAACTCTACTAAGTGTGAGCGGCACGTACGTTCACGTTGCTTTCGTGAATTGTAAACAAACAGACGGCCCACTTGGTTTTTGCGTCCAACAGTTTAGCGGCTAAATCAACTGCAGTGATGGATAACTGTACTGGAGAGGCTCAACAACTTCATGAGCTTTCATTTGAGGAATAACTGGCAGCCTTTACCTGACGGGAAACCAATGCCTGAACTACGGTGGCTAACAGCAGGTTTTACCTACTTTCTCTCTCTCTCTCCCTCTCTTTCCTACACACACGCACACACACACGGCAGGTTGTCTGTCATACCTGTTGTAAACCTTGTAATAATAGCTTGTTGAATACAGTTTTGTTGCTTCAGTTTGAGTGTGGATTAATTGGGTAACACTTTACAATAAGGGTCCCTTAATTAACGTTAGTTAGTACATTATTAAGCATTAATATATAAACTAATGTGTTAATTACTGCTGAGTAATGCATACATAATGATAACTAATTGCATTATTCAACTTTTAAATTCATTAACTAACTTTGAGTAGTAAACATTAATTAACTGCTTACTAATAGGCTATATTAATTAATGTGTTTCCTAATCCTAAGTAATACATAATAATGATTGTTAATATATCTGTTAACAGTTAATTAATGCTTAATAATGTACTAACTAATGTCAATTAAGGGACCCTTATTGTAAAGTTGTGTAATGTGAGCGGTGGTCCAATATTGCAATCCTGTTCTTGATGAGTTGAGATGATAACTGTGTAGATGGCATGGATTGTGATGAGAAGGTGTTGCACACATTTTAAGACTTATCTGTGCAAACCATTGTGCAAAACTGTGCTGTTGTGACTTTTACCCTGTCCCTAGAGGTCACCGCACATAACTGAATCATACCTTGTAACCTATAGGTGTATCACTTTTATTACTATTATTCAGCTGATTAAGCAAATATTAAAGTAACACAGGACAACTAAAATTATTACGAATTGGGGGAGTCACACATATTATTTTAAAGGGTTTATTGCCAGTTGCAATTACTTTCTTTGCGAAATCAGGGCCTTTCTCTGACCTAATCGGGAGAAGTGGGCTACATACATAAAAAAGATGCATGTGCTTTTGTTTGTGGATGTGTATTTAATGTGCACTGAGGTGTTTCTAGCCCCTGTGTCCCTTGGGTGACTGCCCTCTATCGTCTTTTCCCGTACAAACACACAAGTGCACGTGAGACGAGGTGTGTGAGGGGCGGGAGAGGAGAAGGGGAAGGTAATGTACGCTGCATTATTTATCGGTTCTCATCCATGTCAATGCTTTGTGCCCATTTCCCTGTGACATTTCAGAGGTGAGGGGGGAAAAAAGCAACAAAACAATGTAATGGAGAGAAAGACCTTCAGCACAGCACAATAGAGCTGAGAGAAGCGTGACGGATGAAGCAAATGCCTCGATTACCACTTACAATTCCCTGTCTTGCTACCTATCTGCAGCCTGATGTGCAGATCACATGTACACGAGACCGCGAACACAACAGCATACCAGGGCTGCTATATTACATGAGCTCCTCATAATTATATGACAGATATATTACGTGTGATGCGCCCTCATCCACCTCATCCCATCTTCACAGGCCTCTCTTTCATCTGTCAAGTCTAATGAACAGATGTTGCTCAGCTGTTGGAGTCAACATGATGGACTGGATCGCTGGCAGGCACATCCTTCTGCCGAGAAAGAGTGAGAGGGGTCATCTGGACAGTGAACAGCATGCTGGGGTGCCTTGACTCTTCTGTGTTTCTCACCTTCTTTCTTCCTCATCACCGCACTCATCTTTGACATTCAGCGAGTCTTTCCAGCCTCAGTCCTGCCCCCAGCACTCTACCACCCACTGTCCTGTCCATCTGAGCGCTTGTCAGCCATTCTGTTCAACTGATCACTTACCTGTAATGTGCCCTTGTCCACAACTGGAGAAGCCAGCTGGTGAAAAGGTCAAAATATTTATAATAAGGTCAACAAGGGTTCTGAGAGGACGGAGAGGAGCAGCAGTAAAAAGGATGTGATGGGATGAAGGTTAGATGAAAAGTCACTCAATATTTCTGGGATGGAGGAATCATATAGTTTAAGCAACTCTGTTAAATCACATACTGTATATTTCAATGAAGATTCATAACGGTGATGGATGACAGTGGATATCCAATCCAAACAAATCCCGATAAGGAATGGGACCATCAAAGCTCAAAGCAACATAGATCACCAGTCAGAAAATGTGCAAGTTGCTATTTGAGGAATGTATGTGTATAATGTGCAGCTGATAACATCTAAGGGTTGGTTATGGAAACCCAACTACAACATCAGACCACTTGCTCTTAATGTTGCCTTAGGATCAAATGGTGAGGTGCAGATTTGTTCAGTATAAATGTAATTCTGGATTGTAGGCTGCGTTGGGCTTTGCATATACCAGTAAAATGCAGTTCAGATGACACACCTCACCAAATTTATACAGTAAAACGCTGCAGAGCTCATAATAATCTTAGGTCGTCTTTTCCAACACAGTAATTGAGCAAGCGGATTTTAAACTTAGAGGAAAAGGTGACAGGTCTATCACCCCATCCACCACCCCAACCTCCAATAATCTTCCTGTAACAGGTCGGCACCTGCTCCCACTCTGAAGTCTCCACCCGCTGTGAAAATTGTTCATATGCTCATGGAGCAGCCAGAACCAGAGCAGCACAAAAGAGTGTCTGCACATTTTCAAACACCTTTTGACATTTGTCAGAAAAGTGTTCCAGACGTACTAACCCTGAGCTTTTATCAAATCTCTCAAGGGCGCTACAACTGAAGAGAGTTTTTCTTTTCTTTTTTTCCCAAAATGAGTGATAATAACACACCATACCAATTTAACGCCTGACTTCCTTTTTAGCATTGGAGGCATCAGATAGTGATTGATAGTAGTGACTCTGTTGTGTACTATACTTTTCCTTACAGGACCACCTTACCAAGGTAGCCTTGGCTGACTCACATTTTCCCAGTTCAGTCGACCGTACCCGAACCAATGTGCCGAACATCTTTTTTGTTGTTGCGTTTCCTGTTTTTTTTGTCTTCAGCAGGATTCAGTCATGCTTGTGTAGCGCTGCATGTGCTCAGCCAGTGTAACTGTGTAGCTGTAGGTCACGTCTTGTTTGTCATCATTGCGTTCAGCATGACAACGTCCTCAACCATATAATCTATCCAACAAGTGCTCATCCCTCCCAGTGTAGTTTTTCTCCAGCAGTTGATCCAGCAAGGCGCATGCTGAGTTCTATCTACATTGGACCTGTTTTTGTTCAGCAGCATACAGTATTGGCAACAATGTTTTTAACATGAGCCCCCTTTTTTCGTTAGATTTCCTTTCTGATTCTGCACTGTAACAGCAACAATAGACTGAGCTTTAACTCAGAGATGGCCTGCATTGCAACTTTTGCTAAGGCTGATTCCAGTAATTGTAAGGCGTTGACATATTCCACAGCTTTAGATGTAAAACCTGCAAGGAGAGGGGCAGCATTCATTCACTGATGAAAGTGAATTGTGGCTCAGAAGCTTCCAAAGAATTTTGTTAAAGCATCAAAAGAGATTTAAAGACCATGCAGAGGTGGGGGTACTTCTCTCGGATGAGTAATGTGCTGTAGTAGCTTGTTTGATTGCAGTAGAAATATGCTTTAATTACTTCTTTTAGCTTTCTCCAAAGTGCTCTTGACCCTTATCACAAAACATTACCAAACTTGATCTTATTGTGACCACAGGCCTTTTCAATGGTTAATTTAGATATGGTATCGTTTTCCACTGTCAGATCACAAGGGTTCCATTTTCAGAGAATTCAGCCTGGCTTTATTCCCATTTGATATATAATACATTGGTTGTCTATTGAAACATTTGAGAAGTCCTCATGTGGCCTCTCTAGACTCTGGAGTTGCTCCTTAGATTCAAAAAAGTTTCATTAGAAAATGCGCTTTCTGTTTGATTGAGCTGGGATATTAAAGGAAATGCAATGAAGTTGAGTGCACATGAACGATTTCTAAACAAAACACATTTTATGAACGGCAGAAGAAACCAGTGTTAAAATGGTGAGAGGTTAGGTATGATAGAACAACAATCTCAATGTTTCTGACCATCTTAGTAATTCTCTGCAAACCCCCACGGTATGAGTATTCTCCCTGAGACAATATTGGCCTTAGCTAATGCTGAAATGAAATATGCCCTTCAAATGGTAACAGCAGTGTCACCTCTGTATTTACTATATGTGGAATTTCATAAACTTTACCTCTGCACAACAACTCCTTCACCTAATGTTTGTCCATTTGAAATAGGCTATTATAACTGGATTGTAACTATGTTTCACATATCCCTCATTTAATCACTTTGGCTACAGGCCTCCCCAATGAAGTGTCGTGGTTTGGTTTCCAGTCGGCTTATGCAGGGGTGTGAAAATTTTACCATGACAGTGATTTCAGCCACTGCCCTCTCTCTCTCTCCCTCAGCTTCTTTCTTTCCTCGGGGTCCACTCCAAAATGAAATAAATGCACAACCCCTATCTCACAGTGAGCAGAGAGAACTAGAAAGCCTACAGCACAGACTGCAGAGCCCATACATGCTTTGCGCTGCACTGCAAAGTGCATGAGAGGGAATTCCCAATGTAATGGCAGATGTTGCACTGAGGAACTCACAAAGCCCTCTCTCTTTCTCTCTGTCCCCCTCTCTCTCTCTCTCTCTCTCTCTCTCTCTCTCTCTCTCTCTCTGTCAGTCGCTCACCACTTTTGACAGATGTGATCCAGAAAAAAAGAGTCTCAGACTCTGTGCTGTGGGAAATACTGGATCACATCAGACATCAGGAAGCAACAGAGCAACAGGGGTGAGAAGAAGAAGTCACAAGAAGTTTTTGCAACAGTACATCGACTTTCACTCGTTATTATTGGCACTGTGATAGTTATGGATGTTATCTTATTTAGTGATTGCCCATAAACAATGGTTTCAAAAATCTATGTTTTGAATTATATCAGTCTTACGATAGGAGCATGTCATAAAACATACTGACCATTTCCTTCTTTTCATTTATTTTCCCTCAATTTTCTATAGGACTACATGGCTTCAAACTATACTCTAATGTCACTAATCATCATTAAAAAATCACGTGTTTATTACTTGAATGTATTTATATCTAAATCACAATTGAAAACATTTCAGAAAAAAGAAAGACAGTAAGAAAGACAAACATATCCAAGTTAATGTCAGAGTTGAGAGACTGACAGGCTCCATAACTTGTAGGGTTATCAGACTGATGGATAAGGTCTTTCAATTTCCTTAGGACTTTCATTGGTCTCTGTAGGAAGTCCAACGATGAGAGGTGTGCAGGGGGAGTCCATGTTGTCCCTTATTCCCAATTCAATATGAAATGCAATTGCTTTGTCTCACATTTTACTCTGCCACACTCGACCACCTCATTCATCTAATCATTCCAGAGCAAAGAGCTCCCCTATGGAGAAAAAAGAGATTGAAGATAAGGGTACGAAGAGGCAGCACTTCATTGTACAAGGATAAATAAAATAGATGAGGCCATGTATACAGTAACACTTCTGTAAAAGACTGCATAGGCTGACAGAAAAATCATCACATTCATATTAATACCACTATATACGTATCTTAACACCCAATACACTGTTTAAGGGATATTTCAACATTTTGGCAAATTCGCCCATTGCCATAATCCCTATAGTCATAGGAGCAGGTTCATTACCTTTAGATACACAATCCAACAACTCCAAAATGCTCTCGTGGACACGTTTTGACCTGCACATTCACCACACTATGAGGTAATAACGGAACATTACGAGCCAGAGTTGTTTTCAAGATAAATACGTAACCGGAAGTACATTCCCAAAAAGCGAAAGCAGTTCCGAGTATTTGCTTCATGTGTCGTACGTTATTTCATAGCGTAGCGAATGTGCAAGTCACAACTTGTCCACCAGAGTGTTTTGGAGTTGTCGGATTGTGTATTTAGTTTGATGAGGGAAACGTGGAAATACCGTGAGCCTCCGTTGTGTTAGCTGATCTAAAAACAGCTTGCACCAACAATTACAGGTAATGAACCTACTATGGCAATAGGCAAATTTTTCAAAATGTTGAAATATCCCTTTAAGCTGCCAAGCAGAAATGGTTCTGTTTTCAAGCATTCTGGGCCAAGTTAAGAATTGCATGTATAGACATACTGTACCTGGATTGCAGGTAAGCCGCCTTTGTATATGTCTTTATATTATCTGTATATCTGTATACCAGATGTATGCTGACAAAAACAGTGATGAACTGGCATTATGATCTACAATGAAAAGTTACGTTTTCAATCAGCAGCTGGAAATTTTTTCTGGGTTGTGTTGTTTGTAACTGATTCATTTACAAAAATATTATAAAAATATGAAGTAATGGCTTGCAGCTTTCCAACAAAAGACATAATATGGACATGTAGAGATCAAGTGACCCGCCAACAGTATTGGGGAAGTTTGTAATATTTCCACCGGCAAATCTCTTACAGTACACCAGTTTCAGAATAATACTTTGAGACTGAATAACTTCCGTATTCAGACAAACTATGTAAATCGGCTACCATTGCAGTTAAGTTGGCGACACTTGAGTGCGTCATATAAATCATCTTTGCATTCAGGAAACACTTGTTAGTGGTCATCAATTCACTGTTTGGCTCTTTTCATGGGATCTTTGCAGGGAGAAAAAAAATAGACAAAACTGACATAAGATAATAAACCCTCTGTCTGCATGCAGGGAACACAATTAATATGTACAATTGTATAAACATCACTCTGTTTCTGAGTTTCCCAGTTTAACTGCACAGCACAACTTACTTTGCTCTGCTTTTCAGTTTCAAGTTTCACGTTCACGATTTTCATCACAGCACACCACATGGCCACATGATAGCTCATTACCGACTAGCTCACCAGTAGTTTTTTTTATTTTTTTTTTTATACATACGATGGGAACCCTCACAGGAATGTCTTTATGGAACGAGCAGATTGAGCAAACTGCTCATTCACATAGAATATTCATGGACCATCATATCAACAAAGTGAGTTCAGCAGCTGTGTACTTTTAAAAGAGGAAAGAGTGGCAATAAAAGGGTTCATGACTGAAATGTGAACCTCAGTCTAGATGTACAGACAGAAAGAAATTGGTTGAAAGCTTGACTAATTTAGAAAAAAATACTAAGACGTCACAAATAATCTTTAAAATGGTTCTGTGGCCGGTCTGATACATTGCAACAACACCACAAATGTGCCTTCTGCATTTGAAGAGTTCATATGATAAAATTAAAATACTAATGGATCTGTGCAGACACATAGACAATGGTGTTCCCACATGCTGCCCAAGTTTGAGCAGGGCTCTGGAAGGTCACTCCCCTGATAAGGATTTTGCACTCACTAATTTGGGATGACAGCCCATGTCATTGAGAATGTTTTTTCTAGGACCTGATTATCATCAGAGCTGCCCATGCAAATGACAGTGGGAACCTTAAGGGATATCATTTTCTATTAAAATATGTAAGAGTCTAATTACAGATAAATGTCACATTAGCTGTGTGAGGTATAGAGACCTGGAATGAATAGGTGGTTGAGGAAAGAGGTGGAAGCGACCAAATGTGCTGCCTGACAAGAGGAAGAGAGAGTCAATGGATTTAATAACACTGTCCAAAATCATTAACACACTGAGTTGTTTTATATGTAACATATGAGAATATGATTACAGGGTAAAAGTAGATGCTTATGTTGCAAAATAATATGATTAGATTATTTTATAAAAAGACACATAGACGCTGCAAGTGGACGCACTTTATCCTGGCTTGTGAGTAGATACAATCAAATGATCATTATGTATGGTTAGGTGAGTATAATGTTGAACAATTTATCTGACAAGTGACATTTTACATTTCAATGTGGTGCTATTGAAATCAAGCCATGGAATTGCATTTAAATTGTATTTCATGGAATAGCCTGATGTCCATTTTTGTTTGTGATTTAACAAGGACAAGCATAGTGACTTGGGGAAAAAATGGAAAATAGCTCTAAATAATCCACCACTAAAAAGGCTATGTATAACTCCTGTGATCAGTTCACAGATGACCTGGGCATTGTGAATTTCTACCAGAGTCTGGGCTCTGTGCTGCAGCATAGAAGAGAATCTCTTCTCTTGTTAATGCTATTTTCTTGTCCTGAATTAGGCCTCACAGACAGCACTTATATTCCCAAGCAGTTTACCATCCCCAAAAATGCACCTCACAAATGGTACCGTTAAGTTAGATTAGAGGTGGTTAAGCTGCTGTGAAACCTGAAAGTGGAAGGGAAAAGTATACTCTCTGGAGGAAAAACAAGACAAAAAACAACTAGAGGAAATGATACAGCAGGATTGTCAAAAAGAAAAAGAGAATCTGGAATGTGACAAGTTAAACATCCTGTATTGCTTTGTTTTTACTGTCCTTGTCCTTGCACTTACTGTCAATGCCCTAAATGTCTTTTAACAACACACATTGCGAATTGTCATAGCAGGTAAAGCACAGGTTTAACAAATAACCCATCCTTGACCTCCACTCAGCCCAGTAAAAGGATGTGATATCACATATTGTAGTGGTAGCAGAGCAACTGTCAACCACAAGTACGACATGAGGGTGATGCTGCGTTTTTGTGATCTGATACAAACTGAACACAGTGTATATCACCTCATGTATTGGCAAATTCTAACCTGTGAGTCTGAGTCAGAGCTGGTTGGAACACACTAAAGCAGGATATGCTCAACAGAAGGATATGGGAGATGATAGACATATGGAGAGAGATGCAGTGCATCATGTCTGGACATTGACACATGTAAATGAAATGTAATGCTTGTGTTGGTTGAATCGAAATGTCCTCTGCTGGTGCTTTTAGCTAAGAGCCACATTTGCTTCTGCACTGAGCTACACATTTATGGTGTTTACACAAAATAAAATGTCCAGACAATTTATTCTCACTGCTCTACAGTAACAGTTGATGGACCAAACCACTTGCTAAAAGTTGACTGAACTTAATTCATAAAGTGGCCAGAGACTCAACCCCAATGGGATGCTCATATGCAATTATCAATTGATAATTGCAAACTGAATATGGAAAGGCCCCAGCGCAGTGTGAGTGATTATTGTGAAGGGACGTCCTGTAATCAGGCTTTGATTTCGACTCTTTGTCCCTTAGATTTGTTTTGGACAGCTGTGCTCCCTGCAAACTGAGGCTTTAAATTAAACTCTGCAGTAAAATAGGTTGTGATATTCATCACAATTACAATTATTGCCAAAACTTTACTGACTGAAAATAAGTTCCTTTTTATAAAGTGTTTGTGCATCTTCTATAAAGACATCCTTGGTCACTGGTTTCTGCAACATGACCTCCTTTTTACTGAGATGTGATGCTGTCAACTTTCCAGTGACCAGATGTAGAGACAACCAGCACTAACTCTCTGTGCATATGTTACAACATGCTTTACTCATCTTTCTGTTTTTGGTCACACAAAGCCAAACCCATGTCTGTCAATGTCTGTCAATACTGATGTCACTCTAATGCCCGTTTTCTAATTCATCATTAAATGTGATTTTCTTGCAGTGCATGAAATTCTGTCTACATTTCCAAGAAAATTGTTAAACTTTTAATGAACAAACTCATTAAAATGAGGGTTATTTTCAGAAATATCCCTGTTGGCTCCCATGCACCAGATTGAAACCTCTTTTCAATTACCATGCAGTCCCAAAGAGACAGGCAGCTTTTAAGGCCCTCTCTGAAGCCATATCATTAAAATGTAATGAGAGGCTATCCAATAGAAGTCTTTTATTGGGCTATATTGGGTACTCTAGCCAGTGCCACTGTAATGGTCAATGAGTCCTTTCTTCACCACTATGAAGGCATATTTCCAATTTATATTTTAATTTCATATATTTTTGTTGATTTAAAAAAAAAACACAAGTGTCCACTTACACAATTTGGAAAATAGATATAGATAACATTTTTGTCAGCTGTTTTGTAATAAGGTGTTTTATTGCAAAGGTCAGACCTGCTTATGCTCAATATTTTAGTTGAGGCAACCAGTGTTTATTATCTAAATGTGTGGTTACAGTGACATAAAATAAGGCAGTAGATGGTGAACTGTGCATTGTGCCATGCCGTTAGACAGTATAGTTAAGTTAAGTTTGTGTTTATCTCAATCTGTCTGCCTACAACAAACATTTATCAACTTAAAAATTCTTAATTAAATTACAAAATAGGTTATTTGCAATTGTTGTTTTGAACAGTGTTTCCTGTTGCTCCTATCTACAGGATGAGGTCAATTGCCCTTGCCTTCCAAAATCTGCAAAATATTTTTCATGATGTGACTTGCATCGTGTAAGGTTTGGTCAGGTTTGGATCCAAAAGTAATTTATTATGGGAAGGAATCCTTCATCATTGTTAACAATAATAAACACAAGTTTAAATTAAAGTCTGGGAATCAGGATTAAGGACAATGGTGAGTAAAATGTAATTTAAGTGCTTGTCATGTTTTATCTTTAAGAGCTTATAAGAGAGGAAACCAATGCAGGTATGAGGTAAGAATGTAGATCAGTGATAAGGCACTGTGAATGTGTAATGTTTTCCATCTGTTCTTCAAATTTGTAGAGGCCAGAAGTTATCTGTGATTTTACTGGTGCCATTCAACTGGGAATCAATGTAACAACTGAAGTAAACTACAGGTTTAAAAAAGACCCAATAAATAGAAAAAACAAAACAAAACAAAAAAACATTTGATTCTCCACCAGCAACACAGAGCAAAAAAGAAGGCCCCCACCCTATTTCCATTGCCACCCTTCACAATTCATTCACAACAGGATCTTCATGGTTGATCGAGGGCCTGCCGTGTGGCGTGCGCAGCCTCTTCAAAAATGTCACAGCAGGGGAGGAGGACTGCACTTTCTGACTCATCTTTGTTGCCTTTGACATTCTGTGGCCACAGATGGGCTGAAAATCTTCAGTTCAGAGAGCATGCACTGAGGTTTGGCCAGTGCTTCAGCATGATGTGGACACAGTGCAGAGAAAGACCCACTGAAATCCACCAACAGTCTCCTTTGACACCACTGAAGCCTGGCAGAAAGAGGTTATCATCTCAGCCAAGCTTCAGTTCTTCATGATTGTATGCAGGTCCATCGGTTGTTGAAGATAACATAATTTAACTTATTCCAATGTTGAACTTGATATTTCTGTGATTTGTGGAGTTTAATATATCAGTACCCAATAAGAAGGTATACATTGCTTTTTAAATTTAGAGATCTATTTTGTAACATTTTCTTTAAAGGAAACAAAGTAGATGTATCAGACTAGTCTATTTATATATTTATTTTTTCACATTATATGTCATATTATATTGATTGTTCAAATATGCTCATGCAACCAGGAATATTGTTGTATGGGTTCAGCTTGGGGTTGTGTCATAAGCCATAGCGATAGACAGTGATATCAAGTAGGCCAGATCCAAGGCCATAGATGCCCCAGACATACATTAGACCACACTACACTGTGATTTCAGATGGATCCATACCTCCACTATCCCCAGCACAGATGGATAATTGGAAAGAGGAGTTAGAGTTGGAGTGCTTCTTCCTCAGAGGATGTTAGAATATGGCTCAGGGACAGCAACGCCAAAAAGGCCAAAAAAAGAGAGAGACGGAATAATGAAATAATTTATTCAAAACATCGGCTATAAAAAGTATAAATAACAGGGCACACAGGGGCACACACAACACAGTGTCTATCAGCTGGAAATGCTCCCTAAACTTGGAAGGACAACAGGGGTTGGGATTTGGCCCGCAAGGGTACAAGCTGTCTGTGTCCTCCCTTATCCTGTCCCTTGGTTCACTAAATCCCTGAGTTAGACATCAAGGCCATTGTGATCTGATTTTATCCTGTTTATCTAGTTCAGTGTACCCACTTCTTTTCTCTCTTGAATGTCGGCATGCCCTGCCGCAGCTCACTTGCTCTGAAATATACAGTAAGAACACGGAAGCTATAAAAGAGTATGCAATGCTATAGGGGAAACACTTGTCAATGTTTGTCAAAGTGTGCATACTATATGCTACATTTCTTTTTTGTAGCATCAAGTTCCTATTTTTATTCAATATTGATGTTTGCTGATTTCACTGAATATTTCACAACTTCCCCACACCAATGCAAATGTGCAACTGTGAGAATAGCCCGCCAGATGGGATGGAAGGAGTAAGCACTAGAAAATGGTGGTGGGGGAGGAAGCAATCTCAAACAGGGTCCTTTTTTTCTATGAGCTGAGCTCCAGATGAGGGCCAATATTTAAGTGTAATCATGCCAGACAGGACACCAGAAAGTCACAGCTGTACCTCAACATAAAAAATGAGAAGAGAAGAGAAGAGAAGAGAAGAGAAGAGAAGAGAAGAGAAGAGAAGAGAAGAGAAGAGAAGAGAAGAGAAGAGAAGAGAAGACTGTCTTTACTTGGCATTAGGACTGTGACACAAGGATTATCCATGTTTACATGTGTGACCGATGTTGTTCTGGCCTTCCCTGAGCGGGTTTCGAACCCTGGTGTCCCGCACCACGGGCGACAATGCTAACTGTTTCGCCAATAGGGTAATGACAACTTGGCAGTTGGATTAGCACGTCTTTTATGGGTGAGTAAGTTTAACCGCCACATGCTGTCACTTCTCCTTACTGGTACCTCGTGACTGTGACGGACCTCCGTTACACATGTACACAAAATGAAAAAACAAACAGACTTGGAATTAGAAATTTTAGAATTTGGTCATTATTTTTGGATTGGTTTCACTATTTGAGTCAACGTTACTGTTGAATTTCACCAATCAATGTTTATTTTCATGGCACTTTTCATACAAAGAGTAGCACAAAGTACCTCACAGAGATTAAAAACAACAAAGAAATTCAAGAAAAGAAAATCAAAAACCCAATCCCTTACACCTCCACCCCCGCATGCACACTGACCCACACATACAATAGCTGTCACTAAAGAGACATGGCAGGGCACCGAGACCTGAGCTGAGGAAGAAGCTATCTTTGGGGGCCAACCACACTGAGAGGGAGGAGGGAGCTCCGCCTCAGAGACCACCCCGACCCAGGCAGACAGGAGGCCCCGCACCAAGGTGAAGAGCCCTCTAGGCGGGCTGGAGCCATCCACAGGACAGCAACCCCAATGGTGGACCAGAGACAACTCCCAGTCTGGCAGGCCCCCACTGGACCTAAAAACTGTAAAAACAGTAAAATACTGTAAGGTAAAAGGTATAAAGGATATAAATGCTAAGAGCTGAGGGACTAAAACAGTAAATTAAGATAAGTGTATGAAATGAGGATAAAGACATAAAGAAGGGTAAGAGCATAAAGGGAATTAAAAAGAATTAAAGAAATCAATTAAAAGCCTGATTAAATAGGTGAGTCTTGAGCCTCTTTTTAAAAACCTCAACAGTCTCTGCAGCCCTGAGGCTGTCCGGCAGGCTGTTCCCGGTCGGGGGCCAGAATAACTGAAAGCCGCCTCCCCGTGTATTTTAGAACTAACGTGGTATGGTTAAAAGGCCAGTGCCGGAGGACCTCAGGGTCCACGAGGGTTGATACGGTAAAAGCAGGTCAGATAAATAAGAAGGCCCAAGACCATTAAGACATTTAAAAACTAGTAAAATAACCAATCAATCCTGAAATGTTTGGGGAGCCATCAATTATAAAACTGGTGTAATGTGCTCCACCCTCTGGTCCTTGTCAGCACTCGTGCCAACTGCTCGTGCAGCTGAGTTTTGTAGTAATTGTAGATTAGAAATGTTCGTTTTGGGAAGACCAGAGAGCAGGGCATTACAATAATCTAAGCAACAGGAGATACAAGCATGCATCAGCATTTCCGTGCTGGCCTGAGAGAGAAACGGGCGGACTCTGGCTATATTCTTGAGATGGTAAAAACCTTTGTTATGTTTTTGATATATGGAATAAAACGAAGCTCAGAGTCAAAAAATCATGTACAGATCTTTTACAGATTGTGATTGTTTAAGATTCTGTAGTTTTGTTAAAAGTTTCTCACTCTGGCCTTCAGGACCAATGACTAAAACCTCTGTTTTGTCCTGGTCATCAATTGGCCCTGTGTCATCAGGAGACACGGCGATGTACAGTTGTGTATTGTCAGCGTAACTATGAAAACTGATGCCGTGCCTCCTGATGACATTCCTAAGAGGAAGCATGTAAAGATTAAAAAGAGTTGGACCTAGAATTGACCCTTGGGTAACCCCACACTTTATCTCATGGGTTCCTGAGGAACATGTATCCATACTTACAAAGAAACTTCGATCGGTAAGGTAAGAGATGAACCAGATTAAGAACAGTACCAGAGAGGGCGACCAGGTTCCTCAGTCTATTTAATAAAATGCGATTTAATAGAATACTTCATACATAGGAGTGTCATACTGCATACTGTATGGTGTACAAATTAGCAAGTTTGTGTCGTATATTAAATGGCACCATCCATTAAATGTAGCGTTAAGAATTTAACTGGAAAAGAAAAAAAAAAATCTGCCTGTATCCGTCTGGTACTTTAATGACTCTTAGCAACCACATGTAGCCCTCACTGAACTCCCATAAACCTCTCATATACTCGCTTCACTTTGATATACATTCGGTGACTGGAAAATATAAGGTCTGCCCTGGAGGAACAAAATGTGCAACTCAAATTCATTTGCATATGTATTTTTACACCTACAGGCTCATGCAACGGCAAAAGCATTTCCATAGTTCTGCTTTGCCTCTGAGAAGATGATGGAAAATAGGTTTTAAGTAGTGAGGGTTTGTAAAAGCCATGATTGTAGTTGCCAAGTGGGTGGGTATGAGCATCACCAGAATCAAATTAAAAAGAACGTTGCATGTTTTAATTGCAAAAGTAGATGAAACTTAATAAACATGTTGTATAACCTTCTAACAAGCTTAGTGTTTGGCCCAAAACTGTTACAGAGAAAGCAGAGAGTCTGTAATGATGCCTTTCTCTTGGTTGGTAATTAATAAGCTTCAAGTAGATAAATTGTTGTGACCTCTATCCAGACATCACAGGCACTTTATGCCCCCCCCCCCCCACACCCACACACATCATTCAGAGCCATTTTTGATCTAACTATTGATCTCCGGAACAACAGTTCTCCACTGTATATGATGACATGTAAGAACCAGAAACAGAGCAACATTATGACCGAGTGGGTACTTGAAAATGTTTTGACAGTTAAGAGGGAGCTTAGTTGCAGTTGTGACAAAATAAGACACAACACAGGACAATCGGTTAATCAGTTATTTGTGATTTTGCACTTGGAACCAGCAAGATGATTAATATTAAGAGAAATGTCACAGAGGAAGGTTCAAGTTGGAAAATTAAAAGGATCTGATTTTCAACTATTAATAATGTGTAAATATTTCTAAGGAAATGAGGAAATAACATTTATTTTTTATTCATCTTGTTGGTAATTGAACACAAGTCAATACAATAAAGTGTAATAATCTTATATTTAAGTGCCCATGTTGTTAATTTAACATTCCTTGACAATATAGTCTGTGCAATCCTCTTCAAATATAATCCCTTTCAGACAGTGTAGCTTGGTTATGGATGTCCACAACCTGACCTTGTCTGTGTGTCTCACAAACAGTGTTACTCTGCATGCTGGTTCCTTTGACATCTGTGTGTCAGAAGTGTGAAAGCAGAGCAGCGTGAATCTTTGTAGTCTAAAGTCATCAGATGTCTGCACTCCAAAACATCCTCTTCTTGAATTAATCTTAAGGGTTATCATAATTTGACCCTCAGATAGAAACATCCTGTATTTTTCAGAGTCCTTACACACAGAGCTCTAAAGGAACTGGCTCTGATGGTGACCTCTGTGACCTGAATGTATGGTTATACATGAGAGGCACAAATTGGGGGGTAGGCTCAGTGGTGCATTAAGCTAGATCCAAACATGAGTATGCGAACGTGCTCACAATGACAATGTAAACATGCTGATGTTTGGCTGCAATGGTCACAGTAAATGTGTTTATATACTATTTATGGTAATGTCATGTGTTTTAAAGGTAAAACCACAATACTCAATAAATTGACATCGCTGACCTGATGGTGGCGCTAGCTGAAAAGTCACATCACCACTAGACTTTTGGGTTCATCCTCTTGGCACCAAGAATATCTCATGGCAAGCAATCAATTTGCTGACAAGACATTTCAGTATAGACCAAGGTGGCAATGCCATTCCAAGAGATACGCTTTTAGCATGGCTTACATGCTAACAATAATGGGTTCACATTTTAGGCATTTGAATGGAGATTGTGCTGATACATAGGCTATACGATAATGTTTTTTTTCCTCTGTCTTTCTTTTTTCCCCCCTGTGCTTTCAGGCTGTTATGTCATCTGGAGACCTCAAACAGCAATGGCCCAACAGCACATTGTGACCAACCAGTTGAGTGCATTCACAAGTGAAAGCAAGTGTCATGTGGGAGTTTATAAGTAAATAATGCAAAACAGAGTAACATTTTTCATGAATGAATATCTATAATGCATTATATATGACCATATAATGCATTAGCGCATACATAATGCATTGCATACAATCCATAATGTATTATTAAGAGTTACTATAAAAGTACATAAAGCATTATTTCTTTATCTCTTATAAATAGTCATGAGGATCACGCAGGTCAAGTAGCAAATGCTCAGAAGGACTATCTTGCTTTAACACCCCTTTGTCAGCTCACTGGCTTTTTCAAGTGAAATAAAAATCAAATAATAATACTGAAGCTGTGACAGAGGCAGGAGAGGACTATATACCAATTGTTGCCCCTGACAACAGACTCTTAGTTCAAAACCTTGAGAGAGCAAGGTCCACAGCACACAGGGGAAGAACCTTGAGAGAAGGTAAATGCCTATATATTAGGGCTGTTAATCGATTAAAAAACAACAACTAATTAAATCGCACTTTTTTTGTTAATTAATCGCGATTAATTTATCAATGAATAAACTGCATTGTCCACTTACGACTTGAGCTTATAATGAATATTTGAAGAGCCATTTTCCAAAACGCGAAAAACGCCAAATTAAAAAAATAAAGAGTTTGTCACGCCATTTTGCTGTGTACTCAACCTATTCACTGCTCTATCAACGTTTCATGTCAAACCGCTATATTTCCCTGTTTTGTTTTTTAAGTATATTTTTTAGGCTTTTTTGCCTTTACTTGATAGCACATAGTGAGATAGACAGGAAAGGGGGAGGCAGAGAGAGTGGGAATGACATGTAGGAAAGGTCTGCCCGATGCGGGATTCGAACCGGGGACGCCTGCGTTGAGGACTGTACAGTGTTGGGCAAGCTACTTGGAAAATGTAGTGAGCTAAGCTACAAGTTACTCTACATGAAATGAAGCTTCACTACACTAAAGCTACCCACCAGAGAAATGTAGCAAGCTACGCTACAATAAAATGACAAAAGTAGCTTAGCTACATCAAAGCTATTTTTTATTTTTATTTTTTTACATCAAACCAACTTAATTCCAAGTAGGGGTGCACCGAATGGCATTTTTTTGGCCGAAGCCGAATACCGAATAAAATCAAAACGCTTGGCCGAATAACCGAATAATACCGAATACCGAAAGTGGTTTTAAAGTTGTTGTTTTTTTTATTTTTTTTAATAGGGCCTACTGGATAAATAAAATATTTTTTTAGACTTAATTTTCAAAGAATTATTGACTATTCTGACAGTTTTTGAATATGCCAGTTGCCGTTGCTCATCAAAAAAGCACAAGAAGTTAAATAAAGTTTTTCATTTAGGCCTATATCGGCCCATTGTGAGTGCTGAAAGATCTATGCAAGTACATTCCAAAAAAACCAAGTGTCTTTTAAAACAGTGGTTCCTAACCTTTCTTGGTCAGATTTTTTTTTAATTCATCAATTAGGCTACTAGACATTTCAGGCGACCTCATTTGAATTTCAAGCGACCCCACGTGGGGTCCCGACCCCAAGGTTGGGAAACACTGTTTTAAAAGCTGTCGGCCACGGACGGAGTGGGCGACATGCTGGGACGAGGAGCTTTCGTTTTAACTGCTGCAGCCGTCTCTCCCTCTCGTAGCCTACTCAGCATGCTGTTCAGGGTGTTTGGTTTGATTAATTAAAAGGCGCGTTCCTACAGGAACGGTCCCGTCACTCAGCCTCTCAGTGGCCGTGTCTCCGCTGCAGACAGGACGCACCGGGCTCTTGGAGCGACGTGCAACGGTGCGCGCGGTCGCTGTGCAGCGATAAAGTTGTCCAGCTACGGCTCTGATTCACGAACTTAACTATCCCTCCTCCTCTGTCACCTGCTGCATGCCGCGCCGCTGCAGCAGACGGGCATCAACAGATACGTACATGATATCACATGTAGCTTCTGTGGACGCTACCGCGCTACTGATCAATAAAATAGCTTAACTACTGAAAAGCTATTTGATGTAGAAAACAGCAACGCTACGACCACGCTACTGAGAAATGTAGTTAAGTTACTAACGCCGCTACTTGTAACGACGCTACTGCCCAACACTGGGACTGTAGCCTCTACATTGGGCGCCATGCGCTGCCCCGCAATATTTCCCTGTTTGAAATGCACTGCAAGATGCAGTTCCCCTCCAACCACGTTAAGCGCCAAACCTATTTTTTGCCAAAATGCGATATGTCGTCTCTCGACCAATCAAAATTCTATGAGTGCTCTATGCAGTCCAACATGGCAGTGCTCTGAACCGAGGTTTGTTTTCAGTCATTCATTCAGTAGTTTCTGGTTTCTATATGTTCATTTTAAATTACCTGTTTATGTGATGGACACTGGGCCGTAAAGTATACCCCCGCAGCCCCTGCATACCATAGGGGCCGCGCCCCCGCCTGTAAAGCCGGGTTTCCTACGAATCAACAATCTTTTTTTTTTTTTTTTTTTTTACAGCGACATGGGTTCACGTCATGATAACTTCTGTATTTTTGACCATTAAAACTTCCATAGTACATAGTTCTCTTTGTTTAATATGTCAAGAGACTTTTGGTTAAGTAAGTTAGATGTAGAGTTGCACACTAATAAAATGTATAATGAAGCGTGATTTTTTCAAATACAGTATTTTAATATTTTTGGATAAGAGCATTAGCATTAACCCATATTGGACATTTTAATGGAATTCTTTGATCTGGCTCAGTCTTTCCTATTTCTGGTGTCTGGTGTTTCTTTGACAAGATTCATTGGCAGCTCTGTAGTAGGCTACATGATTTATGGCCATAATACAAAAGATATGGATCATTACTTTATTAAAGCACTTACATATAAATAGTTTAACTTAACTCTCTAAATGGGAAACTTTAGGCCTGTGTGCAGAGCATAGTGCTGTGTGTGAGATGAGCTCCACTTTTGATTAACTTAATTGTGGGTCAATTTGAGGTTAACAGCATCAAATGCAGTTGAAACTATAACGAAGCAAATCCAAGCAAATTTCCTTCTGTTGCAACACAACTGAGACCAGCTGTGTCCCAGTTTCATATAACATGCTAATCCCGGGTAATGTTTTAAATATGTAGTGTTTCCATTCTTTGTTTTTTGATAAACAATATCATCCTACCCTGTTTTTCACAGATGAAATAAAGGTGCTACTCACAGGTGCACAACATTTAAATAAACTGTGAAAAGGTGGTGAGTAATTAATTTGATTTTATTATCTTTTTTTTTGACAGGCCACTGTCTGTATCAAAGATTTAATTTTTAAAGAATGATATGTTCATCTGTTGTATACCAACTGCATAAAAAGGTAAAGTATAAAGATTATAGTGTGTAGTGTATGTGTGGAACTGGGTCACAGCAATTAAAATCCCTATGGCTCCAGCAGTGCTACTTTCTATCTGACCCTGGGCTTGTGCGTCCCTGCAGGCTCAGACTCATAACACAGTACTGTACTGACTCTGAATACTTTTTTTTTTTTTTTAATATGACTTAATTCAAAGCAAATGCTTCAGCATTGTTGCCGGATACATTTATGCATCTATGCTTAAGGAAAAACCATCACTTCCTGACACCCCTGGGAGATTTTGTGATGGGTTTTAGAAGACTGATAAAATAAATACTCTAAAAAAGTGTCTACACATAAACATGCATGCACACACACACCCATATTGTTTTAGTTAAAAATTATTTCTTATAATTTCAGGAGAAGCTAAGCAGTATATGTCTAATAGTGCACATTCTCTTGGTCTGGTGGTCGTTTTTATATCTTAGGGTTACAGACAGAATGTATGCAGGATCAGTATTCTTAAAATAATCTCCTATCAAGCTGTCTGAGTAATATGAGTCCTTCATTTTGGCTGAGGAATATACATCCAGCCTACTTGTCACCCTGCTGTTTTCTATTTCTTTACTCAAGAGTAGCAATTTAATGGTAAAATGTTTCAAATCCTGGTGCCAACTCAGCTCTCGAGGGAGATGCACAAATGGGGGGGCTCATGTCTTTGATGTCATTACATACTAAGTCAACTCAGTCAAACTCAATTATTTCTCTAATCAGGTTGAGTGTCAAAATGATGCTAAAACATTTATTTTGCTGTAGTATCTCAAGAGCACAGACTGAGACGCCCACTCACCAGGCTTTGCTCACAGTCGTCACGTCATGAAACCCTTAAAGCAACGCAGCAAAACACAAATTGGTTGAGACTGCATCTCTAGCCTGTGCCAAATGTCAATTGTGACTGGGTTGGCAGAAGAGGAGCATTTCAACAGGTAGGGAGGAAGTCCCTGCCTGATGCTCTTAAATGTGGTTTCTCATGTGTGCAGGGCATGTGAAAGAATGTGTTTGTAGGGAGCAAGGGTTTACGTGGGTGATACACTAGCAGTAAACTCTGGGGTATTCCCTCTCATGACAACAAGTCTGACATGGAAAACTGTTTCCAAATCACCAATATACCAAAGAATAGGCTTTTCTTTCTCTCTTTTTTTGGAGACTTTACAAATGTAAATGTATATATCCTTCAGGAAATACACATATAGGCTACTGTATATAAACGCAACATATAGAACCTATATATATGACAAAGCTTTCAATGTTGTACACTCTCAGACACGTACATCTGCATGAACACAGGCCTGCATGCACATACACATTAAAAAACATACTGTATATATCACACATCCCTGTATGCTGGACGGCTCAGCTAACTCATAAAACCCAAGCTTATCGCGTCTATGGGCCTCCTGGTCCTGCAGTTCCCCAATCCTTCCCAAGGCTACTCTGATAATCAGCCGCCGCTGTTTGGCCTAAAGTCTGGTTGAATATCCCTCGGTCTAGAGATATGAGGTCCAAGCCCAGGCTTCAAGGTCTCTGTGTGAAAATACAGTGCAGCTTGAGTGAAAAGATGAACAGATCTGCAACGGCATCCTGTGAAAACAAATCCAGAAGTGCACTTGTTTGCTGCAAATGTAATGAGCGGCTTTAGACCTAGAAAAAGACTAAGGGGCCAAGGCTTAGAGATCAGAGTCATGCGTGGTATCATTTGTCTTGGTCTAACATCACATGCTGGCTCACTGGTGTGGCTTAGCCCCTCCTCTTGTGGAAAACCACAGGAGGGAAGGATGGAGAACATGTTTAGGCATGGAAAATAGGGAGTGGGGGGTAAAGAGAAAGAAAATGAAAAGATAAGCCACATCAAGTATGGGCTTATTCAACACCCTGCTATAATTGAGACAGCAAATGCATTGCAAAGACAGCGTAATCCTAGGTGTCAGAAAGCAATTACATGTAGCTAATTACTAAATAATTAATGCAGACAGTTTAACCAGACAGACCAATCTGCAAACTTCCCTTGAACTAGGTTTTATGTTTGCCTCTCTTTAGGGTTAAGCCGGATGCCTGAGGGCCTAATGACACTAAAGATACCCTTTAATTATACGAGTATTGGTGTGTTATATCTGTCAAAATATACACACAAGCAGATGACCTTTTTCTCGGCTTGCTTTACAAAATAGTATGATCTTTGACGGGCAACAGTGAGGAATAACAAATCATCCTGAGGATACAATTATAATGGAACTCTAATGATAATCTACCACCTGGTACTCATAAATCTACCATTACAAGGAATGATTTATCAAAGTTCATTGGCACCATCTAAATCACTTCACGACAAAGGCCGTCACAGTTACTTACTGCATACAGTTCAAAATGATCCTCCTCACACACAAAGCACTTAACAACCTGCCCCCCTACCTCACAGACCTGCTCCATCACCGCGACCTCCGCTCATCTGAAGGAAACATCCTCTCACCACCCACACGGACCAAGCACCGAACCTGCATGGGGAGACAGAGCCTTTTCCGTCGCTGCCCCTTCCCTCTGGAACTCACTCCCCAAACCCATCCATATCTGCACACACCTCCCAACATTCAAGACCATGCTCAAAACACACCTTTTTAAATTAGCTTTTAATATATCATTTGTGTGCACTGTTTTCTGTGTTTTATACTGTCTCTGCTGTTTTTAACTGAATTACATTTTGACTTTGACCCTTATGTGATCAAACAACTGTGTCTTGTCTTAGTGTTGTGTCCTCTTTGGGTTCCTTTGTGTAGTTATTTCCTGTGTTATTTTGATGTTCTGTGTCCTGTTTTCCTGTGTGTCATGGTCTGTGTCTTTCATTCCCTGTTGTTTCCTGTTTTACTTTGAAGTCTGTGTCTTACCCCTTACTTCCTGTTAAGTTTCCCGTGTGTTTGATTACCTCATGTGTCTCACATTGTTTCAAATAAATCTCGTAGTACCTCGTTCAGTGTTTGAGTCTGCATTTTGGGTCCATCTACAAACCTTAAAACTGACATCCATCAACTTTTTTTGCCATTGAAAATGTATATAAAAAGAAACAAAACAATTAATTTAACCCTTGCATGTATCTGTTTCATTTGTGATTCAGTGGCATACTAGATTACACTGTATGCAAAATGACTCGGCAAGGTTTTGAATTGATTTTTTTTCTGTGGTTACACTTTTACAAATGCTGCTTTGTTCCATGGCAAGAATATAAGCCTTTTCTTGAGAAATGGCCACCATTCTTACAACCGCTAACATAACCACATTATATAATGTATGATAATGAATTCTTTCTTATCCCACAATTGCCACAGCAGTTGGCTCTGCTTTGTGCGTTACACCTTGATTCATTAAAATAGAGGCCTCAAAGTCAAGAGACAAGAACACAAATCATATAAAACATGAGTCTGTACAAGCAGGGATATTTAAAAGAATAGATGGGAAAAAAAAAGTTCAAACATGACAAGAATGTTGGAGCAGGTTAGCCTTGACCTCAGGATTAATTTCATACCATATTAACAGAAATCAGCCGTGGTCACTATTAAAATTACAACCCATGCATAATAATAGATCTCCAGCTTAACTTTGCCCTGCCAGAGTATAGGAATGAAGACACTGCTACACAGTACCCTATGTGTAATTTGTATGATCATGCCCACCTCTGTGGTAACTCCTCCTTCCTTACGAGACTGTATAGATAGATAGCTTGAATGTTCCTCTTGGAATACAGTTCTTATACTGTTCTCTATGTTAATATCATACAAGAGCAGTCATCCCCTTAGCCCGCAGTTCAAGGAATATGCTATATTTGATCACCTAACATGTTTCTTTCTTTCTTTCTTTTCTGCTGCACATAATTATATTTTTCTCTCACTTTTAATTCTCTACTCCCCCTGGAAGTTTTGCCATCTAGGTCAAGGGTATTGAAGGGAGGCAAATTGCTGTGACTATACTTCATGCAGCGTGTTTCACAGTAAAGATACCTCTAAAGACACGATGACTTTCTCCTTTATTTCTGTTACCATATCATCAGTCTGAGGTAAACTGGAGAAGCAAGATTAATACAGAAATACACATAACATTGCCCCTTGGGATCAAGAAAAACCATTGAAGTACAGTACTTTGAGAGTGAGAAAATATATGGAAGAACCAATGACTAAAGATTGTAAACAACCAGCCTCCAGAGTCAGTCATGCAGGCCCTATACTGTTGCTCTGGCCATATAAATGTGACACTAACGGCCTCTGATCAGGCTCTAATGGTATTCATAGTTGCCATGGGTCCTTTCACCGCGATATTATTAAGATCATTTTTATTCATGATATCCCCCAAATTGTCCTTGGAAGAAACAGCAGATTATGGGAGGCTGCTGACCCGTGGGTTGTGAATAAACATGAAAAACAATCAGTGTTCCATTTAAAGGCAGAATGGCGTTCAGTTCCGCGCCTCTGGGGCAAGATTGGAGAAGGGGGAGGGGAGGGGGGCATCAAAAGAATAATGAAATCATTAGAAATGAATTGAAGTAAGAATGACTGATGCTGTCCTTTGACACTTCATCCAGCTTTGAGCCTTCATATTATGTACATTGATAATTAAAAGTGGGTCATTTAACTGTACAATGGAAAATGCAGCAATGCCTCATTAAAAATTTTGCTCCAAAGATTTCTAATGATCATAACTATAAGTCTCAACGCACTTTTTGTTTTCTCTCAGTTAAACAGCTGCCGAGTTGCTGGTGCTTCAGCTGTGAGTCACTTTCATTGTGTTTGAAGCAATTTTCAAAAAAAAAAAAAACCCTCAAAAGGCTGATTGCTGCCTTTGGGGGTTTTTTTTTATGCATTTCACCTTGTTCCTAGTAGTTCTCTTTTCAAAAAGGATATTCAGCATTTCATAGCATACCCCGCAGCAGAAAAATTGTGACAACTTTTATTTCCCGCCAAAATATCCAATCTTGGTGATCACGTGACCCATCAACAGCGATGCCAGCATAGTTTCCGGCGCTGTCTTTTTTTTCAATAATCCTTTCACATATGTTGAATATTTCTACTACTATTCAATTCAATTCAATTCAATTCAAGTCAAAGAACTTTATTTTTCCCTTAGGAACTTCATTTGTGGAAAAGCGTTGGTGCAAATTTGAGCAAGATAAATACATATAGATAAATACAAATGTTAAAAAATTAAAAATACAAAACAAATGTTAAAAAGAGAAGGACACACACACACACACACCCTAGCTAGCACACACAAGCCACACCAGGTCAGCTGTTCAGTAGTCGGATCGATGATGGCACAAACCTTGTCATCTCCCCATGAACACATGGAACACATATTCTCTAGTGTAACAAACAAAACAATTAAAAATAATCTTGGGCCCATCACTGCAAATAATTTTTAGGTGTGGAAGAAAGCTGAATGTTGGATGGATGGCCCTTTCAAATTCTGTCAGAACACGCCATTACAATATGATATGTTACATACAATGCAATACAATACAATACAATATGATACGAATTACTTTAATAATCCCCAAAGGGAAATTCATTTGTCTAGCACTTCATCTACCATCTGCAGAATAATTAATTAGCCTGATGGCTGTAGATATAAAGGATCTTCTATATCTCTCAGTCCTGCATCGAAGAGGGAGAAGCCGTCCACCACTGCTGTTTTTTGGTCTATGAAGTGGATAATCAAATGTTGTTCAGAATGTCTTCTACCACCTTTGGTGCACATCTCTCAACCACATCACGATTGAAGACACCATGATTGAAGTCTCCTGATATTATTAAAAGTGCCCCGAAGTGTTTAAGGCAGGATCAGACTACAGAATTTCAGACCGATTTTCACACGATTTTGTCATGGCCAACACATTTCCAGTGTCGGGCCTGATCATGAACACCAGGAACGACGTACAGATGTGTAATGTAGCATAACTGACAAACGATCTAGGATGCTCCATGACGCCCCGACGGAAAGTTGGGCATGTTAGAATTTTTGTGCATTTCTTCGCCTTCTGGCATCTCCTATGATGTGAATCTTGATGTCGACCAGAATAGGATGACAGAATGCTATGATGCATTGTTTACCAGAGATGTTCACAAGTCTTTTTTTGCAAGTCCAAGTCAAGTCTCAAGTCTTTGGTCACGAGTCCAAGTCAAGTCTCAAGTCTTTGAGGGGTGAGACTTCATCAAGTCTCAAGTCTTTGGTCACGAGTCCAAGTCAAGTCTCAAGTCTCTAAAAAATAAAAGTCTCCTGTCTCTTCTGGTTGTAATGACCCTTCTATCATCTGCTGCTATCCGGTCTACTAAGGATACTGCACAGCTATATCTAAGAGATTCAAAGCATTTACTGTATTATTATCACTCCTTTATCTATACAGTATTGATTAGTTGTTTATTATATGATCACTTTAAATAGGCTATTGCAATGCAATATGAAGAAAACACACAATGAAAGCTTTCCTTTAAAGGAAACTGTATTCTGAGTCAAGAAATAATCAAGGCTGCTCTGCCCCTCTGCACTGGCCTTTTCTCTTTTTTTTGCTTTGTTGAATTCAGAAAACCCAGATGAACAACATGGAAAATGATTTAGGCTGTTAATTATATAGGCCATAAGATCTGAATGGTATAGCTCACATCTTTATGTGCAGCAAAACCTTTCTGGAACCGCATCGTTGTTATTATTTTTTTTAATTAGCTCCGTCAACTCATGGGGGCGTGTCGACACGTCCAGACTTCCATACGAGCCTTCAGTCATATTTCGCAGCAAAAACATAAATAAACAGGAGGATTTAGCCTACAGTAGCCTGATATGTGCCAGTTATTCAGCAGCTAGTCCCCGTGAAGGAAAGTTTCACAACAAACGGGCGTTGTGCATGTAGGCTATGGACGGTGCCGCTATTAAAAAGAAAAAAAAAGCCAGTTCACAGTCACCTGTCATCACCCGCAGCTGACTGCGCTGTCAGAGGAGCTCTGCTGCTCCTCTCTCTTTAGACACTGGTGTTTGGCTGCACTCTGTAGGAGTTCAATATGAAGATCTAACCTCCATCTGAGTAACGTTACCGGCCATGTGGCGCTGCTCCGCTAGTGTGTTAACGGCAAAACAAAAAAAAGAAAAAGAAAAAAAAAGATCGTCGGTCGTCCTGTCAGGAGGGAGACACGTACGAGCCAAAAAAAATAAAGATTGTTCACGAGTCTCAAAACACGAGTCCGAGTCGAGTCTGAAGTCTTTTGGGCACGAGTCCAAGTCAAGTCTGAAGTCTCTGTGGGTGCGACTTAAGTGCGACTCGAGTTCGAGTCGCAAACTCGAGTCCCCATCTCTGTTGTTTACACAGTGAACACGTGCTTCATGTGTCCACCACCTGCTCACCCTCAGTAAGATGGTCTAAATCTCTAAAAAACTTTTTGTTGAGTTTATATTTGTTTTGCAACTTTTTAAAATAGATTATTTCAACGTAAGATATGATTATCTCTATGAGTCATCTACTGTATTACCTTCACTGAGATATCTATTTTCCCTGTTTATTATTTATGTATTGGATGAAATTAACTTAAGTAAATGTACATTTCCATCAGAGGTGGACCTAGCGAGCTAGCATAGGGTGGCCACAACAAATTCCTTGCCATCCCATGTAGAAAAGTTGTTCTAGAGAGAACAAAAATCTGTTATGTATGCAGCAAGCGATGACTCTTAGACCTTTCCCAGATTTTATCCCCATAAAATACGAAAGAAACAAACAGCCTTACCACAGTGCAGTGCCAAGAGCGGAGCGAGGTCACCGGGTTAGTAACAGACCGATTTCACCCAGCTGCCACTGGCTGTCCCTGCAGTGGGCAGCGGCTCCCTCTGTTTTCTCTTGGCCCCTGAAGGTTTCTCCACAGCCTCTTCTGGTCCCAGCTGCACGCAACAACTGCTGATAGCTTTTTCTATTCTTTTTTTCTTTTTCCTGCTGCTTGCCAACTTCCAGTAGTAGGAATACAGTACGACCACAGATGGATAGTGGTGGGGTTGCTTTGTTGAAGCCTATTTTGTGTTTGATTGTGTGATGTACAGATTAAACCTGACCCAAATTGCCCACAGCCTGCCACATCTCTGCAAACAAACATGCTGGTCAGCAATGGAGTGACAGTTCATTCGTCGCCTGGTTCCTTTTAAGTTGCCCTTCTGTCACATGTTCAGGGAATTTGGGCTGTTACTATTAAACAACCTACAGTTAGGAAAGAAGTTAAAAGCAAAAATCAATAACAATGCCAATAATAACAAATACAGAGCAACTGAATAGATTAAATGTACACCTGCTTGAAGTCATACACAATTATTGATATTGATGACTGCTAAATTAAAACTATAGTGGTCTTGAAACTCTGAATCTTAAAAATAACATGTTAAAAACATAAATGATGCAGACAATTTAACAATCTCTTATTTGCCACAGTGAAGTCCAAGAGCATACTCAGACATGACAGCAATGTAGTGCACTAAGAGCCAAAGTTATCTAAATCTAGTTAAATAAATTAAATACATTGGACAGTAATATGACTTAACTGGCACAAATCACTATGAGTTACTCAAACCATTCAACATCTGTGTACTTAAGGTTTAAAACAAGAGCTAGGGCGCAGACTTGAGTGCTTGATAGAATCTGGAAGAGAGTGGGTTTGGCTGTATTGTCAACTAGTGTTTGAATCTGTCCTTCGGATTCAGTTATTGAAAGAGAAAGGGATAAACAAGTGGAACGGCTGCATGTAGGCACAAACCATTCAGGAAGATCCACAGAGAGACAAAGGCAAAACTAACAGGAAGAGATGGGAAGAGGTTGAGTGACAATTCAGAGAAAGAGCAAACAGAGCAAAGGAATGCAGGCAGGTGACTCTCGCTCTTTGAAAGTCTGTCTCTTGCAAACAAATTGAGCTGTAGCCATGCACCTAGGCACCGTAACAAGAGGCTTTTTGTCTTTTAGATCTTGACAGTGGAGTTGAGAGCTCAGCTTAGGGCACAGAGGTGGCAGTTACTGTGTCGGGCTGTTATATATTTCCCATCAGCGCTTTCCAATAACATGGGAGAGACAGGAAAGGGCTTGGTGTCAGAAGATATAAGGAAACACTGGCTGCTGAAAGTACTGCTTGCGCATGCCATTCAGGTTCACTCAGGCAATTAACTGTTTATTCCCCATATGCTTGATGTGGAGGTTAAAGGCAGGAGGTTAAATTGTAGCTGAGATTGTGCTTGACATCTTAGACAGTTGCTTAACACAGTATATCTCAATGGATTTAAGTCTCCATCATTGCCCTTTTATGTTACACTATGTGTTCATACATGCATGCATAGATCATGGAGCATGTTTAATATTTTAACAGAACAAGGGAAGGCTCACAGTATTGAAAAATGCAGTGTCTACATTAAAAGAGAAGATTGTGTGTGTGTGTGTGTGTGGGGGGGGGGGGGGGGCATTTCTATTAGTCTTTTACCTCTACAGCTTGTTAGTTACATAACTTTGGTAGTAGGTAGGCTTGCATGAGTGGACAGGTTGCAGAGGTACAAGTAGTTATGAAGCCATTTACGTCTCATGGAACCATGTGCAATCACTGATAAAATTGCTTTGCATAAACACAATTGCAATACTAATTTTAACAAGCACCTGCTACCTGCTCTGCACCTTTAAAATCCCTCTTGGGAAACAGCTTTTTAAACACCTATTATTGTGCATGTGTGTGGCTTAGTGGGTGGCGTATTTGTGTTTTGTGTGTGATGATGGAGCCGTTGTATAACATTGTGTATCTCTATATGTGTCGCCTGCATTTGCACCTGTATCGCAGGGTCTGCCTACAATCCTTCGGTTCACAAATGCATGCCTCTTTATTTCAGGCCCTGCTGGTAATATGAGAATGACGGCAGCTTGGGGGCCTGATGAAAATGACCTTGGTGTTAATGAGCTTCTCGCAGACAGACAGCGGCCTTCTATGCACCTTAATTGACATGGCACCCCGGCTTGCGTGTTACCACTTACCTGTGTCAATCTTAAGAAGACTTCTCAGCCCATATCTGCCATAGCTATTTGTTCCAGCCGCCCTATCAAAGGACGCACAAGCATTCTCATCGTCCTCTCTAGGTCCATTTCCATTTGTTCCATCATTGGATGCAGTCCTATTTTTTAATTTCAGAGTTTTCACAGTTGTGTGCCTGGGGTAAATTAATGCACTTTGCGAATTGTGTTCAACAATGAGCAGGAAATTCACAAGTAATGATTTGGTGCTAGTGAATGGGCTAAAACTTTTTAATGTGCGATAAGCTCAGAAAATATAGTTGTTTTCAAATGCATGACAACACAATTCCCATACAAAATGTCCTTTTGGTGCAGCATGAAGCTTTTTTATTGGGTTTTATTTAAATGTACTCGATTAGGGTGGGGGATCCATCTCTGAAGAGCAAATATTTTTTTCAGACAGTGAAGCCAATCAGTCTAACACCAGAAGCCATGACACCCTAAACTCAATTGTTCTCAGATCAAATGAGTTTAACTAAAGAAATGCATGAGTAATAACCACTAATACAGGGTAAAGGCAATGACTGATAATCACAGAGACACTAAAGTGGAGCAAAGGAACAGTGCTGATTAACTGTGTAATGAATTTGGCAAAGGTGGGAGAGAGGCGATTAACCTTTTTACTATAGCATATGCCTATACTGATTGATATTTAGATGTCTACTTATGAAATCTGATCATTAAAACATTATTCTATCTTGATATCAACCCAGTCATTAGATGATCCTGCTCAGAACCTGCTGTAGTTCCTTGATGAACTCTGTGGTTGTTTCCCAGCAGACAACGTGGGCCAGTGGGCCGATTTTGATGGATTTCAAAATCTGGTCACTTCCGGTTTAGACGGCCATTTTGAATTTTGAAAATGTCATAAATGGATTCAGCATCATCAATAACCCCTAAAACCACACTAATATTGCCCAAATCAGCCAAGCAGTTGTTGAAATATTGCCCATAGCAATTATGCTAATGCTAATGCTAATTATGTCAATTATGCTAATTGTTCACTATATACAAGTTAGCATCCGGCAGTTTCTGAATGCTGGGGACCCATACTATATATTACTTAAAATACATGAGTTATATGTCCAACCAGCATCCTCTAAAACTTAAGATTTGGCTTAAAATCCATCAAAATCGGCCCACTGGCAGTTAAAATCTGGTCACTTCCGGTTTAGACAGCCATTTTGAATTTTGAAAATGTCAGAAATGGATTCTGCATCATCAATAACCCCTAAAACCACTCCAATATTGCCCAGATCAGCCAAGTCAATTTTGTTGAAATATTGCCCATATAGGCAATTATGCTAATTTATGCTAATTATGTCAATTATGCTAATTGTCCAATAAGTTAGCATCCGGCAGCTTCTGAATACTGGGGGCCCGTACTATCTATTTCTAACATAAAACTTTGGGGTACTCAACATTTCCGGGTACTCATTGTTGGCAAGTAGACTATTAAGTTTGATGTGTGTTTGTGTGTATGCGAGCAGTCTTTGGTGATGAGTACAGTTAATTTCAGCATTACCAACAGTGAAATATCAATCAGACATGATGTTCTGTTGCTATAGAACAAGCTCCTATTTTGTTTTAAGAATCCGCATTGTTTACACCCATTTTGCCTTATGTCCATATAGTTGATCCTGTGGAGCTGGCCATACATCTTACTGACATTTAAAAAGCTGGTTTGTTTTTGACTGAAGGATCCTTTGTCTTTGTTTCCGGTCTTTAATTGCAGGTGGGCAGGACGGGAGACTGTTGGGCCCATAAACTCTCTATGTCCCCATTGCAAACTAAGTTTGTGACTGATGGAGACCCAGGAACATCCACTATGTTGGTCTTCAGCCAAATATACTTTTAGGTTAAGTTTTCTTTTGTTTCGTAATTTTTCTTATGGTAATAATATTTTATACATTTGCTCCTGTAGTCATACACTACCCACTGCATTACCTTTTTTCCTTTTCTTCCTCTTGCAACATCCCATAAACATTAAAGACAAGCTCGCAGTGGGGACAGTGTGTTAATGTGATGTCTGCTTGGGTGTGCAGTCACGTGTGCATGCTGATACACAAGGAAGTCTTGTGAAGCCAGTGAGGATAATTCATATTTTATGGACAGAGCAAGTCAAGTGTGTAAAGTTCAACAGAAACATCAAAGAAAATGAACAGAGGCAATGACATTTTAATCGAAACGACCACCCATTTAAAAATAGCATTGTTGACAGAGGCATTTCATATATCCATAACATTTTTTTTTTCTTTTTTCCCCCCTCATTTTTCTCTAACCCCAGCCACTCATTCCAGCAGGGAAGACAAATGGATATTTGCCTGCTCATGAAGGTCAAGGTATAAAGATGAACAGGGAAACAAATGGCCTGATATACATGACACAAAAACAACACTTATTAGCCAATTTTGATTTGTATGTAAAGTGAACCATGCCATTTCAATATGTTTACATATTATATAACATTTTATAGTGGGTATTTCCAAACATGTGAGTGTCCATCTCACCATGGTGTTTTTTTTTTTTTTTTTTTAATCTCATTACTTGTCTGTTCAAAAATGCAAACAACAGAGGACATACATTTGACTGTAATAACTAAATGCAAATTATTTTTCTTTTTTTTTCAAATGTCAAAATTACAATGACAAGGTGAACGGTAATTTCATTCAATATTATGTTTTATTAATTTTATTCAAATATAACGGGAGCGTCATTTCACATCAGAGACACTCAAATAGCTGCATGTAATAATAATTTCACTTTCACATGAGGGGGGGGGTATGGTGCTTCTGGCTGTGAGGCGAGTTGGTCATGGGTTTTTCGACCATTCTTTGAACATCAATCACTGCCTGACGCTGGTTGTGGAGGTAGTGGTGGTGGTTGGTGGTGGGAGGGTGAGGGAGGGCTGGGTGGCTGCTCTCCACATCAGTCACTGACTCCCTTCTGCCCTTAACACTTCAGCACAGGACATGTTCATGCACTATCAAAGTCAGAGAGCTCCAGTCTGATGACAGTAATGGCTGAAGATGGGAGGGTGAATGGTGTGAGAAAGAGAGAGAATCTGTTTGTCCTCAGAATATGAATGTACAATAGGTAGCTTTGGCCATCAAATATTGTAATACTTGGGTTAGTATATAAAAGTACCACTATTGTAACATTTAAAAAATCCCAGCTGTTAAAGATGCATAAGCGATTTACCTCAGAATCTGAATCGCAATCAGCTGCCAAAGAGGGATTGGGTGTTTACCCAGTTTGTTAATTTCTATCACAATATGCTCCTATCTATCATTTCATGCAGGCACTCAACAATGTTGAGACATTGTAAATAAGCGTCATATCAAGCATAACATGGTGTTTGGTGCTTGAGAGCGTGTGCACGTTACATGTTGGGTGCAGTGATATTTACAATGCTTTGTCAGGTTTGAATGATACATCCTGTGCAGGGTCACAAGAGGTCTCTGGCAAAGGCACAAGTGAGAAGTGGTTCCAAACGTAAGGCAGAAGCAAACACTGTGTTGTAGCACAGGGACACTATGGAGGGGCAGCAGACAATTATGTGAGAGACACAAATTAACAAGTAGGCTAATGATGGACAACTTCAGGTTGACTCCATACAGACTTTGCTTCTTTGTGCTTTCTAAAATCTGGCATTCAATTCATTATTATGAATTAAAGTTTGATTGTAGCAGTTGGCCTTCAGTCCAGAGCGTAGTCAGGGCTCTGGGAGTTACTTTTGGCGGTGACTGTTTTGTAGATCGTATTATTTTATTATTTTGGTGTGGTATTTTAAGTGTGTTTTGGTTTGTTAGATTTTTCAAGGGAAGAACACTCCCAGTGTCCCACCAGTTGTTACCAGGCTTCCTTGTGGTTGTCCTTTCTTCTTTTTTGTCTTTCCTTTATAAACCTTTTGTAAATGTTTTAAAAAATAACCAGTGTCCATGAGGACAGTTAACTCAAAATGATTATTTTGGCTTTGCCATTGAAGCCCTGGTGTATCATTATCCTATATAACACTGTGCATATCATAAATTGTAAACTAGATGTTGACTCTTATGTAAAACAGGGCTTCCAGGTTAATGCAGAACCTGGCTAAAAGGCCCTTGTCATTTCAGTTGATATTATAATTTAGTGATGCACATGACCAAACTAATCTGCAATTAAACACATCACCAGAGCACACTGGGATCCTGGGTCAGTTGCCCATTTTACTGGTCAGCAATCCAACTTTGCAGGCAACAGAGAAAAGAGATGACAAAATGTGATCAGTGGGGTGCGTGGGTGCGGGGGTTGCAACACATAAACCTGTAACCTTTAACAGTTTGACATAAAACACACAACACCCAACACTTGAACCAGCACTAATATATGTAAATACGTCCAAGACAGTCAACTTAGACAACATGGGCGAGGGGATGCACCCATAAATGTCTTAAAAAAGGTGGAAAGGGCAAGATATTAGAGTATTATCAAGGAGCCTTCATATATTCAGGATTAGAGATTACCCAGTCACTCTGAGACATCACATCCTTCATCAGCCCCTCCAGTGCCCTGGGGACGAATACTGTGTCGCATATGAACTGTCACTAACAGAGGTGACTGGTTGACTTGTGTATCAGAGTTCCTCTGCCGTGTGATAAACAGTGTCAAAGGTGTCATTGTGAGTGATAAAATCAACTTTCCACCATAAGACACACTTACTGGGGGGAACTAATTCATACTTGTTAAGCTATGCCATTGTGCGAAGGCATGGATGAGGGCTTTGCAGCGAGTTATTATGGCATAGTTTAATAACTCAGCTCACCTTCAAAATCTCGTGCGATGCAATATTTCAAGATGACAGTGAGGTTTTCATTTTCTATGTATTTACCTCAATGGAAAATCACTACATAGCAACAATAATGATTTTATCCACTCAAGCATGTGGTGATAATAACTGTGGTCTGATATTACGAGCATATCAGTTTTTGTGCGCCATCTGAAGGTGAAGCCTGTGCTCAAGCTCTAAAGTTGTGTACATAATTACAGTTAATTTAAGACGCAGTCACTGAAGTCAGTATTGGAAAAATAAAAATTGAATATAAAGATTAAAAAACACATAAAATATGTATTTTATTTATTTCAGTTAAAGGTTATGCTTTACTGCTTTTCTTTTCTTTTTTGAAGAAACCCTTTGTTAATATATTACATTAAAAGAGATAGTCATTTTGCATATCTTAAATGTGCCTGAAAGAGATCTTTAAACAAACTATTGCATAAATCAGTTTTGGCAGCAATGGCCTTAGTTTTGCTTGAAACAAAACTAAATTGAATTAAATGCATTAATCACTACAGTCGTGTTTTTATTAGATTCAGTGGCCAGAGTGGCCTTTCAATGTTTCATCAATAAATGCAAACCAGGTGCCTTTGATTAGAAAATTGCACTTTTCTGTCCTGCCAGGGACAACCATGGCCAAGCTTTGTGAAAAAGTCCGTTTGGACCTCCATTTCTATTCTGTGAGCCATTTTTGCCACTCACCACTCAGACTTCTTTTTTAGCACGCAGCATACACCTATGTACTGCATATGAACTTTAAAAAGCAAGTGTCCTAAGACGCACCCTCATTGTCCTTGCGTATCTGGCACTTTATGCTGGCTTTTGTGATTGCATCTGAAATGGAGCCTCAAGTGTCTGTCAACAACATGCCCATGCCCTGGAGGTCTGGAAAATGATGGAAAACTTCCGGATTCATCTCCCACAAAATCTCATTATGACACATACAATCAGTAGATTTGAATGAACAGGATCACAGGACTTTGGGGATGAATGAACCAGGGTCCGTCCTCTTCCCGGTTCATCCAAATTTAACCAAATGGGAAGAGGAGCTTCCGCTACAAAACAAGCTTGAAATATAGACTTGTTCAATTTTTTTCGGAACAATTTCGCATTTTGGGGCTTCAATACAAGACGGACATTACATACGAACAGCATGGTATGTTTTTTGGTGTGTCTATTTGTTACGAAGACAGTTGGTATCCATTTGCAACTGTTATGGACATGCACTGCTACGCCGAGACCCCCTGTAACTCAGAGAAGCCACGGATAACTCTGAAACTTCTCCCAGCCCTTAGTCGACATGAGGGTGAGTAGATAATGAGTGAAATTTCAATTTTGGGTGAACTCTCCCTTTAAGGCATTTGTTTAAAATTTTTCCTTCCCTCACTACCACCATTTGCGTGTCAGACCTAAATGTTTATCACACTGCCAAAGTGTAATAATGTAAACCAGACACCCAAAATACAATAAAAAATACTTAAGTCCAGGCTATGCAATGAAATAAAAATTAAAATAAGTTTTACATGTAAAGTTACATCATCCCAACTAATCTGTGTGCACTGCAAAGTAACGATGTATATGTTCAGTCTCCAGACGTACATAGAAATATTGTGTAAAAGCCCCACAATGCCAACTTTTTTCCAGCTTGTCTCATAAAGTTTTTTTTCAAATTTAAAAGACAACATGCTGAATATATTTACTAATGAGTTGACAAAAGTGTGTATTTTATCCCCATGTCAGGTCAATGCAGATGAAAGAAAATAACAGTTTTGGCATCTTAGGTGGTGTTTTGCAATTCCTACTGATCATACACAGTTGAAGCCTAATGCTGTTGTGGCATTTGACAGCATTAGTCATTAGTGGTTTTAAGCAACAACAATTACACACCATTTTATGGCACCTTTTGAAGGTGATTACCGTTCAAGTGTCACTATTGCAACAAAACATTTTGATGAGCCACAATGGATCGATACTCCCCTCGTACCTGAGGAGAGTGCAATGGACTAAACAGTCATTTGTAACCTTTTTTATAATGCCCCCTAATGTCGGGCTTGGAAGATCACACTATTGATCGAAAAAAAAAAAAAAAGGCTGTAGAGTCACAGTAATGCTGTTTACCCACATGAGGGATCTGTAATTCTCGTCTAAATGGGAAAGGTCCTGGGGATCAAGGTGGCACATTATATACACACAGGGAGAGAAAGAAAGAAAGAAAGAAAGAAAGAAAGAAAGAAAGAAAGAAAGAAAGAAAGAAAGAAAGAAAGAAAGACTAAAATTTGTACTTTCAAACAAAGCCAAAGGGACAGTGATGCAGCCCATTCATTGTGAAGCACAAAACTGCTGCAAGCCATTACAGGTGCAAATGAGCCATTGTTCTCTCTTTGAGCTGGTTTGTGTTCCAAACAATGCCTGCAGACGCTTGATATGCTCAAACACAAGAAGTGGGACATGTAACTCTGAGGTTCTGGCATATTTCAACCTGTTTGCAAAGCCACTTCATAAAATTCTACATTTGTCCTTCTCTGTTTGTTTTTATCCCTCTCTATTATTTTCACTTTTTTCCCCTCTTGATCCGTGGCTCTCTCCCTGTGGTTGTATTTATATAGGTGGAACAGCATTGGAGGAGTGATTGAAAAGCTGTCCTGTGGATCAGGGTGGTTTGTGGGGCCTGTCCATGCTCTAATCCATCCTGCCGCCTTGACACCAAGCAGAATATCAAACAGGCAATCCCTGGGGAAAAAGAAGGGAGAAAGATGTGGAGGAGAGAGAGCGAGAGAAGAGACACTGAGGAAAAAGATGTGAGAGGAAGGAGAAAGGACAAACATCAGGGCCGAAAATGGAGAGCTAGAAAACAAGGAGGAGGCTTAGAGGGAGAAAATGAAATAAGAAAGGAAGAAAAAAAGAGTAAAGACAAAGAGGTTGGAAAAGTTTAACACAAGTCTGTCAGAACAGAACAGGCAGCACTGCAAGGAAGGGAGAGGGGAGAGAGGCAATTGCTGCAGTCTCACTCCACTACTTTTCTTCATTTGACTCTGATTAGCTCTGATAATGTATCTGTGCTATTATGGTGCTAATAAAAAAAGGGGTGGGTAGCATAAAGTGAATGGGGTAATGAGGTCCTGATCCACCTTCGAAAATAAACTGAGCAGTGACAGGGAGCTGTAAAAACAAAAGACAGTATTAAGTGGGTCAGGGGTCAGCATATAGCAGATTCCTTTCATAGGTGGAATTTAGCTGTTTTCAATGTAAGGACATTTCGGTTAGAGGAACACATGGATAGACTCAGGATGAGGTTGATGCCCAACTCTGTTTTCCCGCTTCTTGCTGGATAAAGTCAGTGTGATGTTAGATCTAACTGTTACACTTTGCTTGCGAATAAATAACAAGTATGCGTGCTGCCCCCATGCACATCCCTAACCACACCCTGTCTCTCAGTTTACAAACCTAAACAACCACTAGTTCCACACACGGGTCAGACCTCATCTGAACCTTCATCACACATCACTGCAGTGCCGCTAAGCTCAGATTCACACTTCCTTGCCATAGGCTGCTGCAGGAGGTTTATAGAGGACACAGCAAAAATAGACTAGGGATGTTGTCTCTCTAAGTTCATGCTTTTAACAGAAGGGGTGATACCAAGCTTCTATTGTAGAGACAGCATAGTACCAAATAACAGTGGTAATGAAAGTCAGGCTGAGGTTGGTCCGTGTGCTGACAGGTTTATAAATGGCTTTCCAATGTGATGTATGTTCACTGAACTTTGGGGCAGCTTACAGCTTTGTATAGTTTTGATTCTTTTGTTATTCTCTTAGATACAGTGTCATCCATCTGTGTAATTTAAGGCAATTTGTACTTCACACTTGATCCAGTGCCCAGGTTACACTGGGTGTGGTTCTCAATGTGCAGTTGCTTGCTTGTAAGATGAAATCCACACTTACAGTAACTTGAAAATAGCACCTTACTGTAGCACCTTAAAAGTAACAATCAATGTCCAGACTAAGGCTGGCTGCACACTGGATGATTTTAAGCCTAATTGAATGTCAGCCCAACACACGTGAAAATACATACCTTAGTATGGCTTTGTTAAGTTTTATTTAAGGCTGATATCAGCAACCAGTTCTGAAAATTGCTAGGTGCACCCAGGGGTGTAGCACCAAATTCTGGGCCCTGTACACTCTCAATGTCAGCGGGCCCCCTATCCATGCCCGCGAGGCGCGTGAGAGAAAAAAAAGGGGGGGGGGGGGGGGGGGGGGGGGGGGTATTTATACAATCTACTACAATCAACTACAATCAGATCAGATTATATTGATGAGTGGTTCTGAATTGATGCATTTGGCACTTGTGCTCAAATACCTAAATGTGTATCTATGTTCTCACCACCACCCAGACCTATCTCTTTCTCTCTCTATCTATCTATCTGTGGCAAAAAATCATAATCACAATCATTTTTGATTGATAGTGAGATCACAGTTTTATTTAACATGATTATTTTATTATTATTATTATTATTATTATTATTATTATTATTATTATTATTATTATATGATTATTATTATTATTCATTGGCTTTGGTAACATCATGAATTTAATTGAACATTGACAATAGCTTTTAAGCACAGCACTGCACCGCAATGCTAAGGCTTTTTACCAGAACAAAATAATAAATTGCGTTATTGCTCAATTAATATATTACTAGTGTGCACTTGAGCCTACAGTGATATTGGTATGTTATTTACATGTTGATATATGCAGCAGCAATATTGCTAGATGGATCATTCATTAAATCTCAGCACGGAGTTTCACTTTCAGCTCTGCTGTGTTAGTAGACAAAAATTGCTATAGCACACACACTGAACCAAAAGGCTAACTTACTTTAAACTTCAGGTAAACAACTCATATTTAGACAGCAATTCTACCAGTCAGCACCACTCTCTCTATTTCTCTCTCTCCACCACCTCGCGAACCAATACCAACGTAAGGGGGGGGTCGGAGGGGGGAGCTCGCCTTTGAATACTTGAACAACGATCTCACCTTTGTCTTTGCTCATCTCTAATCTCATCTTCATTAGAGCTGCCAGGACTGACCACTGCTGCTTCTGCTGCTCCAGCTGCTGCGGCTGCGCCACTCTCTGTTTCTGAAACAGGTTAATATTGACAACTAACGTTAGCTGGCCTGTAATTGTCTTTATACTTACAGCCGCAAGCAGCCTGGTTGGCAGCTAGCTAAGCTAAAGACTTCACGTGAGCATACAAATATAAGCAGCAGCTGTCTGGAGTGGACTATGTTAACTTTAATTGGACTTTGCATGACAAGCTAACTTGGTTCACCTTTGGGAAAGAAAGCAGTCAGCAGCTGCCTCCCCCCGTTCTGCCGTCTTTCTTTTTGTTTCCTCTCTTTCTTTTTCTGTTAGCCCGATTTATGTTTTTTGGGCAGCATGATGTCCTGCACACAGGTCTCTGATCTGGGCGCACTGTCTGACCTTACACTTGTTGCCGGTCGCTGTTGGGCGGACTAAACCATTTTGCATCTCCAAGAGGGGGGCCCCAGAATGTCTAATATGTTGGGAGAACTGTGACATTAAGTTCATTCTCTCATTTGATGTTATCAATATATTTGAAATAAATTATGACACCAATTAATTGGAGGGCCCAATTCATTCGAAATAAAAACATCACAAAAAAAACAAAAACAAAAACAAAAATATCTGGATTTTCATGGGCCCCTCTCTCTACTCGGGCCCTGGGTAGTCAGGTCCACTTTTCCCCCCACTACCACGCCCATGGGTGCACCATAGGGCAGAATAGGGGCAGCTACGGTAATACAGTTTGGTTGAGTTATGCGCCTTTTGATAGGTCGGTAGGATATGAACACCACAAACATCCTAAATGTCACTAATAATCTCTTCTAAATGACCTGTGTATCATCCTGCCCACAGATGTTGTCATGGTGAGTTTACCTGCTTGTTACCTGTGTGTGTGTGTGTGTGTGTGTGTGTGTGTGTGTGTGTGTGTGTGTGTGTGTGTGTGTGTATGTCTGATAAACCACAGAGATATAGGAGGAGTCCCCAATTCATGAATTGGTCTTGTGTGAATCAAACAAATGCCCTTAGACAAACAATCACAATATAGAGACAGAGCTAATCAGACAGACACATGAGCATCTCTCTCTAAACACTGACATAAAGAAGCTGTCAACCTGTGTGTGAGTGTATTTCAATCAGGGCAGACTAATAAGGAAGAAGAGAGTCAGACTGGAAAGTGAAATGACATTTATTGTGCACAAAAATAGACTTTGGCGCTTAGATGCCAGGGAGTATCAGCGTGGTGTAGCTACTGATCTATAGGTGAGAGCTTGCATCTGAAGAAGATACCCCCCGGGCCTAGACACTGGTGGTGGTAGAGAGCATGGGGCCGCCCGTCGAGGAGACTTCTGGTTGAAGATCCCGATGAACATGGTCAGCGTCTAGATGGAGGTGATGAAGGGGTGGAGGTGGGCTGAGAGTTTTGCTGGATGACAGCAGAGAAGGAGAACACTTTTAAATTTGACGCTAGTGGCTGATTGATAGGAGAGAGAGGAGATGGCAGGCTGTGATTGGATGAATTAGGTGAAGAGGGCAGAGCGGGAAGATAGTGGAAGAACTAGGGAGAGGCTTGTGCTTAAGAGATAGTCTTGCTGTCTGAACTTTCGCTTAGCTCCATTTGTGTGTGCATGAGTGAGTGTCTCTCTGTGTGTATGTGTTGGGCTTTGACAGTTAAGTAGATAATAAATGTCACAAAAATCTACAGTCTGATTTAAAGCACCTGTATGTCAGCCTGCCCTCAGAGGTTGCCATGGTGATTTTACCTGGTTAGTTTTTGCTGAGTGAGATTAAATTGAAATGTAACTTAAATATCCTCACTGTAATCACATAAAGTTACCTGTATGTGTGCGTGTGTGTGTGTGTGTGTGTGTGTGTGTGTGTGTGTGTGTGTGTGCGTAGATGTGTTTCACAAAGACTTCATGTAAATGTATGGTATGGTAACACCTCGTAGCATTAGCCCCGTGACACTAATTCAATCACCAAGTGAAGGCTTAGATTGTGTGTTGAAAGACTGAATAGTCCTCCAAACATCTTAAAAGTCATTATTTATTTAGTTAATTCTGTTGGGAGCATTTTTTTTTTTAAATATCGTAGTAACACTTTCACACAATGAGGCTATTTTAGGAGCTTCAGTGAGATACTCAGAGGAGCTGTCCTGTGCTATTTTTGAACACATTCTGTAACAGACAAATGGTGATCCATGACTGAAGTGTGTTGATGTTCTCTATCGTCTCGAGACTATCTCTCCACTCCGTTACATATTCCATATGTATGGGATATGACCCCCGGGCCCCGCACATATGGAATATGTCAAAGAGTGGAGAGGATAGTCTCTTCACTCAGAGAACTAAGGTTACAATGTAACCATACGTTATCCTTCTTCCTCGCGTATGCCCTGGGACAGAAAAAAAGCATCAGCAGCAAAAGCCTATAGCTTTTAGTTTTTATATAACATTGAACACTGGTCATTACCATGCCATATGTTTTGTTTTATCTTGCAATTCTCATGAACTTTGCAGAGAGTAATCTACTCTTTGCGTCACTGTGCAAATGCGCAGTGGATCCTCTGCATCCATCTTCCACTGGAAGTCACATGGTACACCAAATTGCCATCTTCAGGACTCAAAAGAAGAGCAAAAAAGCAAGTGTACTACATGGGTTTGAATCAATACAACATATGCTTCAGAACTCACAGAACACCACTTTGAGGTGGTCAGGGGATTTGAAAAGCAAGTCAGTGAGGATGAACAGCTCCTTTTAGGGCCGGCATCCACTTTGAAGAAACCATCAAAAGGAGCCAAGATACATCTGAAAGTTTAGCAAATGGACTTTCTCTGGCATTCGTTGCTGTCTACCGTGTTCTTTTTTTCTTTTTTGATAGGGCCATTAGGACAGATAGTCAGAATTTCCAAATCCTGCACATATTGTAGCCTACATCAGAAGCTTTACTCTGTGTTTGAATTCAGTTTATCCTTTTTTTTAGGTAATGTATTCATATAGTTTCACTGGAGCAGTTTTTTCGGGGTACAACGTGCGACTTAGACTTTTTGTGTGATCTATCTATCCCCCATGCCAGAATATGACTGAATGTGTCATAATTTGATTTAAGTGAAACGTCAGAGTATTACAGTTATAATGAGAGTGATATATGCTTCGCTTTGCTAAAATGCTTCACTATTTGTATTTTGGTAATGCAGTTGCTATAAGCTAACAACAAACTGCTTGCAAGCACTTGCAAGCAGTTTGCAAGAGTTTGCAAAATCAAGGCACTGTCACTATGAATGAGCTGCTAGCTGTGTGTGTGCTTGCATGTGTGGGTACTTGAGTGGCATTGTGATATATAGCAATGGAAAAAATTCTGATCAACTAACTGTAGCTATGCTGATAGATAGATAGATAGATAGATAGATAGATAGATAGATAGATAGATAGATAGATAGATAGATAGATAGACAGACAGATAGACAGATAGATAGATAGATAGATAGATAGATAGATAGATAGATAGATAGATAGATAGATAGATAGATAGATAGATAGATAGATAGATAGATGGATGGATGGATGGATGGATGGATGGATGGATGGATGGATGGATGGACGGACAGCCAGCTAGATACGTGTAGCATCTTGAATTAAAATAAATAAATAAAAAAATCTACTCACCTGAGACAAATACTCAGCTGATGGATGTGGCCAATCGCTCATCTCCCTCTATTCTCAGCATGACTAGACCTGAAAAAAAAATGCCTCAGTTATCAGGCAGGAATATGGTGGCCTTGTAGACCCTGATCATCACCATCCTCCTCCTCATCCTCATCATCATAAGTCTCCAAAACCAACAGTATACCTCTGACTACCAGACATTTATTAGTTTACATATCAGGTGTCCGACATATATACAATTTTGCTCCTTTAAAACTTGCATTTCAAGTAGTTTCATTCACAATGCAAACACAACCTGAGCAAGCCGGAACACGACACGTAATTATTTCCTTCCACTTGCAGCAGGTGGTAAGATGACACTTCAACAAACCTTGCAATTGAACCAGAATCTTTACAATGCAAACATTCTTTGTTTTTTCCTTCTGAATTCCATGTTCTGCATGAATAGGCTTTCCAGTGAAAGCACAGACTCCATGGGCTGCACTTCATGGCCAGTGATTCTGCTGTTAGAGAAAAGATGTGTAAATGCTTATTATTATTGCACCAAAGTGTTGAAAACACACGATGAAATTTACCATGTGAATGTTGCTCCTGACAAGAAAAATAAGATACACATATCTGTGCTACAACATGCATAGTCAATAAGGCTACAAAATCAGCAACCGTTTGGACTTACTTTTCAACAGTGACAGGCAAAATAAAACTCAGACCTTCAGTGTGTCTCTACAGTACAGTACATGATTAGCAGTAGCTGGAGGGACAGCAGATCAATAGATCTAAGTAGCCCTTTTCTCTTCTATGACAGCAGACTGAGCCACACATGATCATTCAAACTGACACTGTGACATGATAGAGAGCAGAGCAATCAAAAAAAGAAAGGAAGGAAAACACAATTATTTCAATACATTCCTGTGGATACACTGACATGTGTAGTTAGTATGTCACCACCACTGCCCCAATCAGGGCCCTTTCTGAACCTTTTCATCTGATGGAAGCATCACATTAAAAGAGCAACAGTTAACATGGAGCGTAAAAAAAAACAAAAAACATAGGTCTTGGTTATGCCATGCAGCATTCTTTCATATCAAAACCTCTATGAGCAAAACCAGTACAGCTCTTGCTATTGCCTAACTTTGGTTTGACCACTATAATATGTCATTATTGACTTGAACATTTCAGCTATTTTCCATCAGAAGTTTGGAGGAGTTTGGAGTTTATTCAGTTCATGTGTTCCCATATCTTCAGCAGTCTGGGTGATGTTTTATTTTTCCCCCTGCAACAGTCTTGCAAGGTTAATTTTCTCATGTCCTTTGAGTCCTACTTGTCTGTGTGGTATTTATGTTGGAATTCCAATAAAGCATGATATTGGGCATTTGCTCCAGCTGACCTGTGCGCTTGGCTTGTTCTTGTGTGGGTTGAGACAGTGAATGTTGAGTTGATGTTTAGTGGGTCATAGTTGGTTGAGCCGCCAACAAAAACTGGTGTAGTCATTAGCCTTTCATATTGTACACAAAAATCATGATAACCAATAATGATTTTACTATTCAAGAGTGCATTACATGTCTTCCACAGTACACACATCTGTTTTTCAATAAATCTCACACGCTGCCCTGCATTATGGATAGGGTTAGGGTTATTTGTTTGTTAAACTCAAGTTGGACTTTAAATCATTATAGGTGCAGTTGACCTTGTAACTCTGCATTATGTAATAATGCCGCATTATGTAATGTAATACATTTTCATGTCATTATGTAATAACGCCGCAACATACACGTGCAAAGTTTATTACATATTGCGTTCAAGATTTTTATTTCAAAATGTTGCAGATTATTACAAAATGCGGCGTAATTACATAATGGCGCGGAGATTTATTACATTATTACATAACGTGACATTATTACATAATGTGGTGTTACAGACCTTTCCACAATATTTCATCGCAACATTATCATTTACAGAAGATGCTTTGCTAAGTGCTTGATTGAGGCGATTTCTACACACGCATTCGTCCTTTGTCAGACCTGATGTACTCAACAAGGAGTCAGCAGACAACATGGCTTAACAAACGGGAATTTAATTTGTCTTCTTAGTTGCAGCGAGACCTGTTACAAACTCAGTGTGCAAGGCCTACTTTTTTTTTTTTTTTTTTTGAGTCTGTATTTTTGTTTTATTGGTGACCAAGCAACTACAGTTAATCCTTTGGGATTTCAACTTAATGAACCCCATTGATTTGTTCATTGATTTGTGTTGAGGGTTTGCAACAAGATTGAATGAGGTGTTTTGACACTGGAAAAATGTGCAATTTTGCAGCAGAGTGGCCTGTTTGCTTTCTTTGTGTGCAGAGCTGCATATAACCTTTGGCATAAACCTTTGATGTACAGTAGATGGTATACATCATTTTTTAAATGCAAAGATAAGCTGTGGGAGTTTGTACCTATACAGTTCACACAACATGCACAATTCCCAGATTATACATATTTACATGGGATATTATCAACTATTTTACTTGCTCACAATTTTTTTGCTGTCACCCTCATGTGCCAAAGTTCACTCCTGAGAAAAGAGGCAGCAGCTCAGGCTGCCAAAGCTTTGGGCAACTTGCACTGCTGCTAGCTGAGGCTATAAATTCTGCTGCTAAGGGAGTCAAAATGCTGTTGCAAGTTTCACCTGACTGTTTTTGTTGAATTCTGTTGCTTACCCTAGTGCACAGGGAGGTGTGTGTGTGTCAAAGGGGAGCTTGAAACTGCCTTAAAAAGAGACACCAAACGGAGGATATAGCAGCCATGGGAACAAAAGGACAGTTTGCTCATGATTGTTTCTGAAATGTCACTATTATGACCTGAAATGAACAGATGTTATGGCTACTCAACCTAGTCCGCAGTGCTAATACATGTTAAAATGGCTCCAGTGATAGGACTTTATTTGCCAGTGGCAACATTAATATGTTTACTTTTGTTGGTCGAAACTGCCGCTGCTAACTTACCCATGGATGGCACAGACTGGCATTGCTGGTCTGACAACAAGTGAACAGGTGAGATGTAAGTCATGAAGGGTATATTTTCCCCTGGAGACAACATGACAAAGAGATGGAAAGTGGAAATGTCCTATTCAAACCTTAGATGCAGAAAACTGCTTGTCACCAACACATGTGTAATTTAATCAAATCTAAAACAAAACAATAATAATCACCCTCTATCTTACCAGCTTCCTGATTACAAACTTGTGTATATAATTAATTCCTCAATTCCCTCATTGCTGTTTTCAGACTGTTTCGGGAATTGCTTTTGAATTGGATACCCCTCAAGCAGTGAAGCACCTTTTTTCAATTACACATCACACAAAATTAAAATATTTTAAAACTCGCTCCTCATTCAAACCGGTTACAATCAACATGTTAGAATTCCAATGCCATTGCAGTCAGTTTTACGGGCGGTTGGTGTGAGAGGAGAGAGGGAGAAAAAAGAAAAAAAAAACCTGTGGCATTTTTTTTTCTCTTTTCTGGCAGATTACTCCACCACCAGGGATGTAATGATGACAAGATACTGGGGTGAACATGTACCTCAAACTGCCCTTGTGATGAATGCAGTAGAGGTGATTTCGTTGACCATGCAGAACTCACATCAAAGGGTTCCTTTTAGTTGCAGCATGTGGAAATCATTTTGTTGGTCTTTTAGTTCCATGGCTCAAAATATTCAGTTTGTTATATTCTATTTTTTTTCTCCACTTAAATCAGACTTTATTGATCCCAAAGGAAAAATGTGTGGATAGCAGCTGCAGCAGATTGCACCCACTAAGTAAAAAGGTGATACGACATACAGGTAATATGAGAATATAATTCACTATCCTTGTTGAAAACCAAAAATGCAAAAGCAGACGTGTAAAAATGGGCTCTTTCCTGCTCTTCAGCTGGTGTGGCTGGACTGTAAATGCCACCTAAATCCAAAAATGTTATCCCAAGGTTTCAATATGTTTGCTTTCCAACCCAACCCATTATTCATTGGTTAGTGCTTAGAGAAAGAGGTTGGAACTAAATACCGTATTTCTTTCCATTGGGATTTTTCCAGCTGCAAATGTGAAAATGCCTTATCTTACGTATACACTACAGAGAAAGGGAACGGTTGACAGGAATCACCACCAAAGAGACAAAGAGAACGGTCAATGGCTTGACCGATGACTTTTTCTAAAAGAATCACATATGGCCATGGTTGAATGAATATAATTATGTTATCAAGCTCAGATTCCAAAGCTACCTTCAGATGATCTCTGCAACAGTCTGCCCTCTTGATTTGTTGCCAGTCTTTCTTCGGAAATGGTCACTTTGTCTATGAACAGTATGCTGCAGTAACCCTAAGCATTTTACATAGGAGAAGGTGCTACTCATGAATGAACAGAACCATTAAAGGTATATACAATCACCCTATAGCTATCAAGTCGCCATAAGTGGCGGTAAATATCCTTCTTAAATCCCTTGTACCATTGTGTAAGGGGTGGGAGGGGGATGATCAGCCTCACAGAGAGACGAATGCAGCAGCCATGATTTTAAAGATGGAATCACTCAAAAGGAACACTGGGCATAAGCACCGAGCTCAGCACGATGTGGGCTGACTGCAGCCGAAAATTGGCAAGTGACCCTTGAGACGGGTCAGTCCCAATTCACAGACAGCAAATTGTGTGGAAGGCATTGATTAATGGGGAAGACACAACTCGTTATGGCCTTGTGGTGTCATCCTCTGGCTCCTCCTCACACTATCCCCAACCTTGGCTCATTGCTGAAATCAGACTAGTGGCTAAAATAACAATTCAACAATTGATCTAAGCCCATAATTAATGGCACCACTTGGGTCTAATTTGTGAACATGTATCAGCTTAAAACATTATAGAAGGAGGACAGCTGAACAGGAGCCAAGAATAGGTCAGCCTTACAGATAGCTCTCTGCATGAATTATGTCAGGGTTGCATAATTTGAAAGAGATCATGTTTCTCTCAAATCAGATAATTTCTGACAGTCTTGGTATACACAGAAGTAGTGGATATCACTCACTGGAAACAGTGCATATACTGATCTGTTTCAGTGTTCAAGATTTCTGCAGAAAGCAGAGCAAAAATGCACTTGCACAGAGGGTAATAAATGTTACACATCATTGGTTAATTGATGCATTAGTCTTGGTACTGAAGATCAACAGGACATGTTGTGCGTTAGAGACAAAATGTCAGCACTCCCCGCTCACAGAGTTGCTCTTTCAGCCACAGCACTGTAAGTTATTCTATGATCTGTGTATAATGTTAAATTGATGAGTTCAAAATAATCCTCAGACAGTTGTGTTGTGATATTAAATTACATAAAAATGACTTGCGAAGACATTGTAAAGGTGAAAATGATTAGCTACTGTAAATATCAATCCCCGGTCCTTGCCGATCAAACCAAGGTGACAGGTGACATACGACATTAGTTGTGTCACCTGTGACTAAGCAGCTGTGTCACTATAGAGGGACAGAGGAGGATGTCTTCAAAAAGGAAAATGACAGGGGATGACAGATTGCAGTGCGATCCATCATCTCTGGTAAATCCACAAGAGGCCGGCCCTCAGGAGGGTTCCTTTTCCTGGAAACAATTGGCAGAGAAGATGGTACAAGTTTCAAAGTTTAGGAGTGAAACTATACCAGGGCTGGTCCATTTGACTTTTACAAAAAAGTGTCCTTAGATACAAAGCAAAGACACAAAAAGGCATGTACAAAGACTATGATGAAGTGTTTTACACAACAATGAAAAGTTAGTAGCCTACATCTTATTACTGGGATTCTATTCTCTTATAGACAATTTTTTGATAATATGAAAAACGTCTCAATAGAACCACATCTCAATACTCAAATTGTAACTGCAGATTTTTCTGTAAGCAAAAATATATTTTTTCCTTATAAATCCTCAGAATTAATTACTAAAACTTCTTTTGTCTCTCACATCACTGTTTATTCGAAAGCACTCACATCCCTGTGATGTAAAATCAAAATGTTTTTAATTGTCACCGGTCCGGAGAATCAAAACAGCCATTTTCTTTTGTGCTCTAATAATAATATAACACCTTGTTGACTCCCAAAGTGTTCAACACACACCAAGACAGATTTACTGCTGTGCATTAAAGATGTTCACCATCTTTGCTCATTGACAGTCTCACGAACGGATGCCATTGTTAAGTGGGTCTGCCCTGCTGTCCACATTGGCAGCACCGAGCTGAAGAGGACTTCTTTATTAGGTTATCATATCGGCCCTCTCAACAGCTGTGACCCAATTGTGATTGAGTTTGGCTTGTTTTCACTACATCCTCTGCAAACTTTGACACCTGATTTCATTGAAGGAGATGGGATTTGATGGTGGGCACAGGTCGCCAAGTCCTCTTCCCCACATTGTCTAATATACTGTACCTGAGCAGCTGGTTGTGAAAAATGCTCTGTCTGGTCCTTCTCTCCCCTCTGATGTCCCCTCTCTCTCTGTGTCTTTCAGGTCAACAAATACAGACATATAATTTTCTCTTTTTTTATCAATCTTTCTGAGAATCCCTTTGGTTTTAGAGGTTTACTTTTACAAATAGATTTTAAAAAAGCAAACAAACATTCAGAGAACGAATAACTGAGACAGAGCCTGACGCCAAACCTGCTGCAGCCATGCTCAAGGATACCTATTGCTCTGTGCTTCAGCTTGCAATGCACACTCGATCCTGCTGCAACCACGCTCAAGAATATGCTAACTATGCTGTGCTTCAGCTTGCAATGCTTAAATTATTAGTTCTCATTTCAGAGTTGTCTGACTGAAATGTCATAACTCCTTTCTCCTCTCTGCTGTGTGGACTATACTTTGAATTTACTTATAAAATTGCATATTGATTAATTAACAGCTGAGATGAATATAATCAACTTGACAATCCCACCATCCACATTAGGTGAACAAAAGTTACACTTTTATTGAGGTCTTAAATGACAAACCAGGAAAAACATAAAATATTATGTTTCACCTATCTTCTCTATGGTATAGCAGGGAGGTTGGTGTAACAGACAACAATGGCAGCCAGTGTCAAGCATGTCCACATTCAAACCTCCTTTAGTCCAAAGTAAATGTAAAGCTAACCAATGTGATGTTTAGTATGGGAAATGGCTAGTGCTGAGTGCAAGTTGAGTTGAGGACAGCATGTACTGTATGCCTCCAGTGGGTTGATCCCTTGCCTTTATTCACTGATCTCAAAGGCTTTGGGCATAGCTCCTTTGTAGGAGCTTGCTACAGTACACTCAAGAATATCTTTGAGCAGCGGGTTGCTGGCTTGTCGAGGTGTGGCTAACCTGCCATTCATTTGTCTGCAAGGAGACAAGAGAGTGCAGACAATGCCCTGAGGATAAGTCCTCAGCGGGAGCTTTCTGAGCTCATCACTAAAACCTGTTTGCCCAATGGAACATGGACTCTGTGAAGGGCAGTTTACCTGCTGCTCATCTCTGTCTCTAGGGTGGAATGATGACAAAGTGAGAAATTAGTCTCTAAAGACACCCAGGATGACACCCAGGATGACAACCCTGCAGGTGCTGCTATATAGCCATTGCCGTTCATTTTGTCCCTACCCTGACCTGTGCAGTACAGCATTTCACAATGTGCAAAATCACAGTTGTGTATAGCTTTTGTAAGGTCATGCAGCTTTCCCATCATGAACATCTTCTGAAAGAAAACCAAGCAGTTAGGACAGACTATCTAATAAACCAGGTTGTTGTTTATCACCTTCAGCTGCACCAGTTTGTGATAAGTGAAACTGGTGAACTCTGCTGTTACACTTTTGGGCGGGGAATTCCAGCTGCAGGTCTAGAGTGATGATTCCAAAACTGCCAATATCTTACATCAGAAAGAGGCCTGTAGCCATACCGACCAGGCCATCAAAACATCTGAAATCAATTGCACTGATCGAAAAAGTTTTAGAAAAGTTGTCCTCTTAAGTATTTCACAAAAGCAAAAACTCTGCTTGTAATGAGCATAGAGCCATGGGATGGAGAAGCCTCAATGTGAGGACTGTATGTGCAAAAAAATAAATAAATAAAGTCAGTGTGATATGGTGAGTGGTTTAGCCAACAAAGCACCATTAGCACAGACCAAAGCTTGAATTGAAATTGAACTTTTTTTCAAGCACACAGTGATGCAAGCGTACTCCTAGTAGTCCTTCACAATCCTGTAATAGCTGTGCATGCTTAATGTGCGGGCAAAGATGGGGCTCATTTGAATAAATGCCAATGAACAGTTCTTTTCACAACTTTTATGACTTCAAAAATGCTGTTTCAATCTAAGAGGTTCATAACCTTATTCCTTGATTAGTGTGTCATTAACCCAGATTTAACCCACAAGTGGAGCTGTCCTACATTATTGCTGATGTTCAGTTGAGTCAATTGTACAGCTGTGGCAAATCTCCATCCTGGGCTGTTATGGTATAAAATATTGTTTTGCTGGCAAACATTGAGTTTAATTGGCAGTACAATCGCAGTCCATAAACAAGACACATAAAATCCAATGCTCCATTATGCTGTAATTATTTCATTGTTACCGTGATATTATTCAAGATCAAATTTAAGACAAAGATCAAGCAAAGTTTAACAAGAAAATAATCAAGTAAAAACTATCAACGAAGCCCTTTGTGGCAGGGATGATTACATAATTACTGCGTTACGATGCAGAAGCAGGCTTAAGTAGCTATAATCTCATTAACTTCTTAAGGTAGGAAGATACTTACGTTTTTACAAGGAGGAGCAAGAAAAAAAATTGTGAAATTATGAAAATGAAAAAAAAATCTCCTGCAATGACTGTGCACTACTTTGTGGGCTGTGATTAATACAGCACTCGTGGGTAATTTAATCTTATTGACATGGGACCACAAGTGAAAGGAACTGATGTGGGAGCAGGTACAAGGTGGCATAGCAGTGAACTTGTGGAAGTTTTGCTTGTTGTGGAAAGAGTCATTACCTCTGTGGCATTACAGGGACTGTTTTGTGGCAACAGACAAGAAAAGGAGACTGCGGATATTAAACGCCTCTGGGGAGATATTTAGTAAATCGTGACAAACAAAGATAAAAATCTATTCAATTCATCAGGGAGCTGATAATCTACTGTTGCCCTTTTGTCTGACCCTGTTTTAGCATTGTTGGCAGATCTCAGTTTGATATTAGAAACCCTGTCTGACCCCATTCCACCCCTGCAGGCTTTTTTTTTTCCTTTTCTTTTTTTTTTGCACATCACATCACACTTTTTTAAAAACTTAAAATCTCTATTTCTTTATGACCCTCGAGCAGTCATCAAGAGCAGATTGTCTTATTACAGATTAAGAATTAAAGTGCTGTCTTCACATTGTAATCTGTTTTATGGCACAGAAGAGACGGTAGTAGGAGTAATGTTTTGCAGGATGAGTAATAAAAACATTTACAGGTGAGAAGTAAGTGGCAGATCTATTCAGTAAGTCAAGTAAACCAAACATTTTATCTTAATGTTACAATTAGGCACTAAATCAAAAGAAAAGAAAAATGTTTCAGCTTCTAATCGACTGTCACCTCCACAGCCAATGTTTAGTGCAATACATGAGGAATATAAAGAAAATTATATTACTGTACATTGTATTTTATGATGGAGATGTTACTGGTGGTGTCAGTTGACTTTTTCCCCATGTTTATTTAATTTACAATTGGCGGTAACTGATCAGCAGTACAAAGAAAGCTTCTAAATTTTGGTTGCTCACCTCACAGCTCAGTTGTTAATGTTATCCTGTCCCCACTCCTCTTTGAATCTGAAGAGACAAACAATACGACCATATTCACTTCATTTCCCTTTGCCTCGCTTAACCTTGGACTCTGGGGGTAACTTCACATCGGGCAAAACTGTAAAGTCAGCTCATCTTCCAAAGTTCTCCTTGCATGAAATCCATTTCATCAGGAAGTCTTAGCTGGACTGCTGCCACAGCTTAGGGAAAAAAAGCTTTCTGTTGGCAATTGAAAAAAAGAACAGTTATTGATGCTTTTAAAAGCAATTACATTACATAAAGTATATCAGCAACATGGAAATATAAATGAGATATTGTATGTATTGTATTGTTTCTGTTCCTCAGAAAATAATATTTTGGCCAGTAAACTTACAAAATGTGTTACATTAACATGGCAGTTCATTATCACATACTCACATTACAGTGTTCTGCTTGAATTCCTCCCTAAGCACATGCACAACACTCTCAATATGATGCTTTCATAATAATAATAACAAAAAAGTTTACAGCACTGTGGTCACATTCTGGTAGTGAAATAGATAAGATTTTAAATGTTTGCTTTTCCTTTCTTACACAGTGAGGGAATCTGGGCCATTGTGCTGCTAACCAATTACTCCCTTCCAGTGCAATTATAAATATTCACTGAAAACATTAAATATTGATTGCTGCGTGTTAACTCAGAGCTGGAATGAAATTAAAACAAATATTAATCACATGCTGGCACATCAGCAAACTTTATCAGACCTATAATGAATGCAAACAGATAGCTTACCGTTTTGGAAGACGCTCACCCTCACCCTAATTCCCAAACCTGATTTCAAAGCAGGGAGCCCAAATGGCCCTATGACAGAATATTAAGAAAAAATTGTTTTCACACTTACATTACTTGACAGACATGGAAGAGACCTGGACCACAACGGCCGCTCTCAACGCAGCCAATTCCGTAACCCTAACCCAGTGCTTCTCAAAGTGTGGGGCGCGCCCCACTGGTGGGGAACGGAGACATGACAGGTGGGGCGCGACAAACGGGAGGAAATTTTCAATTTCATGCCTATCTTACTGTAAATGCTATTGACAATAAAGATAATTCACTCTAAACAAAACACCCACACACAAACAAAGTAATAGCCTAATGAATAGCTAAAATTATTAAAAAGCATTAGGAGACCGGGAGAAAAAAACCTGGAACTTAAGTGCAAAAACAATGATTGACGTCGGGATGTTAATTGCAGCGGGCCAACATTTGCAGCGGGACAACAAGGCAGCAGCAGCAGCAGCAGCAGCAGCAGCAGAGAACTGTTCTGCTAAGCCACCCCCCAGTCGTGTGCATTTGTTTTCAGCGAAGCATTTGTTTGCAGCGAAGCCTTTGATAATCAATCAGTGGATCGATGGATTGTCATATACTGTACATGTTAAGATGTGTTTATTAATGTAGTCTGATCTGTCATAAACACGAGATCGCGGTTTACAGGGCGCATTTCTTTCGCAGACTCGCAGTGCCACCGGGACAAGAGTTTTTTTTGTTTTTTTTTCACATGAGAGCTGTGACACCGGGTCAGAGGTTCTGATCATGCAGCCACAATGTGGATCAAAACTCTCTCTCTGTAACAAGTTACAAGTTATTTATCTAACATCACAATTAGTCCAAAGCTGTTTAATGAAGGTAAAAATAAAAAACACAAGGTAAATATCCTGCATAGTTATTCTCCTCTGCTCCTCTGATCAGAGTGGTGTCCGTAGCAACGGTGTGTTATACTTAGCAATGGTTGGCAACCGACTGCTGGAATTATTTTTCTGTTGTTGCGATGCCTGTCTCTGAAGAATAGACAGTGGTACATGTATTCCTGCTCATTTTCCATATTCAACCTTCAAAAAGTTGAAAGAAGAGTTTGACATTTTGGGAAGTGTCCTTTAAAGGTGCTGGTAGACTGATGGCGTCACCTTTTGAACCAAGCTCAACGCACTACTTTTCCAATCTGTGTGCTAATATAAAGTACGTTAGTCAGTTTCTGGCTATGGATAGAAAGTGGAATAAATGTTCCCATCTCAGCCATGACAAGAAAGCAAATATAGTTATTACCCAAATTGCAAATATTGTCCTTTTGAATCATCAGGATCTGCACACAATATGAAGAGGCTATGTTTTTGCCTTTGTGGACAAAAATATAGAAATATTATAAGTCATTGTTTCCTCTTGCACCTGAGGACCACATAGCAGTCACAGTTGTCTGAGCTCAGCCTAGAGGGCAACTGTTTGTTTGGAGTGTTAATCATCATCAGGCTGTAAATGGCCACTCTGTTGTGTGAGGGGAATCTCAGAGAGTTATCTCACCATGCAGGACATAATCAGACACAAGGTTAATGAGAGTTTGATGGAAGCATATGCCTCACACACGGCAGTAGTATTGCGCCATAATAACAGGGACAATGAGTTAATGGTGCAGGTCCAAAGGCAAACATAAACAAAATACAATCAAGAAAAATGTTGGGACAATATCAATTTATTTTAGCTCACTCGCTTGTCAATAACATCAGCCTGAAATGGCTTCCCAACTGCCTATCCCAGTCGTACTCCCTCTGATGTGAGAAATACTCTAGTGCAAGTAAACACTGTGATGTCTTTTAGCAAGTCTTGATGACTGTTTTCTGTCATTTGGTCTGATACATGCATATTTGGTAGAATAAGTGGCATTACCCATCTCTAAAACAGGGTAATAGATGATGGGAAATCAAGCTTGACAGGAAATGGTCCTTTAGCTGAATGTGATGTGAGTCACTTCACTTCACTGCATCCTAGTTTCCCATCCATGGGCTGTACACTACCTAAAGTCCAGGTGCCAAGATGCTCTGCTCATCCCAGCAGAAATTTAACAACATAATGGCCAAATGCTCCAGATGGTTCTGTACAACTGTGTGCAACACATAGATGTACACAAATGCATTCAAGAAGCAGGGCTGATTGCTACAGTCAAGGTAAAAACATATTTTTTGATTCACTAATCAGTGTGTGTCCAAATCTACATGACAACACCTGTGTCGTCAAAAAGGGTAACACCTCATCAAACCAGGCTGTTGTGGCATTATACTTGGTGGCATTAGTCTCTAACATGCTGAATACAGTGAACATGAGTTATGTAAAATGAAAATGACCATATCAGCATTGTGTCATTGCGAACCAAATTACCTTACGAGGGCTCCCAATTGAGCGTGAGACACATGCATTTTGATAAGTTCACACACTCACACGCCACACGTCATTTCTCATGCTGAGAAGTGATAAAACACGCTGCACATAAATTAGGTATATGAATAGATGATGTGAAGGCAGATTACTGAGCTTAGTCCATCCATACAGCTTTCTTGAATTAGCAACCTGTAAGTCAATCGAAAAATAGTATTTCTAGCACTACCATTTCTGAGCAGTCCCAAATAATAAGAGGCTAAGGCTATGTTTACATGGTAACGATCTGAACAGAAAACGCAAAAGTGGCGTTGCGTTCTCACTTTTTATTTTGCGAGCGTTTTTGGGGAGGAAATCTGCGTGCATACGGTAAAGCAAAGTCTGTGTAATTCAATGCTGTATGCACGCCAGGCGCCTATAAGTGGCAGCATGCCACACAACACACAACACCACCAAGTCTGCATGCCTGAGTACAACACAGAATATTTCCCTCTTCTTCTTCTTGATTTCCAGCAGGCAAAAAAATATGTAACCCGTCAGAACTCAAATAACAGTTTACTCTGAAAGATGTTAAACAACAATATGTAAAGGTAAGACACAACATTTATTTTGCTTTAAACCATTTAGATCTTTGTAATAATACCTTTAAAAGGAGAAATGCTTCAGAGATGGATAACTAAATAGAACAAAACACATACAGTTTGCTTTAAATCAAAACAGTAATACCTGAAGCATCAAAAATGCTTTCTTTTTACCCTTTTAGATCAATAGAACAGTTTAACACTAGATGGCCAGAATTCCAAACCTACTAGAATGGCCATAAGCGGTCAAAATGGCCGTTTGATTCAAAACCTGCCATCTCTCACCAAGTTGAAAAATTAATGCATTTATTGTGTTGTGATGTCTTTTCGGGACCGAACGGACTGGAGCACACGACATGGAAATTCACAACCAAGGCGGCCTACCTTGGTCTTAAAGAGGCAGGGAAAACCCTGGAATGTTCAAACTATGATATCAATAACAAATGAATGAATAGAAATATCAAACGAGTGCTTTTTTGTACTCAAAACACAGTACCCACACCTGTACTAAAGTATTTTCACAGTTCACATGGAAATAATGAGAAACGATAATGATACCATGAAAAGTCTAACCCAAGTGCTTGGATAATTTCCCTAACCGTTGGGGCCCATTCGCAGCGTTGGTGCACATGAAGTTTTATCCGGTCATGAGAAGTTAAAGCAGAAGTAAGCGATCTGGTCGTTTTGGCTGACTTCTTGTCAACCGATGGAGTTAGCAGCCCCCGCCCTGGTCATGGATCTATTGGTCCTCGCGTCCCTACGTCTCCACATTCACGCGCATATCCCTTGGCTGCACACACAGCCCTTTATGCCGTTTTCTCTCCTCATTGGATAAAGCTTGTAGGATACAAGGAAGTTTTCTCCTCGGCTTACAGCAGAGCAAAGTGACTGACAGACCCGTGTTTCGGACCAAACACTCTATGTAAGTGATTGCTATCGGAAGATATAACTATTTAAGACTTATATTAACACAAACATTCTGCTTACTTCTGCTTTGAAACCGGGACAGTTCACACAGTCTGCTTTAACACAGTCCCGTGCCTGTATCCTGCTCGGTTCCCGTTCCAATGTACTCATGCAACCTCTCCTTGTAGACGCAATATGGTGCTGTAGCCAGCCAGGCCGTAGAGCGATATCCAGACAGCCCCGCAACGACTCCCGTAGCACCGCCTACCTGCGACACATCCTCGTTGGGGAGCATACTGTACATCAGTCCGACGGCTCCTTTTTCCGACTACCCATTCTACAGTGTTAAGGTTAGGTTTAGGGTAAGGTTAAGGGTTAGGGCTACTTAAGTTGGAGAAATGGGAGGTCGGACAAATGGACGCAAAAATAAAGAAATGTATGGTCGGAGAAATGGGTAGTCGGACAGACGTCATCCGCCCATCCTCGTTCTCGGCTGTCACCTCGTCCGCTTCGTCCTCACGCCCGGCACGAATGTCGAGTGGAGACTTCCTCGTGTCTGTGTTGTGAAGCAGTCTGGTTCTCTGCCACCGAGCTAACTCACAACACGGCTAATGTCGGAGTTAGTGATGGAGACCACGGTGACGCAGCTCGGGAAAAACAACTTCTTCACCGACTGAGATACGTGAAAAAAGTCAACATTAAGTTCGAGTCTCCAAACACTGATGTCTTTCTCTCTGCCGTAGAAAACACAGCCAGCTCTCCACTGTCCCAGGGAACTCTGGGATAGGCCTACTTCCTCCCGTGGAAATAAACAATAGTTTTTATTAAACAGGAAAAAACTTAACCTTTATCACTTTTAAAGACCATAGAATATTTTTAAACAATATAATACATGAATTACAGAGTTAATATATGAACAGTATTAATTTTAACATGAAAAAAAAAAACAGGAAAAACCAGAGGATTCTGGGAAATTAAGTCTTACTCTACTCTGTCTTCTAGAAGCAATATAAAGGGAGGGACTGCATATTTTCACCTCACTAAGATTATAGAAACACGGTAAAATAAAAAATGAATGTTTTTACACATTTTTAAGAGAGCCCTACACAACGGCGGAGTGTTTTTAAGATTTCCACTCTGGAGGGTGGTTTCACTTTTTTTGCGTTTTCACTTTCATTTCTTTTTATTAAGGAATTCATCATACCACACAGACAACAAGACAAACACAAGTAAAAAAATAAAAATAAAAAAATAGAAAATAAACATTTTGCGCCTTATATACAATTTGGGATCACAAGCCCCCAGCTAACCACGCACACTAACTACCTAACTTCACCTACCTACCCTAACCAACTATACCTTTCCTAGCAGTGACGGGCCCGGGCCGCTGCGTGTTCAGCTCCCATACCCGGACCGGCCCCCCGCTGACTAAACCTTTAAGTGCACGATCAGCCGGGAGCCCGTGTATCCGGATGTAATAATTCCAGAGTATTCATAAGAACAAATATGGCATAACAAGACATAATCCAATTTTGCAAGGCGAAAAAGCTTTTAAAAAAAAAATATATATATATATATGTACATATATATATACATACATACGCACATACATACATATACATATACATATGTATACAGTATACATACAAAAAAATTCAAAACACAATAACAGGACATATAAACAGACATTACAAAAAAAAAAACACACAAAACAAAGGGGACGAGCAAACATAAACAGACAAACCAAGCGAACAAAATCAATGACGATAACAACCTTATATTATTTTAAATAAACTATAATAATTTCGCACCTAGGGGGATACATTTGTAATTCCCATGCTAATAACCTCTGACCATTCTTCTTTCAAAAATATGGACAGTGGGGACCAGTCTCTTACAAATTGCTCAAGAGAGCCTCTTAGTACATGTGATAATCTCTCCAATGGTAAAATGTGCATTAGTTTTCTCGTACCAAGTTTTTATATCCGGAGGATCTTCGTCCAGCCATTTCTGTAATATTGTGAGGCGTGCTGCATAAAGAGCAACTCTAAGAATATACTTGTGTCCACAGCCATAATTAAAATCTAATCCCAATACAAAATTGTGTGGATTTAAGGGTATAGCTATCCCAAAAATTTTATTTATCTCGTTTTGAATAGCTCTCCAAAAGCTTTCAATTTTGGGGCATGACCACATTAGGTGACTATATGTACCACAACTATTTTTGCATTTCAAACATAATGGGGAACACGTAGCATCGTATTTACATCTAATATTTGGGGTGACATGTAATCTATGAATAATCTTATATTGAGTTTCATAAGACTTATTAGAACATGTAATTTTTTTTGCATTCAATAAGATATTCCGCCACATGTCATCGTCAATATGGGATCCAAATTCTTCCCCCCAAGAAGTTTTACTATATATAAAAGGAATGTTGACAAATAGCTGATCATAAACATAGCTTATAACCTTTTTCTGTAAAGAAGATGCCTTCAGCAATATTCTTTCCAACGGGTTTTAATATGCAAGTCATTCTTATATGTTGGTATAACTGAAGATAACTCCGAAGTTGTAAATAGCGAAAGAATTGTGCTCGAGGAAGATCAAATTCAGACATAAGTTGTGAGAAGGATTTGAGAGTTCCATCCAGAAACAAGTCCTGTAATTTATTAATTCCAACATTATTCCAGGTCTTATATCCTACATCTAAACACGAGGGTGCAAAGTCAGGATTGCATACAATGGGTGCAAGTATAGAGTACTGATCTATTATTCTAAAGTGCTTACGTATCTGATGCCAGGTTTTAAGGGTATTTCTAATAATCTCATTTTCCTTCATTCCCTTCTGTGTGATTGCATTACGTATAAATGGTAAATCTGAGATACCTGTCACACAACCAGTAATTTCTAAATCCAGATATGTTGAGTTGGGGTCATTTTTTATCCATTCTGCAATGTATCTTATCTGAGAGGCCCAGTGATAGTACATTATATTGGGAAGTGCTAGTCCTCCTTTAGCAACAGGTAACTGCAATTTCTCTAACTTAAATCTGGGACGCTTATATTTCCAAACAAATTTGCCAATCATACTGTGTAATGTTTTGAAAAATTTTACTTGGATATAGTTCGGCACCATCTGCATTGGATATAATAATCTTGGCAGGACATTTGTTTTTATGATAGCAACCCTTCCAAGAAGTGAAATTGACAGGGGGTTCCATCTTTGAAGATCTTTTTTGATTTCATTCACCACTGGGAATAAATTCATTTTAATCATATCATCAAAATTATAGGACACATAGATGCCAAGATACTTGAAACCATTAGGAGATAACTGAAAAGGGCTATATGCTGATATATCAGTACTTCTTAAATTTCCCAGTGGCAGTGCTAGGGATTTCCCATAATTAATCTTATATCCAGATACCATCCCAAACTCATTAATTACTTTAATTGTGGCAAGAACTGAGGACTCTGGGTTACTCAAAAATAAAAGAACATCATCAGCATATAGCGAGATGGTATGTACTTTCTGGTCAGTATAAATGCCAGTAATTGAGATATTCGATCTAATCATTTCTGACAGGGGTTCGATTACTAGGGCAAATAATAAGGGGGATAAGGGCACCCTGTTTAGTACCTCTACCTATTTCAAAAGGAGAAGACAGCCTCCCGTTAATAGATACAGATGCACGGGGCGCAGAGTAAAGCAATTTGACCCAATTAATAAAGCCCTCTCCAAAAGAAAATTCCTCTAAAGTTCTAAACAAATATTTCCATTCTATACGGTCAAATGCTTTTTCAGCGTCTAACGTTACCACCAATGCATCAAGTTTCTTTATCTTAACATATTGTAAAACTCCTAATAATCTCCTGATGTTTGAATAAGATTGCCTGCTTGGAATAAAACCTGTCTGATCATGTCCCACAATTTTTAACATAATTTGATTGAGCCTAGATGCCAAAAGTTTAGCTAAAATTTTACAATCTGTGTTTTGGATACTTATTGGTCTATACGATGCTGGATTTTTTGGATCTTTATTATCTTTAAGCAAAACATTAATCGTAGACATCTGTAGTGACTGTGGGAGTTTCTTAATAGATAAGGAATGTTTAAACATTCTTACTAGGAGGGGGGAGAAGATGCCTTTAAAGACTTTATATATTTCTGATGGAAAACCATCTGGTCCACAAGCCTTGCCTGAGGCCAGAGTATCTATGACATCTTCTACCTCCTTACTTGTAATATCCATGTCACACATATATCGGTCTTCATCAGATACCTTAGGAAGTTTAATACGTTTAAAAAAAACATTCATATTGTCCTCTATACTCCCAGATTCCTCTGAGGAGTACAAAGAGGAGTAAAAATCCCTGAAAACATTAGCAATATCAGAGTTAGTGTGAAAAAGCTGACCATTATTATCCTTAATTGTGGAAATAGACCTATTTAGGGATTTATTGCTTATTAAATTAGATAAATACCGCCCAGATCTATTGGCATATTCATATATCCTGTGTTTTTGTTTGAACAACCCTTTTTCTGCTTTCTGAGATAAAAGTGTATTGAGAGCTGTTCTAGTTCTCTCAAAACTTTCTCCCAGTTCGACTTACTCTCCCATTGTGCTTATGTTCAGATTCAGCTTCCTGTAACTGCACCTCAAGGCGTCTCTGCTCCTTTAGTTTCTTCTTCTTTTTGGTTGAACAATACGAAATAATTAAGCCCCTAAGAAAGCTTTGGCCGTTTCCCATAGATTTGAGGGATCCGTATATTCATTGTCATTCTCCTGGAGAAACATCTGCAATTCCCTATCAACCATGGAGCAAAATTCTGTATCAGATAAGATAGATCTATTACATGCCCAGGTGTATGTCTTTGAGTTATTGTTTGAAATAGACATTACTAAGAAAACAGGAGCGTGGTCTGAAATGTGGATAGAACCAATATTACATTTATCAATTAATTCAACAGAAATTCGAGGAACCAAAAAAAAATCTATTCTAGAGTAAGTCCTATGTGGATTGGAATAAAATGTATAATCTCTATTGCTGGGATTAAACAAGCGCCAGACATCTGTCAGGCCAACCTCTTCTATCATTTGATGAATAGTTTTCTGTCTCGGGTTTAAAATAGAGGAGACAGTATTGGGTTCCCTATCTAATTTTCCATCCAGTATGCAATTCCAATCACCACCAATAATTGTATTAGGACAGCTATACTTAACAAGCAGGGAGGTTAGTTTTGTAAATACACTCAGTTGAATATTTGGAGCTGCATAAACATTTAAAATGCTTATCATTTCCCCATACAAAGAACCATGTAGAAAAATAAAGCAGCCACCTGGGTCTGATTCATAATATTCAACTTTAAGTGGAACTTCTTTATGGATTAATATAACAACCCCCCTACTTCTACTGTTATATGAAGCATGGAACTCCTGTCCAACCCAACCTCCCTTTAATTTCAGATGCTCCTCATTTGTTAAGTGAGTCTCCTGTAGCATTCCAATAGATACTTTCTCTTTTTTTAAAAAGGACAAAACCTTCTTCCTTTTTATGGGATGGTTACATCCTTTGATGTTCCATGAGCAAGTTAAGATAGAGTTACTTAATGACATGAGTCAGAACTATTTTGTTTATGCGTATATTCAACGTCACAGGTTGTTTCATTGTTGATTATTTCAAAAAGGGTTACACTAAACATAAAAACATTACAGAAAGCAAAAAAACAAAAAACACACTGCCAACACAAACACACACAACCTACACCTTTAAGCTGTGTGAGACACCAAGCCCACCCCCGCCCACCCACATAGTAACAGGCCCAACCCCATTCCAAGGAACATGAGTTTTGCCCAACCATTCCCTAGTCCCCGTAGGAAGGAGCCAGTGTCTGCCAGATTATCACCACAACATATCAATAACTTTTATTTTTAAATACAACTTGACACTAAACAAACTGAAACTAAACTGTAAATAATTCTTACATCCTGCAGCCTTTACAATAAGGAGGTAGATTAATAATGCGCCAGTGGTGGTCTAAATCATAAACGCCAGATTCCCCCCCCCTTTTTTTTTCTCCTCTTTTCCTTCCCTCCCTTTTCCCTCTTTTCTCCCTCCTCTCTTCCCCATTATATTATTAGCCTACTGTCACCATTACTAGACCCCTGATTCTGATGGGACATAATGCATTATTCTAAGGCATAAATAAATCAATATAGGAGGGAATAAAATAATAGAACTATGTCAGGCTAGCCTATATGGCATAACCAATACTTCCAAGGCAAAAAAAAAAAAAAAAGAAGAAATAATAATAATAATGAAATAAAAGAAGACAAAAAAAAACAAAAAGGAAAAAAATACAAGTCAAAGCAATTTTTCTACTGTCAGGGGGGTGTTTTACGATAGACCAGGTGTACTTTTACGCATCAAAGCTGGATTCCTTGTCCTCCTCCATTGAGGAATCACTTTCGCGGCCCTGGAACGTTACTTTCAGAAAGTCCTCTGCCGCTTTAGGTGTGTAAAACCTTGATTTTGTGCCCTCATAGTCAATAGATAGTACCGCTGGGAAGATCATAGCATACCTTATTCCTCGGCTTTGAAGCTTCTTTTTCACCGGGAGGAAAGCTTTACGTTTAGCCCGGACTGCTTCGCTGAAGTCGGGAAAGAAGTATATTCTCCTACCCTTGAACCGAAGTTCTCTGTGCTCCCGTGATAGCCGTAGAATCTTCATCTTGTCCTGATAATTCAGGAATTTCGCTATGATAGGTCGAGATTTCTGTGGATCACCCCTGTTACGCGCAGCGATCCGGTGGCTCCTCTCCACGGCTATCGGCTCTGGAAAGTTGCTTGCTCCAAGTAGATCAGGAATCAGGTGTTTCAGGAATGCCCCGGTATCAGCTCCCTCCGATCCCTCCGGGACACCGACAATCAACAGATTTGACTGTCTGCTCTTATTTTCCATGTAATCCACTTTTGATTGAAGTGTGGCCACAGTAGTCTCCAGCTTTTTTATGGAACTTTGCGCAGTAGCCAAATCATCCTCGGTTTTACTCACTCTTTCTTCCATTGCAGCGTTTAAGTCTGCAAGATGTGACATGGAGAGCTCGAGATTAATGACTTTAGCTTCTATTCCTTGAAGATTTGCCAGGAGTTCTTTTTTGCTGGCCTCAATCGCCAGGAGTATCTTCTCCATTTCACCTGCCATTGTTCAATTGTTTGACATGCGGTGCGTAACGCGTCTGGTGGCGTGGAGATCGCTTCTCACGGCGTAGTTTGCAATGAATCAGTTCAGATTTAAGTCTTTCGTTCAGAATGTCAGTGTTCTAATCGAAATCTCACTCTAAAGTCATTTTAGTTCGATATCTTCTTTTTTAAACAGACAGGCTCAGGTGCAGAGCTCAGTCATGCACGTCCTCCCGCTCCGCCATCTTTTTGCGTTTTCAAGCCCCCAAAACGCTGTCACCGTCTAAACGAAAGGCACATACCGGTAATATTTTGGCTTTTTCACCCCCCAAAAAAAATCTCACAACATGCTAATGTTAGCATTTAGTCAAAGCATGACTGTGCTCAAAGTGCACAATAGGAGAGTTGATGTTCATGAGACATCTGTAAAATTAACTAACAATCGCCAAGTGTGTGTGTGTGTGTGTGTGTGTGTAGGGTGGGGGTGCATAATCGGTGTTGTCTTGGATGGGCTATTTTTCCAGGGTTCCTCCAGAGTTTAGGTTGTCACTGCATTTGGCTCACTTTTATCTCAGTTAACCCTATTAAAATCCAGAGTCCCCCATTTGGGGGACTTGAAGACATGCATAACAATAACAGAGCCCCCAGTGCACTGATTATGAAAGAATATGGTCATATTATATGTCAAATTAAACAGCAGAAGCTGGGCTACAACGTGTAAAAACCATGTTTATATGACCCAAACACAGCCCAAACACTACTCAAACAAACAACTAGACATCAAACTTCATAAAGCACCTCTGTGTGGACCCAGTCGCCACATTTCTGGCTCGTATACTACTGTACATTATGCAAAACACATCAGCGACCTCTCATCTGAACGTGAACATCGGGGCGTCCCCCAACAACAGCAGCTAACACAGCAGCTAGCAGCAGCACGGCAGAGGGAGAAGACAACAACCAGCAAAGTCGAGCAAAAACAGACACTGCGTGGCCAAAACATGGTCGTACATTTGCTCTTACCTTTGCTGTTTTGCCGTGAAAAGGTTGTGTTATGGGTAAATCCACAATATTTCCAGTTGAACTCTGCCTAGTGTTTACATCTGAACCAGCCGGGCCGAAATCCGACGGCGCTAGGACCCTGTACGGAAGCCTGCACGGAGCCTGACGGAGCGCATACAACCCCACGTTGGCCTGCACGTGGATCTGCTGATCTGACTGGTTCATGGCTGTCACATGGCTGCCAGTGCGGCCAATCACATCGACCTGGGTCTAGCGTCATTCCTGTCTCTCTAATGGTCACAATGAGCCGCCACTCACTCGAATCGACCACTCCGCTGCAGAGATAGAGGCTGAAAGCCAAACCCACCCAAACAAGCTGCAGCAGAGTGCAGCAGTGCGCAGAGACACTGAATCCACTATGTTAGTTATTTCCAATCGGTTCCAGTAGATTTATTTTCAGTTAGTTTATCCAAATTGTGTGAAAATAAAGATTAAACAATAGTTTATAGTAGCAGGTGGTTCCAAGCTGTGCCAAAAATGGACATTTTGGAAAGTTCGCCTAGATATTTTGTAGTAAAATCTCAATCATTTTGTCCTGCTTCAATTAATCAGAATCAACCACTGCAGAGACAATGTTCACATGTTGTACAATGATTTTATAGAGAGTTTGAGCTTCATCAGCATTATTCTAAAGGGCACTCATCAAAAATATGATTTTTTTTTAGGCGAATATTAATTTTATTAATTTTTTTCTGTGTGTCATCTTCATTTACTCTTCACCAGTAACAGATATACTGAAATTTACACATCTCAGCAATTCCTCATTTTTTTCCCTTTACTATGACACCAAAAGTATTCAAATAGACCTTGTGGTTGCAGAGATATACTCATTTTATTATGGATATGCAATTTTCGAGAAAAGGCCTAAAAAATAGGCTGGATTTTAAAAGGTTTTTAATTGTGTTTAACTTTAACTCTTGATCCATCTATTTATGGACTTGTTGGCTGCTCTTCAGGAGTTCCGGGAGAATTTATGCTAACAAACGGCAGGCCATGATCAAATGAAAATGTATTTTTCTTTTCATTTGACTCTTGTACTTGTTGTTTAAGTGAAATGTGTGTTGTTGTTTTTTTTTTTGTACAATTGTTGAGAAAAAGAAAAGACAAAAAATCCCACAGGAACTCTTTCATGGCTTACCTTTAAAACAATGTCAATAGTAATTACTGAGAGGGCTTATCTGTAGCCACCGCATCATTGTCCTTCACAGGAATCAGTGTTAGCAACCCCAGTGCCAATTAACAGAAGCAAACACCAACATCAATTATTCAACCAGTATACATCATGAGCAAGAGCTCTGCTGCATTCATACTGCAGCAAATTATCTTCATCTTAATTGAGTTAAGAATGTGTCTTACATTCCCATTCGTTCAATTAGCCACATCTACTGTGGAAACAAATAGGCATATCTGCACTTGCTTGTTCATGGTTGACTATGATTATATAGATTACCTTTATAAAGGTCCAGTGTTTTATAACTGGCGAGGTCTATTGGCAAAATCTGAATACTACGCTTGAATATATCTGTATAAGTGTATAATCTCTATAAAATAAAGATTTGTTTGGTTTTCTTAGGCTTATAATATACTGTATAGCAAGGTCTTGATTTATAGAGTGTTGCCATCTTGTGCCGCCATGTTTGTATGGCAGCCCAAACGGAAAATCCAGCCAGCCAGAGAGCACATTTCGCCAGTTTTGCATTCATAAATAAACCAACGAAGAAGAAGGCGGAAAGAAAGAAGAAGGAGTAGGAAACAGTAGACATATTGTAAAATGGTTTAGATCTTCACCTCATCGCTCCATGCTCCTGAAATACTCCCAGTTGTGGTAAACAAGTTTTTTTTGTCCTCGGAGGCTTCCGTCACTTTGCCGATGGGAGGAGTGAGTGGGAGCGAGCGCTGCAATCTAGAATCTGAACGCTGGATATCACGATCCCCCCCCCCCCCCCCCCCCATACACATTGGCCCTTTGAAATAAGACAACAAAAGTCAATTTTCTGCTTTTTCTGAAAGAGGCGGTGAGTTTTAGGCCAGTTTGCCAGATTATCAAAGCATCCCCCAACCGCATGTGAGGATCTAAAGCTAGACTACTGACAGCTGCTACCCTCATAGAGGATATGAATACACCTGCTCAGAGCTGATTACAAACTCTCCTGAACTGATCCCTGCATTCACTCCAGACAAACCCAGTATTATAATACCAGTAACTGGCTTGTGAGAATGTGACTCTTTGATGTTTGCTGCCTGTCGCAATGGCCAAGCAGTAATATGTGCCTTAAATCCTTCGGGTTCTAGTCGGACGATGAAGTGAATGAGCCTGACAAATTTACGTTTTCGATTCAGATAAGTTAAATAACAATCTGATGAATTTATCAATATATCAGCGACCATTTGGACTATAAAATAAAAAAGTGATTGGGTGTTGCCTCCTGGCTGCCAAGCGTTGTGCTGAGTTTTCACCTGGGATCGTAAATTTTCTATGCATAGAGACAAAAAGATTCTGTAAATCTTTTCAAAATATCTTAAATCATTCCATTTGTGAATAATGGTTTGGTCATTTTCATCTCGTAAAGTAGTATTGTAATAACCTGAGAGGCTGTGCGACATTAAAGTGCGATTGTCAGCACCTTTCAAGATAGTAGCTTCATGTAAATGTATAATTACAGAAACACTATTTGACTGCCATCAACTCCTCAGGGGCCGGCATTAATCCCAGAGATCAATGTTTTCAACCCCTGATATGCAGAGCACAGCAATCCATCTGTCAGCTCGGCCACCTTATCAGTCTAGAGGGAGAGGAGCCATCGATAATTACCTCTACCAACTAACATAATACAGACATTTTCAGTGGAAATTCACACTCGGTTCTACTTACATCTGACAACTGTTCGTGAATTGTCTGACAAAGAAAATGCTGTTGCAATGAGTTTCTTTATGTTAAACTCAATCTGAAATCATTGCTATTTCCAGATCTTAGTTCTGGACTCTTTGCACCAAGGCTATTAAGTTTATTTGTACTGCTCCTACATTAACATCTCTGCGGGGGTTTACCGCTTGTGAATTCCAAAGAAGATGGCATCAGATTAATACATTTGGATGGGATTAAAAGACCTTATCAAACTGAAAGTGTATATTTTAACCAGTGAATATTTTCTAATTCATGATTTTAAATTATTATTTACTAGATCACACATCTGTCATCTTACTGTTTTCAAAGGGTTTCTTCTTTGCACAGTGCGTTTTCAGAGCCAAAGGGTACTGGGGACTTGTTAGAGGAAGGAGACAATCATGTTTAACTAATGGGCAAGGGTGAACCAAAGCGTGAAGAGGCTCCATTTGGCACTGATTGCCCTCTGACAAACTAACTCCCTTCATATCCACTGCCATTGTGAAAGCGATGAGCTATGGCTGTAATCGGCTCCAGTTATTGAAGGAGGCTGCATTGAGGGAAAGTGTGGCCTTGATTTGGATAGGCAGTGACAGCTGGAAGGAACTCAGCAATTCCACTGTTGGGGCGCTATAGAAAAGGTGGTCTACTTGTGTTTCTCTTGGCAGCAGCAACACTTTGTGTGTTGGGTTTACAGGGGTGGAACTGAGCCTTACACAAACATTAATGGCCAAGCTGGAAGGACAGTGAAACACATTTCTGCTGGAAGAGAAAGCCGAAACGCAATGCCAAAATGGGACAGAAAATGTTCTTGTTCAGATGTCTCTGAGGGGAGAGATTACCATGGTTAAATCCAAAATGATTGTTCTACAGCAACTGTAAGTAGATGAGGATATGACCACAACTGGGGAAGATGACATTTATTTTCTGTCTGACAAGAAATAGGAATAAAAATGTGAAAAACAAGAATCTGAAACAGCTAATGATGTCATAAACTCTGGGGATTCGTGGTGAAATGGCAGAGAATAGTATTTGATTTTTAATACTCTAACCTCAAGACCAAAATGGGACAGAAGAATATATGTCACAATGAGTGTGTGTGTGTGTGTGTGTGTGTGTGTGTGTGTGTGTGTGCGGGTGTGTGCGGGTGTGTGTGTGTGTGTGTATGTGTATGAGTGTGTGAATTTCACTATTTGGTGATGGTATGGTACTCAAAGTATTAACTTACTACACCTTAATCACAGATTTTATGGTACCCTGCGGAGATTTTGACCTCTAGTGGCATTATAAATCCCTGTTTAGCTGTGCTCAACTACCACATGCATTAGAATATGTTATGAGCAGGCGGGTGATGTGATACATTCCTGCTGAAAGGGCAGTAATGTAAATGTGTAGTCACTGTAAGCTATAAAACACAAGGAGAGGGAAAAGAAGCAGAGGAGGAACACTCCTCTGCTTGGTTTAGTGCCTGTTTCACTTACTACTGCAAGATTGTTCAATTGTGTCTTCCTTTCAACCAGCTACCTCAAATTCATTAACTTAAAAATGTCTTTGGATCCATGTTAACCCAAAATCAAATCACCAACATGAATCCAGATAAAATCACAGTAAATCACATTTTCTTCTATCTAATTTCTGCCAGTTTTGTTAATTTCACCTGCCCTCTTGCCTACAGTGACAATGAAAAAGGTGTGACGGCCGACGCTACCTGTGGCTCTCCCAGTTGTCCACAGGCAGTGAGGTCTTCTTCTGTACAGGCTCTAGGCACTAGTGTGCGCCAATTCTGGCATCCTAATTCACATTCTCCTTATGGCACCTAGAGGAAACACATTCTGATTAGACACAGTAAGGACAAAAAAGCCCATCACATTCTCCCAGAACCTCTGACTATCGCATGCTGGCTTTGTCCTCATCAAATGACCAGTAAAATGTCACTTCTGGACCACTGCATTTTCCCCCTGTGAACAGACCTCCTCTTTTTACTGCAGAGTGAATGTGTTTCGTCAGGGAATACAAGTGTTCTATCACCCAGAAAACCTCACTGCCCCAGCCTGGTCTACATCCTGGATCCTGTTCTTTACTGTCCAGGTAATGCAGCACCTGACCCCAATTCAGGTTGGCTATAAACTGAAAGAGCATGGCTGCCAAGTGATGCTGTATTTTGGCAGTAGAGCTGTGCGCCGCTACAGTTCAGGCAGGGCCTTTGGAGCTTAGACAGATGGCTGCTGTGGAGTCCATGTTGACAGTAACAGAGCACAGCAAGTATATTTCTGTCATTGCACATATTTCATTGAAATTTCCCAAAAATGGAACAAGAGACAATACCAATTAACATCCATTTCCATCAGAAAAAGAGCTCTGACAAGATTATGCAAAGATTATGTGATCAAATAGAAACAGAAACACTGTCATTGTACACCACATTACTTTACTGACATGTTCCATTAAATACAGCATTCATCACATGTGAATCAGTGAGTAAGCAGTAGAAGTGAGGAGGTGTGTTCCAGATGACTGCTGCTATGTGCTGTGTCTACACTGAAATTCATTTACCAAAAACAAGGGGCAAATTACAGTGTCTGACTGTGGCACAAGTTCTGTTATCACTTTGCCAAATGTTCTATCTAAGTGAAGCATATGAACTTTTTTTTTTTAATTGACAGGATAGTTCAGAGAGAGGCAGGAAATGGGCACGCAGGATAGGACCGATGTTTGCCTTTAAATTTTCAACAAAACAACAAAAACAGTGTAAAGGAAGGTCAGTCAGGATATTCATCAAGCCTATCCACTCAATAATTTAGCTCTGGTGTGATGGATCTGGACATGGAGAACACAAAGCTTGTTAAATAATGCTTAAAGCTGTTCTGAAGAAAGAAGTGTTGTGAAAATGGCCAGTGGACAAATTGAAGAACACAAACCTCACATCTGCACATGTGTATGTGTAGACGTTAGTTTCAGAGGTTGCCAACAGAGTGCACAGTGCCAGAGGGTCTCTCACAGTGACCCGGTCCCTCCATAGTGCACTGGCCTAGCCACATCCTACTGTCCTTTAAAACAATGGGAAGGGTAATGGCCTCCCCAAGGCCTCCTCATTCAGCCTGATTGCGCTGCCAGCATCAGGCCAGCCATGCCATAAAACAATTAGCTCCATTTATCAACCTTACATTCACTATCTATGGGTGGGAGTGGGGACTGAAGGTGGGAAAGAGAGGCACAGAGAAAGGGAAGCAGATGGGCGTAAGATATGTGGAACAGTAGGCGAGCTGAATGAGGAAGAAGAGCATCAGTTCCCATTTCATTTATGGGCTGATTCGGAATTCAAAATGACAATATGTCTGCTTTGATAAAATAAATAAATAATAATATATAAATAAATTATGATATGATTTGAGTTATCCTGAATCAAAATGACAATTCACCTTTGAAAAATTAAGAGTTTAACAAAATCTTAATCAGTATCAACAGCAGCTCATTTTTTTCATCAAATGAAAACATTAAAAAAAAAATGGAGCTCCTGCAGTGGAGCTCTACAAAAATAAAATTACAAAACTCGACATACAGACGACACACTGAAAGATCAGTGAAATGAAAAGAAGAAAAAAAGTTTAATTTTGAGCCCAAAATCATCACAGCAGGACTGGACAGCAGGGTAGATTCCTATCCTTTCATATTTCTCATTGCTATAACTATTTATTTAAAAGTAGCACAATGCAATACATATCCATGGCAGTGATTCATGTTAAAATCCAGCATGGAGCTCCTGTGAATGATAATTTCACTCAGCAACCGTGGCCATACGCAAAAAAGGTTGGAAAACCCAATATCTCCCAATAATATGAGATTAAACAATGAAAATATCTTCATGTACAGTATAAACAAACTGCCTTGCTTCACAAACTGTGGCAAGATGTGCATTTGCTAATAAAATTAAACCTCAATAGCTCGACAGAAAGTGTAAATGAAAATAAACATGTCATCCAAAAATGAATAGCAGCCTGAACCATCTTTCCTGCGCTCCCACCCAAGAGAGATGTATGTTGCAGCTGTTAAAAGCTGAGGGAGAGTAGTAGAGTTTTTATTTCCTTTTTCTTTCATTTCTCTTGTGTAATAGATTGTACCTGTAGTTTCTCTGAGTGATTGTCTGCTTCACCCCAACATCTGTCATGTGTAGTGCATCTCTATTAAATAGCTACTGTACAACAAGAGGGATCGCTCACCAAGAGAGAGGGTGGTATGGCACATAATTAAACAGCATAGGTTTGCTTATGAAGAAAATAAAAGCCCTTTAAGTCTCCTCTGTTTCTTTTCTTGAAAGATGTCCAGGGTTTAAACAACAGAGGTCTCTATGAGAGCCCATTGCCAAAACACGTATTATTAGAAAACTGACTCTTCTCTGGACACTTACATCATGTTAACATGTGGATGGTGGTAATTATCCCACAGCAGAAATAGCAGCTCATTATGAGAGTCATAAGAGGGCACAAGGTCTCCCGAAACACACCCAGTTGCCATGCCCCATAATCCTTAGCTCATCAACGATGTCAGCAGGAAAGTAGTATATCTCTGGCCTTAAATCATGCCCTCTACTCCTCAAAGTCTTTAATTAAGTCCTGATCGCCCTGTCCTCCGTTCCCAGTATTAGTGTGTTTAATTTCCTGCTGTCATATCGTCTTCCCTTTTGGATATATTATTCATCAAGCCTCTCCGCTCCTCTGTGTTTCTAGGGGCAGCAAGTCTGCTGCTACAGCATGACTGCTGATTTCGATCCATCGGCTCGACCATTAAGGGCAGCTTAAACCCATAATTCCTCAAGATATTACTCTCAAGTTCAAATGTCAACATTTAGATAAGAGCCCAGTTGATTCAGCTGCCTCAGTGGATGAGGGATGAAGTCCTAAATGCCTGCTGTCTTGTGTTTGTGTTTTCATTTGTAGTGACTTTATTGTATTCCCAGAGCAATTCATACCAGCAGAAAAAACTGTGTGTGTTTGACGAATATGTGGGAGCTGTAAAATAGGAAAATGTGAAGTCATATCCAGGATTTCACAGAAGACTCAGCTGAAGCAGAACTGATTATTAATCCTTAGTCCTTGTGTCCTATCAACCATCTACGGTGGCCCTACAAGTCCACATTTATCAATGCTGTGCTTGGATGATGAGTAGCTAGGACAGCCTATTACTTTCATGTTTTCTAATTTTACAATCCATTTTATGGACTATCTATCCACACAACTGAACGACGACACAAGTATTAACATAATAACATTTTGTAATATGATGAGCAGGCGTTTCAGAACCACACATTTCTACTAATTACTTTCATCATGAAGGTTGATACTAGTCTTTAGAGTTTGTAAGCTACAATATTGTATAGACATGGAGTATTTAAAGTCAGTAGAGTAGAGAGTGTTATAGGATGAAACTAACAGAAGGGCAGGACAGAGAGAAAAAAGTGAAAATTACAAATCGCTCTACTATTTCAGCACCACGGACAGAGGTATTGATTTATCACAGCACAGTTAGGCCACTGATATTTCCAAGCCATGGTTGGTACCATAGATTTTAACAGTCAAAACAAGAATCAATGAATCAGGCAGATAATATAAATATTCAGCTGAACAACCCTCTGCCCTCTGGTTGAAGGGATGTCAGGTCAGCAAACACAGGGGATGCATTTTGGTCGTTTTTGCTAAAAACAAGGCTGTAACCACCCTCCACTCCACCCTCCGCCACCCCTGAAATCATCGACTGGACTTTGGTGAATCTCAACGATTTTTTTTTTTTCTTTTTCCATTTTCTTTTCAACAAAACAGCAGAAGTATCTCTGTCCCCTCAGAGAACCAATCAAGTGTAGCAACTGGCCACCCACCACAGTGACAGGTGCAGAATGAAAAAACACTCTAGAGCATGACACATAGAGTTAGGTGCCACACGTCAACAGGTTGTCTTATCGCTGCACTGTGGACCATGAGCACTTGAGTGAAATGGGCAGAGAGGCCCTGTACTGTGAGATGAGTGGAGGAGACGGTGTTGCTTCTGATCTGGTTGGGTGGCTGAATACTGAGGAGCAAAGGCCAAAGCGGAAGCTCGTGGGTCAACATGCCTGCCCAATTTTACAGCTGAGGTGTGTTCCTCGCCATAGATGCTGGTGGCCACCGCGGCGCTCCAAACAGAGCGCCATTTGAGTGACACTCAAAGCCACAGAATGTGGCGGAATGTGGCCACTGGAGTAAATGTATATTTTTTCCCCCTCTCATTTTGTTCCCTATCCTTTGTTGTTATTGCCAAGACATTTGTTCAGCCATCAAAGCAACATGACTTGACATAGTAATTCTATTGTAATGTCTCACTGTGACAGGTTTATAGATGAAAAATAGAACGAAGAAAATGAGGAACATCCGACCACAAAGAGTGGACGATATACAGTACTGGGACAAAAGACTATTGAAATGATATTGTAAAAACATGTTCCATATAAAACATTTAATTTATTTCTACCTTAATCCATATACATTTGCACAGGTTTTAAAGCCACAACTGTTATAGAATTATTCCAATGTAAATCTATTGTGTGGTACACTGTACATAATGACAAAATGCTATTTCATCTCATTTGGTACTGAGCCTGTTCTAAAGCAAATTCAGAGGAAAGTCAGAAAACAAAGTGAAAATATAAAGGAGGATCAGAAACTTGTGTCAGCCACTCATAACCTGCTGCATATCACCCTGTGTATTAAAATGTCTCAGAAAATGGGAAAAATGAACAGATTCTGTAATTAAGCCAAGTCCACACAGCATGGACAGAATGCCAATACTGGATATTAATACGAAGATATCAACCTTATGTATGCCCATGGGTATGTGGAGATGGCAGATGCAGTGCCAGACTGGCCATTGGTCATGCCAGGACAAACCCTGGTGGGCTGCTGCATCGGTGGGTTGGCGAGCCATCAAGAAATCCATAATTTTTTTTTTTTTTTTTTTTTGCACATTCTCTGTGTACCTGTTGAGTCATGGTATTTTCCTCCAATAGTACTAGTAAGATTAAAGTAGCCTGCATGCTGTTGCACCAACACTGAATCAAGCCAGTCAGGCAAATACCGAACCATAGCTTTGTGTTTAGGGAACATCTTCACATCTAACATGCCACTGCACCTGCCACTGGCTAACTTGCCTCCATCCCACTGATTTCCAATAACAATAAACTGAAAAAGTATTCATAAACCAAACTGCTATACAGTATATTAGTGGCACATATAGCACTGAGACTGCTGAATACAGAAACAAATTCTCAATAATCTTACCTGGTGTAAGGACCTTGGTAATGTTCCACTGTTCTGGATCAGTGGTGTGAATTGTTCACCTCCAACCCTTGCTCAGTCAGCATTGCTCCTCACACCAGACAGCTTATAGGACCCGTGCCCTAGACGTCCTGGCACCTGCCCCCACAAGTGGCCGATGGATGACAGCAAATGCTTGGAGAGGACAGATAGAAATCACAGTACACAGTGCCAGGCCTACTCTGTGTACCGTCTACCCTGTTTTGTGGTGTCACCTTAATGTCACACACTCGGGGTCAGTGTTTCCTTTTGTTCTGTCTCTGGTCCCCAACCCCGACGCCACCTACAGTGGCTGCAGCTCTGTTAGCGGAAGCCCAAGTGACATCAGCTGGTATTTTTTGCCCACCCTGAGGCGCTCCCAGGTCGCCCTGCAATCCTTCACATTCCTGCAGGTTTGACACTTTCTTATATAAAGGCAATACATCAAAGGAAAAGAATTTCTGTCGCTAAAAAGTTGGACAGAGGCAAAGTGAAATACAAGATGGTTTGCAATGTGAAGAGAAATATAATGCTGGGGTGAAATCTCTCCACCTTTTAATAATAAGTAAGTAGACGGTAACACTTTATTTTAAGGGGTCCTTGTTCCTGTGTAGTTACCTAATTAATTACAGTGTAATTACCTATGTAACTGCATGTAATAGCATGTACTTACATTGTAATTACATAGTGTATTTTGGTGTACTTACAGGTCCTTGTTACACTTGTAATAAGAAATGCTTGTTACAATACCTGGTCAAAGTGGCCTCTCTCTTTGGGGAAGGGGTACATCTGCAAGAAAAATGGGTGAAACCACAACCCATGTTGCCTGGGAAAACTTTTCCATCAATCTTCCTCCTGTCTCTTGAGTCTTGGAACATGTGTGCTGTTACACAACTTAGTCTATGTAACAGTTGTGTTAATACACACTTGTTACTCTTTGATACAGTGGAATGAGCACATTGAAGATACCTCAGTCCTTACACATTAACTGCAATAACCAGTGTCTTTGATAGTGTACCACGTGTGCTGTTACACAACTTAATATATGTAACAGTTGTGTTAGTACACCGTTGTTACTCTTTGATACAGTGTAATAAGAACATTAAAGTGTACCTGGGATACCTCAGTCCATAAACATTAACTGCAATAATCAGTGTCTTTGATAGTGTACCACGTGTGCTGTTACACAACTTAATATATGTAACAGTTGTGTTAGTACACCGTTGTTACTCTTTGATACAGTGTAATAAGCACATTAAAATGAAGTGTACCACGTGTGCTGTTACACAACTTAGTATATGTAACAGTTGTGTTAGTACACCGTTGTTACTCTTTGATACAGTGTAATAAGCACATTAAAGTGTACCTGCTGGGATACCTCAGTCCATAAACATTAACTGCAATAATCAGTGTCTTTGATAGTGTACCACGTGTGCTGTTACACAACTTAATATATGTAACAGCTGTGTTAGTACATCGTTGTTACTCTTTGATACAGTGTAATAAGCACATTAAAATAAAGTGTACCTGTTGTGCTGTTACACAACTTAGTATATGTAACAGTTCTGTTAGTACACCGTTGTTACTCTTTGATACAGTGTAATAAGAACATTAAAGTGTACCTGAGATACCTCAGTCCTTAACTGCAATAATCAGTGTCTTTGATAGTGTACCAACGTGTGCTGTTACACAACTTAGTATATGTAACAGTTGTGTTAGTACACCGTTGTTACTCTTTGATACAGTGTAATAAGCACATTAAAATAAAGTGTACCACGTGTGCTGTTACACGATTTAGTATATGTAAACAGTTGTGTTTACTACACCGTTGTTACTCCTTTGATACAGTGCAATAAGAACATTACAGTGGACCTGCTGTGATACCTCAGTTCTTAACCATTAACTGCAATAACCAGTGTCTTCGATAGTGTACCACGTGTGCTGTTACACAACTTAGTATATGTAACAGTTGTGTTAGTACATCGTTGTTACTCTTTGATACAGTGGAATAAGCACATTAAAATAAAGTGTACCCGCTACATACTTACATGTAACATCATGCAGAAACTTGGTACTCAAGTATTTTTACATAAACCAATAACTAGAATAGCGTCTTTTCAGAAAATGAGACAATGCTGGATAACTCAATTCATATGGAACTGAAAACATCATCAGCAATCTGTATGCATAAAACCACACACTCAAAAAAATGCATTTCAGTGTTCCTTTATCGTCCTTTATTTTTATTATCCCCAAAAAACCACAAGGCTTGATCTTTTCCTGTCCTTTAATGGAGTCCTCTATTTCTCCTCCATAAAACTGAAATGATCACAGAAACACAATTTACTTACAGTACTTACAGTAGCATTGCATGAATAGGTACACTTCAATTAGCATCCAGATTAACAAAATGAAAAGAGTTAGCATAGACTGAAAGCTAGCAAGGTATATTTACCGAAAACATATAACTAATCATGTCTTAATTACAAAAATACACAATCATGTAACACTATTGACATATTCTACTCACAGATAGACATTCCCCAAGGCAAAAGCATCCAACAATATTATTTAGCAGTCTGTTTAGCCGTCTGTGCTCACTTTTACACCCGAGCATGAGAAGTGAGCATGCAACAGAAAAAACACAACATAGCTGGACTTGACGAGCCGAGCGCTCACTTCGACGCGGTTTCTCTGAACCAAAGAGAAGACCACTCACTCGGACGTGGTTTCTTTGAACAAAAGCACACACTTTTTTAACCCTCAAAGACAGTACAAAGACACTGGTTATTGCAGTTAATTTGTAAGAGTTGAGGTATCCCGACCCAGGTACACTTTATTTTAATGTGCTCATTCCACTGTATCAAAGAGTAACAACGGTGTACTAACACAACTGTTACATATACTAAGTTGTGTAACAGCACACGTGGTACACTATCGAAGACACTGGTTATTGCAGTTAATGGTTAAGAACTGAGGTATCCCAGCAGGTACACTTTAATGTTCTTATTACACTGTATCAAAGAGTAACAACGGTGTATTAACACAACTGTTACATAGACTAAGTTGTGAAACAGCATAAATGTTCCAAGACTCAAGAGGCAGGAGGAAGATTGATGGAAAAGGTTGCCCAGGCAACATGGGTTGTGGTTTCACCCATTTTTCTTGCAGATGTACCCCTTCCCCAAAGAGAGAGGCCACTTTGACCAGGTATTGTAACAAGCATTTCTTATTACAAGTGTAACAAGGACCTGTAAGTACACCAAAATACACTATGTAATTACAATGTAAGTACATGCTATTACATGCAGTTACATAGGTAATTACACTGTAATTAATTAGGTAACTACACAGGAACAAGGACCCCTTAAAATAAAGTGTTACCAAGTAGACTTATTAAAGGTCATTCATTGTTCATGTTTAATGAAATTACTATTTTGTGAATGATTTATAATAACACATTGTCCATCATATCTGTATGAATAAAGACATTTCCTTTACTTAAGGGAAGTTTGTTCATGTAAGTGATGGAGTGCTTCAATTGGTATTTTCAAAATGGATAGACTGGGAAGAGAGCTTGGCTACATCTTACATTTCATCTCTGTAGTATGTTAATCTTAACAGACAGAAAAATTCTGCTCCATTCATGACACTGAGGAATCCAGAAATGAACCAAAAAGGAAACTGCTCAAAACTTGGAAATGCTTGACGATGATTGAGCTGACTGAAATGGGCTTACACGGCACATTTGGTAATTTGCACACCTACCTGCTCTTCAGAGCAGTACAATTACAGAGTGTCTCGGGGGCCGTCAGTGCCCTGGCTGCACCCAAGCAGCTTCCCTCTCCTACTGCCCTGCTCGGCCACCGAGGTGCTAGCGTGAAATGGCTTTTAATTCCTTCTGCTATCTGTCCCGCACAGAGCCTGTTTTAAGCCTTCATATGAATCTTTTGCCTACTAAAAAAATATAACGAATAAGGAAATCAGAGAGTTAAAAAAAAAGAAAAAAACTGTGTAGAAATGAAAACATCATCAAACAAGTAGCAATGCAAAATAACATAAACCTATCACCCCCCCCCCACACACACATCAGTGAGATTTAATGAGTATTCAACCTTCTGGCACGAACCATAGAGAAACAAATGTAATGAAGAAATAACAATTCAGAAATGAATGATTAAAGACAATCAAGAAAAGTTTGTTAGTGATGCAGCATGTTTCGACTTCTCTCACTTCGCCAACAAGTACACAGTTTTTGTTCCGTAGCTTCAACAGGATTCCAGAGAATGGCCTGTCAAGTTATAAAGACTATATGATGTGTGTTCATGTAACTTCTGTTGTGAACATAGTCCACCCAGATCCACCTTGATCATTGCGAAGCTGTCTCGAATGACACTGAACATGGCTTTGATGTTGCTGTTATCAAAGGACTGTTCCAAGTTTAAACAGTGTACTCTATGTCTTTGTAACCCAGCCACGCTGTCTATCCTGCTTAAATAACTGTTTTAACCTGTCAACGCTGAGGGACTGGTCAGCTGTACCGGGGTACCAATGGAGGCCTGGGCCTGACATGTTGGCTTACAGCAGCTGCATGCATATCAACACGGTGATATGATGGACATTGGCACCTGTCGTAACGTATTAGTCCACCTCCTGGAACTCTTCACTTTTCTTTCTGGGGTTTTAGGTGCAAAGTGCTGTGGCTTTCTCCGAAACTTGGGTGTAGATTTTATTTTACATTCTACTCCTCACTGTTGAGCCAGATAGGATGAACATCAAATGAATAAAAGTGTCTGTATATAACAGGCTGGACGCAATAAAGAGAACACCTAACAGCTCTGTGATAGATATTACTTTTAATAAGCTTTCAGTGCTCAACACATTTGTATTTTTCAGGGGTAGTTGGTATCGTAGCTCTGCATTGCATTACATTCTATTAGAATCTGATGCTATTATGTTGTTCTCTTCCTTGATGCTCATATCACCTATTACTTTCTGTGTGTCTACCTAATTGTCATTATTGTCACTCCCTGCTCAGCTGGAAGTGAATGAAAACAAGGCATCAAAATGAGCAAAGTAAAAATAGCCATTCCCTAGATGATGATCCGTAAAAGATGATTAGCAAGTTGATTGTATGAATAATGCATTTCAATGATGTGCACTATTTAAATGAAGCCAGTGACAGGCGAAACATTAAACAAGCTTCCTCTGTCTCTTTTCTTCTTCTAATGCTGCCAAAATCCCAAGGTCACAGGTCAAGACACTTCACGAACAATGTTCCTTTTCAGTGAACTTGCAAAGTACGTCCAGCATTGAACAAAAGGAGAAAAAAAATGTGGAGGAAAATGATAAGGTTGAAAAAAAATTATTTTTTCTAGTATTGTGCAGATAACTATAATAAATGGGTCTCTCCATCTCACACTTTCTGGTCTGATTCATTTTAAATGCATTGCAGAATAAGCTTTTGGACTGGAGACTGATCACCTGTACCTATACTGTTTAGTGGGCAGGAGTGAGTGATGCAGAGTGCAGGCTCAGGCCCTCAAGGTAATCTGTAGTTTTATACTGCTGGGTAGCATACACCTTCATTGAGGTGGACCTTTTTAATATTGGTCGACAAAATTGTTTAACACCGTTTTTATCCTTATAAGGAGAATATTATTATTAAGCATATTGAACTACCTTGAATTACCTTTAATTTCAAATTCTCTGTGGGTTGGCTGTAGCTTGTTTTCCTTGAATTCATTAGCAAGCCCCCAAAACATACCTCAGTGCGTGGAGGACAATGAGGGACCTTGAATTGCATGCTTGTTGCATGCATGACAACAGCAGATGAGGGCCACCATGGCAGCAGCTGCACTGGGGGGGGAATGATAGCGCTTTGTTTCCCTCTGCTGGTTACCAGTGTAACCACCATCTGTGACAGGCAACATGATATTTGCATGTCAGCATCTGCGTTTTGGGCCCACATTTGATGGTGTTAGTGTAGTGTAGCGTAGTGAAAGAAATGATATAAAAGACAGGAATAATTCTGGCAGAAAGACAGAAATAGAGAAGCAGCATCAGGGATGGGGGGGCGGCGGGGGTGGCTGGGATAATAAGCAGAGGGAAAGAAGCAAATGCTTTGTAAATGATGTGCTCACCCGCAGTTCATCTCCGCAGGTGATGGTTGTATAGCATTCACCTTAAATAGAGTTGCTGGCAGCAGAGTGTAAAGGCTCAGAGAAACAGATCAGTAGTGACAGAAATCATCAGCTGCTAGGTCACATTATCCAGCAGCAGCAGCAGGCAAGGCACATCAATAGAAAAAAAAGGGAGGGAGGGAGGGAGGGGAGGGGGGGGGGCATTCATTTCAGTCTTCTTTCCTGTTTTCCAGCGCGCAATCCATTGTCAGCTCGGAGTGTTTTCACAAGGTAACATTACAGTGAGATCTCGAGTGCTACGGAGCTCCTGCAGGGCTGTCAAGTTCCATGGGATTGTTTCGGTGTTAATTGATAGGTTGATAGAGACAGATCAAAAGATAGAATGCAACTTCCTGCTGAGTAGTCTGAGGTGCAATTCCCCATTCGCTAGCGACTCTCTTGAAATTTCAGCTCATCCTGTGGAGGATGTCAGTGTCTCGGTGAGCTTTCATATGATTTTCAGATCTCACTTGTTCTCCTGTTTAACAGGTTGCCAAAGATGACACGCAGGTCTCAGAGAATTGGTGGTCTGCGCTTCAAGGGTTGCACTTGGAGAAAGTGTTTATGTGTGAATCCTTCAGTCCCTATTCTTTTTTCCTTACAGCTGAGAGAACAGCACATGCATTCCCGACATAAGCACACACTTGCACACACACGCAAATAACACAGTGCTGCAGACAAACACACGACCCCAATGTGATGCACCGGAGTGGCTGTGTGAGTGGCTGTGTGAGGCCAAGGTCATGCAGTCTCATTCCTTTAATTCCCATAATCCCCTGTGTTGGATGGGTGAGAGGCCTGCTAATGGCTAGCACTCTCCAAAAGGGGACTACTGCGTTAACGTAGACTCTTGAGACTCTCACAGCCCACAGCCCACCACCCTGCGTAAAGAGCATAGCACACGGTCTATACAATCCATCAACATGGCTAATTAGGCCCCGGCAAAATCCCTGAGAGACACATAAGGAGGGGGAACCAGAGGTGTGGTATAGTACTATCGTTGAGATAATAAGAACACAATAAAGTTAAGACTGCAAGGAAATGATCTGACTTTGAATCTATTAAGGGAACAGACTTGATCCAAGAGAACCACCAAAGTAATATTTATTTTCACACCAGGGGATCCTTTGAAGTGCTCCAGCATGTTTGTGAGAATTTTCAAAGTCATACAATTCATCCAGGAAAAGGATGAACATGGCCAAGAAAAGACAGAGTGTGAGAGTCAAGAAAAGATGCATAGGTGCTGACATCCTCTTGATGACAGTCATTATTGTTGCCATGTAGGAACTTTGGGCTTTGTCACTTGAATGCAAATGTGTGTCATTTTGAGACCTGAAGAAACAACAACCGGTCAGTCGTCTACGCAAGCAGCCTTCTATAACCTATAGTTATGTCTTGTAGTTAGGGGACTGTGTTATTCAGTCACTGGGAGGAGGACAAAACAATGAATTTTAAACCAAGTCAGTGTTGTTTCTGTTATCCAGGATCATGCACAACCTTAACTGCATTGTAACCATGATGATGATGATGAAGGGCCTCTAGCCTTAATCAAGTATTCACTTTAACCCAAACCATGATCTTTTCATAAACCTAACCAATATGTTTTTGTGCCCCAATACTGTCCACACTGTGGCAGTTCCACAACCTTAACTATAAGTTTATCATTGTTACCATGACGACAAAGCTGCAGGTCATACAGGAGTGGGAATTAACAAACTATACTGGTCATTAAGGTGGTCAGCAAAGAAGACAAACTCAGAGACCAAGAGAAGGATGTTTCCCCATTATTAAATGTGTGCATGAAGAAAACATGAGGGAATAAATCAGTGGTTTGACACTGCACAGTAGAAATGACAGGAGTTGTATGTGGCACAATGGGTCGGTTCATTTTCTATGACAGAAAGGTAAACATGATATGGTTGTATTTGTGCCAAAAGCAAAACTTTATTATGGATATCACAGTTGTATACGTCAGTGTATGTGCATATGAAAAACTAATTACTCACTCGCTGCTGCTTTTATGTAATTTTACCTTTATCTCTAATGTCTCTAATTATCCATATCACAGAAATTCCACTTTTATTGTGCAAAATGAATTATGTCAATATCACCCTGCATATAACAGAATTTTGTGTTCCATTGTGTTGTGTAGCTCAGTGTGGATGGATACACGAGCTAAAGAAATGTCACATACAGAGTAGCAACAGATTCCACTCGTCGATTTGATCTTAGCAGTGATTTGATCAACAGTCGTCTACGTCTTGTGAGTCAAGCTGTGCAGAGTGAAGACCCTCATGTCACCACACGCTCATTGACAGCTCATCTCCCAGATTTTGATGAAAGATGTGATCTTCATCTGTTGATGGGTGTCCTTAAATTGAGGTGAGAGTGGAATTTAAGTCTCTAGAATAGGATTGTCTTTCTGTTCCCCATTTCTATCCCTCAGATCAACAATCTGTCCTCTTGGTAGGCGAGAGCAGGCAGGCAGCCGAGAAAATGGTCCAGATTAAAATGAGGTAATGGCACATTTGCTAGGCCTTTTGTGTGAGCCGTGCATGCAATTTAAGGGGCTGCCATACAGGACGAGTTAATATTTCATTGCACGCCAGGGAATGGGAATAGAGAGGAAGGAAAAAAATGCATATGTCTCATTTTGCAATCTGATTCGTCTCAGCAAATCAGCCTGAGTCAATGTCATTCCATAATGAACTCTCCCCCACTATTCTGAGTGTTCGGCTGCTGTGTGGCTGCCAGCTTTCACACCCACTGAATGTGGACTATATGTTGATCTGCAGCAGGGGGTAAGGGTCTCAGTCTGTCTCCCTCTCTCCCTCTGTCTCTCTCTCTCTTTTGTCAGGTTATAGGCAAGTGTTTTTTCCTCCCCTCAGTCACTTTCCTTTTCCCTCTTTTTCTCTGTCACCATCCTAAAATCCGGTTACTCCTCCTCCCACCACACCCTCCCCACCCTCACCCCGCCTCCATCCTGTGCTGGGTTAGAGATCGAGATGAGGGAGGGAATGGGAGGTTTTGATTGACTACGGTGCTGAGATGTAATCTTGTGCAAGCTGAAATGTGAAGTGTGTGCTCGTGGCTGCATGTGTGTGTAAGAGAGGGAAAGGGCTGGGGCAATGTGTGATGCTCGGTTTATTGCATCGCAAGCTCATTTGTTTGTATTTTATACCTCATTTCGGCTCAGACGAGCCGGCTCCACATTCCAGCTGCGGGTGACCCAGTTTCACAACACCGTATGACTCTCTCTCTCTCTCTCTCTCTAATAATATAACATTCCCCTTTTAATACATTACGTTTAGTAAATAAGCTGCACTGTGTGGATATGATTTAATGCAATATACCTACAAACTAGTTTACTGAAAGGAAAAATACAAACTCTAGCTATTCCACTGTGATAGTTTCTCCTCTGTCCCCTCAGGCACAGCTGCGCAGTATGTTAGCATGTTAGTGCAGTGTGTGACACCACTCTGACAGCACTCTAAACATCAGAAGGACTAAATCTCATCTGGGCCGTCAGGGATATAAACATGGGGTGCTTAAACTTAGAGATGGCCTGTTTATGGGTACAGAGAAGCATATATGGAAGATAACATATGGGTAGCGCAACATAAACATCAACTTGTCCTTTTTCTGTAGTAGATGGTTGTAGGCGCTCGTATTTCTTCTTGCTACATGGTGACACTGACAGTGTTCATTGGAAGGAGCAGAAATGTCCCTCCTGAATTAGTATTAAAGTATGGAAGAGATCAACCTTCTTATGTCATTCAGGATAGAACAGTAACACAGATGATTTTCTTAGAGGAAGCTATAAAAGTCAGCGTAGTTAAGGGAATATCAGTAACATTAACTCACTAGCTTTGTTCTGGTATCGTCTGCTGTGCCTAGCCACAAAAACCAACAGCCCCGCATTACCTGCTGTGCTGCAGCTTTGTTCATTGTCCCCCGGGAGGTCATGACGATTTCCCGTCCTCCAGGTGGACAGAGATAGTTCGCTGGTGAGCCTGCCGTTCCAGTCCAGGTGCAGGGATAGCAGGTGGACAGGGGCGGTACTGCCAGGGGACTACAGGGGGCAGAGAGGATTTTGTGGGTCACAGTAGGAAGGGTGGTGCAGCTCAATCATTCCCCTACCCCAAGGACTTCTCAGAGCTATGCAGCTGTGAAAAGACTCATCCAGGGAAACGCAGTCATATATATACAGTATCTATGTGTGTGTGTGTGTGTGTGTATGTATGTATGTATGGACAGCAAAGCATGTGATAAAGCATGCAGTGCATGCTCTCACACATGACACACTTATTGCATCCATACAGCCAAACCGAGATACAAGAGCTGGCATATTTTTAAAAAACACTCTCTGTCCACACTCTCTGTTGTTCCACTCTCTGTCCACACTCCATATATGTCCATACATATATACACTCTCCTCTCAACCACCATTCATTTCTCCCCCCGCTACTAGCTCCTGCAGCAGGGCTAGGTAGTAGCTGGCCCGTGCCATCCATTATTCCCAGGCAGGAGTGCATTAAAGATTCATCTCTGCAGCTCAACCTCAAAGGAAAGACTATGACCCCTGGTATAGCTGCTGAATTATGGAGACTGCCAATAAAGTTGTTTGCCTTTGATCTCATTCTCAGCTTTCTCCCCCCCAGGTGAACGTGGACAGGTGAACACATGGACACACACAGACACCTGCACACACACACACACACACACACAAGGTGCTGTCATATACTCTGTATTCCACTTTTACTCACTCTTGCCACTTCATCCCTCTCTCGTGCAAACACAAATTTCCACTCATACATTTCCTCTATTCCATTCTCACCTTGTAGTCCCCCTTTCGCTGCCACCACCCTCTCTTTGCCCCTCACAAACACACAAAGATACACACAAATGAAAAAAGAGAGAAAAGAGAGAGAGAAAAAAAACTACAAAATAAAAGCATATCTCTGAGAGGATGATGACAGAACAATTATGTGAAAACAGTCTTGCCTGTCCTTTTCCTGCATACCAAGTAACTGTCTGGCACTATAAATTCCAACCCAGCCATCAGCCACAATCTCTGCCTCCCTGTCCAAAGCTAGAAGTGGCTTGCAGCTCCTGTGGCAGTGGTAGAAATACATTTGCTCATACATGCGCATTGTTTATATTTAATCGATGTCGAGTGGAGGGCCCTGTTCAAAATGGCTGTCATTTGTCAAGTATTAATAATTCAGTCACACAAGCACAAACACACAGAGAGGACCACTCAAGAAAGCACACATGCACATACATACACACACTCCCACACTCGTATGAAGTGCCACCTCACCCGAAGGTGAATACAAACACTCAGCTTTCATTCTCTTCTTTTGTGGTTGTGGCAGTGGCTGGACTAGAGGACTGTGCATCTGCTGAAAGCTCTGGGATACAAAATAGTATGAACAGCTTCACTACAAACCAAACATGAACACAGAAGGAGCCTTGAAACAAGCTCTCAGTCAAGGTCAGAGTTCACTTCACCATGTTATAACTAATAGGTGATGGAGCTGGTGAGCATAATGGGACATTAACTTTCCTCTTAATAGGTGTAAAGGACTCATAGGCACACAGAAAGGTTGTGTGCAGCCTTGAAGGAAGAGAATGGATGATAGGTGAAGGTGGGTTTGTGTCTGTGTGTGTGTGTGTGATGGGGATATCCCATTACCTATGTACCCAGTCCCCCTCCCTGGACCCAATTATAAATCTGGACTGGCCTGTACTGAAGTCACAAGGAGAACACATAGGGAAGGACAGGAATGTGCAGGCTGTGGTTAAATCATGCCTGTCTCACTTTATAACATGTGTGCACTCATACCAGACACACCTGTCTCCGTGTCCTCTTCATATGTTGATAGATCTGTGCACAAAGGATATAGGTGTACAACTGCAAAAACTAAGGATTTCTGCTTGATAAATGAGGTGTGACCAGACCTCAGTGTTGTGCTCGGTGCAAATGCTTTCCCAGGGGATTTGCAGGGAATGAAAAAAAAGCACACACGCACATCAAGAGTGGATTACTCCCTGTGGAGTTTCTTGCCAGCCTTGTGAAAATGCACATGTTGACTGGAGACCAATAATGCTGTGTTGTTACCATATAGGTGTTGGCACCAGTGATTTGGGAAGTGCAGACATACCTGACGTTAGATGGATTTTGAGTGGCAACATCACCATTCAAGGGCAGGGTCATGTGTGAGGACACCGTGTGGGGGAGGAAAAGGGCGTCAGGTGTCTGCAGTGGGGTGGACACGGAAGGGGCAACAAAGGAGTGAAGAGTGTGAAGGAAGTGACTGTCGAACAATTTCGGATTTGCACGTCAGGAAAAAACAAGGTTATAAAAGAGGCACATTTCCTACATCGGGGGAATCAGAGGTTGTTTTTCTTTTCCTCTTTTCCCCGACTTTATTTCCAGCTTGAAGGTCGCTGAAAATGTGCACATGAGAAAAAGCACACAGTAACAAATTTAGCCTTTATAATCACATAATGAGCAACAGCATGGCCTTAAACAAAGTCTGGTACATTCAATAAAACGTGATTTATTGGTTGTATTCCCCCTGAGAGCACAACACAGGCGATGTGTTACAATCACTTATCTCAGCCTAATACATATTTCCTATAAAAACTGACACAGATGCATTTTTCTAGAGCATGTAGATGGGATGGAGGACCTGATATGACACACTGTTCTCACTGCTCTTGATATCATAATAGGTAAATCATATTTCATGTTCAGCCAATTGTTCGCCGCGCCTTTATAATACTCTGTGAGTATTACAATATATCAACCATCCGAAAAGCATTCATGACATGTCTATGATACTAAAGGAAGAGAGACCGCTGATGTGTGAAATAAAGGACAGCTTGACAGCACTTGAGCCGTCCTGTGCGACCCACGCAGAATCATCCATACTCGAAGACAATGAAATTCTCAGTGAGAATAAAACGTAATACATCACACAGTCTTCAGTGCCACAATAAGAGACACAAAGGGTAATAAATCATCACGGACTTGTGTGACCCTTTCCCTGCATAATCCTTTTCTAAGTTTGTCATTGCACATCACCACTGTGCCCCTATATCGGCCCCTAATGTGTTTTACCTGTGGAATAAGCTCACTGTCAGTTTTCTATATGAAAGAATAACTGACCATAACCTGTAGCTGCAGGATGAGAATAAATTACCAGTTGAGTGTGTTTATCTCAGATGACTGACAATAACATGCAGTGATATATTTCCCAACATTTAGAGGTGCAAATGCAAATCATTTGCTCGTCAACATGACCAAGACAACAGGAAGAGACATGAGGCATGTTTTAATTATGTTACATCAGAGTGGTCTGTAATCGTTGTTATTTTCAGATTCATTCAGCTCATTTAAGGTTATTACCACTTGTGTCAATAGTCTGTTCAAGGTCTGTTGTTTGAGTCAGCAGTTTAACTAATGTAACTGGGGTCACTTTGAAGGGCAGGTAAATAGAGGCCAAAAGCTAGCCAAGCTGTGTTTAATGTTTCATATAGACGTACCCTTGGAATGGTTTACAAGACGTCTGATATATATGGCTTGATGGATGGAGATTTTACAGTACTCTATGCATGTACGTGTGTGTAAATGGAAGCAGCAAAGTCATTTTCAAGGTCATAAACAAAGCTTCAGATGCTAATTTTTAATAAAGAGCATTTTCCTACCACCCTCCCTCATCTCTGTTGCTGCTAACATCTTGTACTTTCCAGTCATTTACGGGGCATATATATATATACATATATATATGAACTATCAGCTATGAAGTTGGTATATATATATATATATATATATACCAACTTCATAGTCTACATTACTGTATCACTCCATGCAGGTACTGTAGACTGAATAACAGTGTGCAATGTGTAAGTTGTGTGCACATGTGTGTGTGTGTGTGTGTGTGTGTGTGTGTGTGTGTGTGTGTGTGTGTGTGTGGAGTGCTGTCAAGGCCTGCATGAGATATTCCTCCAGTGTGCCATTTTATCTCACACATGTTATATCTCCTTCATAGTTCTCTCTTTATTCAGCCGCCTAATCTGCAGAGATGCTACTAAGCATACACATCTTATTTGATTTCTGCAGGGCAAAGCTCCCCCGATTGGTGCCTTTGATAGAACCATCTCCATGGCAATCAGATAAGTGTTGCTGTATAGTCAGCTGAGCCAAACCCAGCCAATCATCAACAACCTGCACTCTCTGTCTAATCATGCTGCAAAACAGGCCATACAGAGAAAGAATCAGGTTGTAGATTCTTGTCACTGCCTTGCCACTGCTAATTATTTATGTTTTGTTATGATTCAAATTAATTGTTGTTATTTCCAGATTCTTAACACAATCCAAGATAATGGCTTGGCAAGGGGGCAAAAAAGAGCATGTAATTAAACAATTCCAGGTCAGTGAGCAAACAATCCCCCATAATGCTTTGCTTTTGAACTAAGTAATTTATGGATACCATCTATGAGTTATTGCCCCCTCACTCCTGAATTTCATAGAATTCATAATGTATATCCAGCTGCTCTCCTAAATTATATTTTTAGCTTGTGTTCCCAATTGAGGTAACCTTTCTCTATAACAAAACTTTTTTCCTCTTTAGAGCTGGACCACTACTTACAGGCAGGGACTTTAATAAGAGTTCAAAAATGACTAGGCTGATAGAGAGCTATGCATTCACCCCAGTCCACACACACATTCAGGCACACACAAAATCGATACAATAACTGCATGAGGTCTGGCACTACTGCAGAGAGAAATGAAAGTGAGAATTTGGTGGCAGTAAAAAGAATTTAAAAAAAATAAAAATAGAACTAAAATAATGAGATCCCAGTTCTTGGGTAAACTTACTTTTAAATTGCAGACACTCAAATTACAACAGTTAAAAGTAAAAACCATCCTCACAGTAACATAATGTTTGCATTGAGTTAAAATGTAATGAGAGCTGTACCAAACAGCTGATGAACTTAAAGGGAAGGAATGTAGGGAATTCCTGACAGTTTCTATTGTAATGTTAGGGCGCACTCACACTAGGGCCAGTTGATCCGTGCCGTGCTGAAGCCCGAATGCCCCCCCTCCCCTGTCCCCCGCTGGCCCGCACTCACACTACCTCGAACCCAAGCGTGCTCAAGCACGGTTGCCTCCGACACAAACGTCATCACGTTGATATAACAACACGGCGGATGCGCTCTGACTGCTGAAAGAACGGCGCTTTGACCGGTTGTCATGGTTATCTTGAAGTTTAATCAAAGCGACGTTAACTAGCGATGTTTACGGCGCGACGTAATCGTTAAGTGACTGTTGTTTACATGCGGCTGTAGACACGTGGTGGAGAACGAACCCGCAGCGCATTACGTGTGCGCATTCCTGGCCAAGCGTACCGTGCCCAAGCACACCTCTCCCAACCGTGCCGGGCCAGGGAAGTGTACCGTGCTCAGGCACGGAACGCTTGCACTCACACCAGCAATAGAATCCGGACTTTAGGGGGCAAACGTGCTTGGGCACGGTACGATTGCCTAGTGTGAGTGCGCCCTTGAACTGGGCCAATCCTGAATGAACCTGCAGTGATTTTTTTTTTAAATATAATTTGTTCTTCAGACTGTGAACTGATAACCTCAGAGAAGAAGGGGGACAATAATTAGTCAACTATAATCAATAATGCCAGTTCATCACTATTAAATATATGTCTGAATAAAACAGGCATTGATGCATATTGTGTTAAATTGTTTTGCAGCAAACTACATTATTGAAGGTTTAAAATTATATTATTATATAAGTTGAAATTGTTTTTGTGTTTTAGTGAACTGGATTCAAACAAATATAGGAAAAAAGTCTACATCACAGAACAAAAAAGAAATCACTCTGCTCACTACTGTATACTGTCCAAAACCAAGAAATGGACAGAGGAAAGAACAAAACCATTCCCCTTCTCTTAAGCATAACTGACATCGGATCACTTTTTTGGCCTCAATAGGACCCCGAAACCAATGAGACTGAACCAAATTACAACACTTTCACTTAAGTTCAACAATAATTTAACAAAGGGGAAAAAGCACAAAACAAAATGCAGTGCTATGCAGCCTTGGAGAGACAGAAACAGAGTGGCAGATTACCTGACTATAGAGAATGGCATTAAATACAGAACCACTTTGACAAAGTACAGAGTCAGCAGGCACGGGTAGGGTTGGCTGTGCAGCAAAAAGACACAGCTTCCCAACAGCAGAGCAACTCAGCCAGCTGTAAAGAGAAAACAAGAGACACAGCAACAACTTTCAGGCAGTCAGAGCAAAATATTTTGGCTAATTCATATATAAACATCTCCAGCTGCACTCACAAATGTGGCATAATTCCTTTAGTCTTTCCTCATAGGAATTCTCAGTCGTCATGTAAAATGCATTTTTTGGGGAAACATAATACCTGCTGGATTACACTTTATCGTCTCATCAAACAAAACGGTCCAACTCAAGTCTGCAAAATGTTCACCAAAAACAACAACAAAAAAATGTTAATTTAGGCATGATTTTATTATGGTTATTTCAACACATCTAAAGGTAAAATAAATGACTACTTTATAAATATGTTATCATCTACCATCAACTTAGCATGAATCAACATTTTAAAAGATCCCTGGCCCAATGTATATCCTATGCTGTAATTTTTTGTGTATTAATTAGGGTCCAGGCAGCTTCAGCTGCCCGGAGCGTGTTGTATTCCTGGGAATTCTTCTTTCTTGTTCTTCTTCCGAGGAAGTCATATTTCCCATGGCTGAAAAATCACCAAACTTTGCACAAAGGGTCCAGTCCCATGCCGGATTCACCCAATTTGAAATTAATTATTAATTATTAATTATTATTTCCATGTTGGTGCTGATGTTAGTTGCTCTTCCTTTAAAAATGAAAGGGGACATTTTCATTACCAAATCAAAGCAATACTACCAAGCTGAAACAAGGCATATCAGAGTGCACATTCCTTGTCTCAAGCAGGAATTTCGCCCATTCACAACTTGTATATCATCGCCTCATGTCACTGAACGTTTGGTGTGTGAGAAGGCTTTTCCTAGACCTGTTATCTTGTACACAACTGTTACGCTGCCCTTCAAGGAGCGCATCAATGAGTAAATATGTGGCTTCCCAGAAAAGAAAATGTAATCCCCGAGTTTGACGCTGAAGAGGCCTGATTACTTTTGTTGCGCTGTGGATTCATTGTACGAGTAGGGGCTGTGAGTCTTCCCCCTGGAGACATGAGGGGGACATCTGAAAGCACAGCTCCTGTCATCTTACATCCATCCTCTCCATCCCCTTTCCCTGTCATTGACGATTGGCTCAGGGATAATGACTCTCACAGGGACCCTTTACAGGAAGATGGTCATTACGCAGATATGGTGGAAGAGCTACAAATCAGCCATCCATGTGATGGTTAACAATAGTCTACAATACAGCAGCTCAAAGAAAACAAGTTCAGCCACTAGCCACCCCCCCCCCCCACCATCACTATTATACATCATGGAGAAACCACATCAGTCATTCATCCTTCACAGATACACATACCTCGTTAAATCTCTACACCAGCTCTTTTACAACATTTGCATTCATAAATCAGAGGGACGACTGTGAATAGCCTCTACTCCCTTATTTATTATTTCCCCCGCTACTTGAGTGCTTCCATCTGGATCTGAGGGTCAAGACATCAACAACATAATGTAAAAAAATATATATCAACACATGCATAAAGGCACAGCAGCTGCTTATGATATTCAAGTTTTGGCAGATGGCTCTCTGCCATTCTTCTTGGTGGATATTACTGCTGTATACCGCTATAGCTGCTGGAACACAAGCCTTTTTAAATCCAAGGCTTAGGACACACCATCTCTTTCTCAACACTGCAAACAGAGCAAACATCATTACTGGCCAGACTGTGAGAGCTGCCAAGTTCTCTGACTTTGGTGGAATACAACCTCAAACAAGTAAACCTCACAGAGAGAAATCAGCTAAGTGTGTTGGTACTTATAACCCATAATTCTCAGGTTTAGGTTGCCAGGACCTGTCAGTTATGTTTTAGTTTATATATGGTGTTGAATTAAATAAAAGCAGATGTCATTTGCACTAGGGTTGAGGAGCTGACGTAGCTAGTTACACTCATGTATAGCATAGCAGAAACACTCACATGTCTTTAGCAAACAAAGCTAGCTAGCACGCTGGAAGAAAGGCCAGTGTGGCACTAAACACTTAAGTTTGTCACATGATATGAGAAGTTCTGGCAGAAATTATGTTTAACAAAAACCTAACATTGTGAACTTATTTTATTGTACCAAAGCCATGATCTTTTCATAAACCAGCAAAATAACACCACTATTTTCACTTGGATGCAAATGGACCCTCTAACCTATCCACATTCTGACCTATTGTAATGATATATAATCTTATTTCATCATAATCTTATTTTATATCTTATAATTTTAGATTTTAGATAATAGTTCCGACCACTACTACTGTCTGCTTTGTATGTGTGAAACAAATAAATAAGTGCAACAGCTACAGGTGGACAACCTCACAGCGATGACAAAATGCCAACGCAATGAAGAATGTGAAGAGTGTGCATCAGTCTGACATTAATGCTGATTTAGTGCCTTCATCTCTTAATGTCATATAGCCTCACTTTGCCTCCCTCTGTCAGACAACTAACACAGTCCACATTCTGCTTCTGTTCAAAAGTTGCAGCATGAGCCACAGGCAAAGCTATGCCACTTACACTCAGGTTTATAGTCTTGGTTTTATTATACACCTCCCCATAAGGCAGCCCTCAGAGACGATTACACCCCAGACACCTATTTAAAGGGCTTGGTGAGCTGCAGATGATGGAGCCCGGGCAGTGGCAGGTTGTCATCTGCAGGCCTTGTCTCTGTTTATGGGTTGTTAGAGTGTTTGAACCGCAGGGTCAGTCCTGCTGCGGAGTCACCATAACACTCCATAGGCAGACCACAAAATGAACAAAAATAAATCCTAATGAACCTTTTAAGCCCTCTTATCCATCCGTAGGCTAGGAGCACCATGTGTAAATAGATAATGCAAGGGGACAAGGGGAAAAGTCGTCTGCCAACAGGGACAATGAGAGCAGGCAGATAGGCTGTCACTGCTTGGTAAAACCTGGTGATCATCCTCTGAGGTGACAGATGCTGAAGAGGTGACAGTATACTGGTGCACATATCACTAGCCAATGACTGTGTGAGCATGAATGAGTGGGTAGGTGTTTCAATTCCCCAAATTTCTATCAAATTATAATCCATAGTCATCATATGACAGCCAGCCAATGAGCTACATTCATTGATTCATAAACATGGAAAACCATGTTGAAGTTGAGCTCAGAAAACCCATTGCAACTTGTAATGGGCAAGTAAAAACAAAGGTTACAACATTGGAACCCTAGTTATATTAACACAGGCCAATAGGGCGTGGCTACCTGACCTACCTCTTTTGCTGGTATATTAGCAGGTGCATTGCTAGCTGCCCTCATTCCACCAAACTTCAGCCTAAGGCGAAAGAGCGGCAGGGCCCTATGTAGATGGATCCGCCTGTGTTAATAACTAGGGTTACAATGTCGTAACCTTTGTTACAACATTGATCCTCTCGATCCCTTCACGGGCGGGCGGTGAGACCTAGCCAGACGTGGCGGGAGCCAGCAACCAACAGGGACATCACGCACCCTGCAGCAGTAGCAACTCCCTGTATAAGGTTGTTTATCTGACCGACGGTATGGCGTTTCAGACGCTGGTGGCGGACACAGGGAATGTCTCAGCAGGCTGGGCGCCGCTCTGCGATGGCGTCCCGAGACAGCAGCGACTCCATCCTTGGAGATGATATGTCAGTGGACACAAGTAAAAGGAATGAGGGCAGCTGGCGATGCACCTGCTTATATACCTGCAAAAAGGGGTGGGTCAGGTAGGCACGCGCTATTGGCCTGCTACGTACATGCAAATTTCAGTGGGCCATCACGTGTATGCGATTGGAGGAGAGTTGTACCACAGATATAGCTCCAGTTTTACGGTTATTCTGCAGTTATCAGAAAGACAAATTTTCTGAGCAGAAGACAGTTCTGTACAAATGAGGCGAATGAGGAAGTAAAGATTTTGTGTTAATGGGTGAAAAAAAGATGAACTTTTGCGAGATCTTGCAAAACTTTTCGGTTAACATGTAGGGCAACGTGCTACCGGATCAGTTAAGCCCATGGGAACTGCTGCTGCACGTATCAGCGTGGTTGCCATTTTCGATGGGCACCCGCTTCGCCTCCAGTGCATTCACTTCTATTGAGCGAGGAGGTGTATGCACAAGTAAAATAATCATAACTCACTGAATTTTCCTACTATTGTCATGTGGTTTTGTTTGTTAGAAACAGTAGACATGTAGTTATGATACAGGATGCTTTTGTACATTTGTAAAAATACAGGCTTTCATACTAAAATAATTTATGCAGATAGTAACAGGTTATGTTGTACGCACAGCAGCAGTCAATGAGGCGTCTATGTATGTCTATGTTCCCTTGGGCCTAACCCCCCCCCCACACACACACACACACACACATACACACATGTCCCTTTAGGGGCTCCGTACATGATATATATGGTTAAGAGGAAGTCTTTCTTTTTTTTTTTTTTTTTTTACTGTAAGCACGTAGAAGGTTACTGATTCTACCTGGTGCCAAACGTCATCTTATGGGAATCTGACAGGAGAAAGACTCAATTATTTCCCACCTGCCTCTACAACCCCTCTGGACATCCACCCCCAAACCAGAGAGGAAAGCAGCGATCCATTTCCAGCACTGTGCAGAAAGACATGGCGCCTACATGAGCACATATAAGCCAACTGAGAATTGAAGTCCCTATAAAGCCTTTGATGTTATGTCTTATCATTTTTGTGAGAGGATGTTTTTCCACATCATTTGTTAAAGTAAATTCTGTTAAATCACTTGTATGTTGTATGTATGTTGGCTTTGCCACATGTACTGTCACCAGAAAAATGTAATTACATTAAGCCTTATTCATCCTTTCCTGTAACCTTCATTTAGTTTTCATTCTCACTTTAGAGGATCATTTCATCACCCTCTTCACTTCAGAACACAACAGTCGCAGCTCTGTGACTGTGCTTCAGCTGTGACCCGCATGCCGTCATCTCCCTCCTCCACCTTCATCCCTCCACCTTTATCAGCGAACATGTGGACAGAGGCTCCGTGAAAGAGGGCACAGAGAACAGGCAGGCTGAGGAGAGAGGTAATTTCTGCTGTCTCACCTCACCGCTTTCCTCATTCAACTCTGATTAGCTCCAATAATGTATCTTAGACTTTTCAGCTGTTCAAAAGGGAAGGGGGCTGAAAGGAAGTGAGCGAGAGGGGCAAGATGGTGAAGAATACGTCCCCTCCCTCACAGTTCTCCCACACCATTAATCTTTCTCTTCTCGCTGTCATCTCGAGAACGTGATTATGGTGACTTAATTGTATTTTGGGAGTTTCTCTACATTGTATATATTTTACCTTATAGAACCACTTGTCAAACATTGGAAATGTAGATTAGCAATGGTCCTCCAAAGCCATCTAACACTTCAGTGTGAAATTTGGGACAGTGGGTCAGTGGGTCAAAACATACATGATAAAATATTATCATGTACGTTTTGACTTGATGATGGTACTAACCATATTTTACAGAACAGAACAGTCTATAACAAGAAAATGTTATAGGATGCCTTGTCTGACACACTGTGACTGTCTGCAGAATTATGGGCTATTCTGTAATTTTGAGATATTTCACCAGGAAAACATTTACCTCAGGTTGACACAACAGGAATAGTCAGGAGAACACCATCTGTATAATATTTCATTTATTTTTCAGTCTGACAGAAAGTGGGAGACAAACCAGTTAATGAACATGTCATCCACAGAGTTGTGCCAATGGTATGGCTAGAACGGCCCAATTCAGTTTCTTTGTTTCAACCACTGAATAATGAACAGCTGAAAATCTTAGAAGAAAATGACTAGTCATTTTTTTTAAACATATATAGTATATATATACACACACACAATATTTTTTTGCAAAAAATATTGATTTTACATGAGCAAATTAACAGTCATTATTTATAAAAGGTAAAGACTTGAAGCTTGGCACTCAAATCAAAATTTTCATCCATAAACAGCTCATTACATCCTCTTCTACTTAAGACCTCTTTCTCAAAGCTACAGCTATATTCCCCCTCCATAATTTGCTCAGTTTCTGCAAAAAAAAAAAAAAAAAAAAGCTTTCCTGTTTTTTGTTTTAGCTGTGATAGACATTTAAATGAAGCTGATTATCAGGAGAAGAACAGATGCAGCCATGGAAATCTAACAGACAAAAATCTTCTCACAGATAATGAATTCATGGTATGAACATGTAGAAGGTCTAACACACAATATGTCGAATGCCAATAATGTCAGCAAGAGAAAGTGGCGGCTCTCTCTCTCTCTATCACAATGAGTTCTGAGCTTGCAATCACATGCCACTCCCCCGAGCAGAGCAGCCTCAAAGGCATGCAGACACACAAAGTGGCACCACGCGCATATACACATGCAGAACACACAATGTCTGCAGCCAGTGGTCATCAAACATAGTCTCTTTCCTTCAGTTCAGACAAAAGCTTGCGACATGTTCATTAAGCAGCAGGGATCCCATTACCGCACTCAACAGCCTCCCTGTCACAATGCTCACACATAATTAGTTACACATGCAGCCCCAGGAATGCTAATTGTTGCTCTCCTCCCCTCACTCGCTCATTTCTTTCAGTATAGTTTCACAAATCCTTCTTCTTTCCCCTCATTTGTTTGCTCAGCAGGTGGCAGATTTTTTAGATTGTCTGTTCAAGTTGCTCAGAAAAACTTTCGAATTACAGTTTAAATGTCCTTGCTAATAATATATGGTAACATAGTGATACAAAAAAGCAAATGAATGGCAGGGCTGTATGGCTTAGGTCAATTTTTTTTGGGACTCACATGTGCTGAAAAAACTCCCCTTCATTCCCTCCCCCTCATTCCATCATCCATTGTTGACTGCTCATTTAGGGGAATAGGTCAGCAAAACATGTTTGCTGATGAGTTGGTCAGTGGAAGGGGTCACTGTAATTGCATAGCCTACTGTTTGCCATTACTGAAGCCAGGAAGCAAAAAGTCCACAGTGAAACATCAGACATCAACAGCAGAGCATGGAAAGGGATCATTAAGTAATAGTGAATGGAAAACAAGCCGTGGACTCATTTATGAATCTAATGTTTGTTTGTTTGTTTGTGTCCAAAATTCATGCTTGGTGCTGTCTGCAGCCAACCTTTCAATCTCTATTAATTGATTCTTAATGAACTATGATATTATAATGAACTATGGCACTGTGTAGAAGATACCACGCTTGAATTTAAATTTGTTTTCATTAAAAATTGGAGCATCTCCCTTTGTTGAAGGAAAATAGTAATACCAAATTAATTAGTACAGTCCGATGTAACCCGTCAATGCAATGATCTCTGCCTGCTATGAAGGAATGCAGAAGTATAACTTATGGATTTTGATTTATTTATAAAAAATAAAATAAAAACACCAAAATTCTGAAACCAAAGTCATCCCAGACTTCCAGATGCCACTACTAAATTCATAAGTGACTAAATAAATGCAATATTAATAATGTACACATGACATAGAGGTCAGTATCAGATGGTTGAATTAAGTTACTATCTGTGAAATAAAGTGTGTAAATCAGAGTTACCAGAGAATGGCAGGATTCTAAGGGACAATCTCCTTCTGTTGAAGTTTCGATTAATAATTCAGAGCACTATTTGACATCAGCTCATCACAGACAACACCAGAAAAGTTCAGTCTACTTTTACAGAATGGTCTCAATGCTTCTCCTTTGAAGAAGTTGAGTTGGTGCCACTTTTAACCCACATATTGTATGCTATACTTCACATTCTTTGGCCAAACTCACTGAATAGTCTTGAAAGTATATTTTGTCAACCAGACTACAAAACTTTCAAAATACAATAAAAACAGAACTAAGGCCACATTCAGACTGCCAGCCAAAATCCAATTTTTAGCCAATCCAAATTGGAACCGGATGGCTCTTTCACAAATCACATGAAACAGGATCGAAACCACCTTTGGGAGGTAGTTTCAAATCGCATTTGGACAGATGCGTCTCAGTCTGAACAGCTCCAAACACTCAGATCGGTTTTGACTGTCCGTGACGTCACTCTACGGCACGTCTGACAACCCTCTGACCGCCCACTTATTTCGGTGGAGCGATATCAACAGAATGGAGCAGTCAACGGAAGATGTCGAAAACATCAGTCCTTGGACAGAGGACGAAATGTATTGCCACATTAATCTGTGGGGAGATGTCTCCGTTTGTTGTTGTTCTTGTCGCTGTCGCAATTATATGATGTCACACAACGCTCCGACGTCGTTGCTACAGCAACCTGTCAGATCAGTCAATAATGTGGCCCAGTCTGAACATAGCCAAATCCAATTTGGACGCTTGCTAAAAACAGTGTGGACAGCGCTTTGCCTGCAGTCTGAACACGGCCTAAGTGCAGCACAAAAATATACAAAAAAAAGGATGAATAAACTTTTGTTTGCCTAATTTGTTTGGTATTGAAATGCATACAACAACACGACTGAAGATGAGGCTTAGTGAGCAATTACAAGAAAATCTTGAAGGACAAAAAGCAAAAAAGGGAAAAACAAGAAGAGCCGACAGAGTGGCATCAAATAAAGGCATGCTGCAAAAAGGAAGAAGTGAAGTGCCGAATTGAAGTAAAAAGTAAAAGGGTAAACAAAAAGACAGTCAGCTCTTTTTCTATCAACTATGTACCTCTGAGTTGGGAGTGAGCCCAAACTGTAAAACACCACCCCACCCCCATCCCCCCTTAAAGGGGTCAATCACTAGTGGGCACTGGGCACTGAGCACTGGCCAGAGTGGATGGGCTCTGCTGTTCGCTGAGGCTCCAGCTGAGTGACCATCTATCATCTGCCCAGGCCTCCATTTCCCGAGCCGGCTGATGGCTTCTTCGCTGCTGTGGACTTTCCACCCTCCGTCTCCAGCAATACAGAGGATCGATTTGGCTCCCGCAACCATATCTTTGCCCACGGGCACCACCCTGCTGCAACTGATTTGAACTGTCCCTCAAGGTATCATGGTGTTGTGACTTGGTTGCTATTGTTGCCAGCTGTTTCATTTCTGATCCCCCTATTCCATATTCCTCTTTCGACAAAGCCAGAGATTCTCAAATATTAGATTTTTATCCATGCCCTACTCCAGCTGCAAAAAAGGTGATTGCACCAATGCTGTGTAAGCCGCAAACCCCGCAATTTTTGGAATATTTCGACAGTTTTAACTATAGCTTCTGAAAAAGCATCTATACATGTAAGTCTTTGTAAAGCTCTGGGCCGGGCAGCCTAAGGACCAGGACCCGCTCGACCCCTCTTGTGTCGGCCATCTTTCTTTATTATTATTCTCACATCTTCTGGCCTTTTTTGCAGTCTAACTAGTCCCACATACTTTGTGCTACTTTATCAATTAAAACATCAAATTGTGCAGCTTCTCTACTCTTTATACTTTTTTCTAATATTAAACTTTTTCAGATTTTTTGCATTGGAATGGTCCTCAAAATCTTAAAGTACTGCTCCTACTTTAAACCAATCAACTGCTTTCACCTACAGCCTTCATTAAAATCTTAAATTGTTCACAAACTTTTACAGTGTTAAAATTCTATACAGATTTTGCATAATATTCTACCATTATTGAGCCTTTCAAAGTACATGAGTAACCAATTTCACACTTCTCAATGAGTCTGTATTGCGTCAGCCAGAGTGAGTGACATCATCATCAGAGCGCAGGAGAGCCAAAAAAGCAACTGGAACTTTTCTCTTTAAATTGTCTGTGTTTGTTGCATGTTAATCCTGTACATCATCTCTTTGTCAATTTATTCTGCTAATTGAGCATGGCTTCAGCAATTACTTGCCAGCATTCACTCAAATTTTCCTTATAGATATGCTTTTTCTAGTTATCCTGCATGTTCTTCTTCTTCTTTCTTCTTCCGAGGAAATCCTACTTCCCATGCGTAAAAAATCACCAAACTTTGCACAGATTTGCAACTTTCACCAAAATGTAGCCCCAATACTGAAGAAACTTTTTGCAAATTATGAAGTCTGTAAAAGTCCCTCCCACAATTTTTGGTCAATTGACCCCAAACTTGCTACAGAGCATCTTCAGACTGTCCTACATAAACGATCCACACAGATCTTTGATTTATCGGAAATTAAGCCTACAGTGCATCATAATGTTTGACTGTGAACGGTATTGTAAACATATACATGCAAATTCTTGCAAAACACATTTTCAATGTTCATTAAAAACAAGACACAACTTTGGAGTCGTTTGGAAAATATCAGAATTTGATCTCAAAAAAAGATTTTTTTTTTACAGCATTTTGAATTTCACTCTCATGCGAACAATCAGAGCCAATGCAAAAATGGCATTTAATTTTTTTCACTTATGGAGCCAATAAATCATTGTTAAAAACAAATTACCAACATCTCCATGCTGTGTAGATGCAATAGTCTCATAGCATAATTGCCTAAGTCATATTTGAAAATTTTCGGGAAAAAAAAGAAAAAACACAATTTCTAGCAAGCAAAGTCAAAAAGATGACTTGGAACACTTTTAGAGTCCAAAATCACTATCTGCCTGATTGGTTGAGGACATAGACAATAAGGCAAGGTGATGCAGCAGTGATAGGAGAGGAAAGTTAGGCAGATATCTCAATTTGGCCAAAAAATGACTTTAGGCAATTATGCTATGAGGCTAACGGATTTTTGTCTTAAAGCAGAATTAAGCGGAATATTTGTGTTAATATAAGTCTTAAATAGTTATATCTTCTGACAGCAATCACTTACATAGAGTGTTTGGTCCGAAACACGGGTCTGTCAGTCACTTTGCTCTGCTGTAAGCCGAGGAGAAAACTTTTTGTATAATTCCTTGTATCCTACAACCTTTATCCAAAGAGGAGAGAGAACGGCATGAAGGGCTGTGTGTGCAGCCAAGGGATGCACGTGAATGTGGTGACGTAGGGACGAGGACCAATAGACCCGTGACAAGGCCGGGGACTGCTAACTCCATCGGCTGACAAGAAGTTAGCCAAAACGAACGGATCGCTTACTTCTGCTTTAATAACTGAACTTTTGACAACCGTTTGAACTCTGTCTTTACACACTAACAGCTGCTGTCTTGCACACAGGTGAATGACTGGCTTAGTCAATTTATGAAGCTACATGTGACATTTTCACTTGCCAATTGACCCTTCGCCAACTCCTCCCACCAACGGCTATTGTCCAATCCTACGTTAGCAACCGTAACTATAGGCCTGGCAAGCTTTCCGCAGTGAGTCATTACGTTTGCTTTTGTGGACACATTTTGAGACTAGGACGAAAAACATTTGTTTGTAGAGAAGGATGTTGTTGTTGCTGCTGCTACTATGGCGGTGGCGGCGGCGGCAGCAGCAATATAGAGATGTTCAGATACGAGCGGACTTTTTTTTCGACTTGAGCAAGTGTAAATATGGGGATAACCATATGTTCACCTCCGAAATGACAGCTGTACTTTTACCGCGTTTACCTGGGCTTTTAGGCGAGGGATCCTCCAGGCAGGGACTGCTTTCACTGACTGATACAGCGGTGGGAGAAAACAAAACAGCAGCGAAAGCTGTATGTGGTTCACAATCGCCCAAAAACTTGCAGTTTGACAACGTTTCATGACCAGTGAGATGACGTAAGTCTTCGTGGGTTGATAGACGGTAAAATTACCGGTCCTTACTGCTGCTCTGTACATTGTCCAGTCGTGTCGTTGAACAGATGTTTTATCCTCCTGCGCGAGTCACGTCACTGAAAACTATGAATGATCTTTGTGACTTCTTCTCTCTATTATCTCAGAACAGTTTATCCAGAAATTTGCTGATATTTCCTTTGAAATCGATACCAAATACTGCCAGGAGCATGGCTGGGAGTGAAAGCTTGCCCGCCGTAGCAACAGTAACCAAGGGGGCGGGGCTTACGCGAAGGGTCAATTAGCTCAGTGAGATAGAGGATGGTTGTTGGTGTTGAAAATTGTGAGTTCAAGCTTCAGCTCATGCAGCATTTCCATATTAGAAGTCCATACTTTTCACCAAGTGGTCTAGTCCCAAGATGTCCATTTGGAAACACAAGACAATAATCCTGATGGCGGCACTACAGCAAGCCTCTAAATTTCAAAACTTTGAAAATTCATAATCAACAATACGTGCTACAGCTTTGGAACTTTCACTTTCAGATTGCCTAATTTTGCCTAATTTTGCCTAAAATTGCCCGGCCCCGACCATTGCTGCACAGCAGCTATAATTTTGGTTGGTTTTATTTCTGTCTCAGTATGCTGTTATTTATATTGTAATGTATTCTTATTTTATGTTTTCTTATTTATTTCTTCATTCATTTAAATTTATTTTTTAATGTGAGAAGTACTTTGTAACTGTGTCTTTGACTATATAATTAAAGCTTTGCTTATTTACAAGGCAATTGTGTGAAAGTATTTCCCACAATATAATAAATACAAGTACCATTTATTCAGAAATCTAAAATCACACTCGCCACTTCCTCCACTAATAAAATAAGGCAACCTGCATATATTATGCCTCATTATTATGGAAGCCTGCTGTTTTCTTATTTCTGGAACCCGTAAAGTACTTGTAAAGTGTGTGAAACTGAAAAATATTATCCTGCATTATCCTGAGGTACGACAGCAGCTTTTACTCAACGGGGGAGGGTCAAAATTGATTAATCTGCCCTGCAACATGTGGTGTCACTGAATTATCATACTACCAGAATCATATGCACACAGTGAGGGGTATCTAGTCATTTCAGGGAAAGGTTGACAGCTTTGAAGGCACTATAGCTAATTCACTAAGCTAGAATATCAACCCCCTGCTTACGCAGGTGGTTAGCTAACAGTATTGCTCAACCTTCAGAGCTGGGTAAGTCACATAATATCCTGGTTCTACAACTGATCTTTCCACATTTTGCCACTCATCACTAGCCAGTTCCCGATTTCCAACATGTACAAAGAAGAGGTGCTTCACTATAAGGGGTGGACAAAAAAGTTGAGATGCATACTTTCCATGCCAGCTGCTATAAGCCTTATCAAAGTCCAACTAATTACACAAGCTGTTATCAATCAGCTACCAGCCAGTTAATCATTCCATTGCATAAATCTTCACAGCACATCTCTCTTTGATGTTTTCATTATCACTATTAAATACAGATTTACTGTAGCATTAATCATTAGACCGTATGTTGTTGAATGTAGTCTTTATGATTCATTCTTGTCTTCACAATTATGTGTGGTAATAGATATTTCTCATTTTCCTCAATTTGCCAATTAGTAAACAAATTATTTTAAAATTGATTACTCTGTGGTCTCCAGAAAATCATTCACATAACCCTCAAAGCTCATCATATGCTCAGGATGTGTTCTTGTTATTGGGAATTAAATCAAGTTGTCAATTTGTGGAGTTATTTGATGCATTTTTTTTTAAATTGTTTGATTGACTGCCCTAAAAGACTAATTGGATAAGGACTCTTTTTTTTTCAGTTCAGCAAGTGTGTGCCAGTGATTACTACATTCATTATAAAGCTAGCATGCGTTATGATGAGGGAGTGAAAGAGGGAAGGATGTTTGGCGATCTAAAATTACTTTTTTAAATGTTTTATTTGTTTGTTGTTTGTTTCTTCAACTGCTTTCCCACTGGTGTTGGTCTTAATGCTAATGAGCAGGTATGTGTATTTGTGTAGATCATCATTAGACTGCTCATGGAGTTAAGATTACCTTTTTATTTTTTAGTTTTATAGGGTTCTTACTGAGCTCTCACCTCATGACACTAAGACATGTTGATTTTTCTACTGATCAAACAGATGATATGCAGCCTTTGGAGGCGTGGCAGGCTAATATCCTGCTGACTGCACCTTGAGTAGATTCAGCAAACAGGATAGCATCATCCTTCTCTTACAGTATTCACAAACTAGTGGACACATATCAACATTAACATCCTTTTGTTTCTGGCTGCCTGACAAATTGTCCAATATTCACTCTCCCTTCCTCTCTGTTTGCTCAGTACCAACTCTCGAGTCAATCAGTGTTCATTGTTGACTGGTTAGCCAACAGGTATAGTGCATCGGTGCATCGGTGATTTAAAATAGCTGCTGCACCTGCAACTGACACTATAATGAGATAAGTGAAATAAAACAAAAGAAACAGTAAGATTAGTAACTATAAAACCACATTCATGAATTAGATAGCTGTGTTTTCCATAGACCTGAGGGGAAAGGGAAATTAATTCCATAACTGTCTCTGAGTTTGTGAAAGCTTAACCTAATATATAGAAACATTGATTAGCAGCCTGTTAATCATTATAGTTTTGTGGTCAATGGCATATAACTGTAGTTGTGGATCAAGACTCTCTTTCTATAATATGATGCTGCTCATTTACGCTGGTCTGCAGTTAAAACTACAGGGTAGGTTTCACTGTCTTTGCTTTAAAACACAGGCTGTTTGATTGATGTGGTTTACCTGCAGTTAGGACACTGACAGGCAAGCAATCATTTATGCCCAGGAAAGAACTGTGTTGATGGTCTATCTTGGTGATGTGTTAATTGAAGCACAAAGGGTTGTCTCTAGCTTTGGCAAACCCATGGTAAAGCATACAGTACAGCTAGTCTGTCTGTCTCTCTCTCTCTCTCTCTCTCTCTCTCTTTCTCTCTCCCTCTCTCTCTCTCTCTCTCTCACACACACACACACACACACACACACACACACACACACACACACACACACATACATTCATAGCCTGCCTTTCTTATCCCTCTGTGTTAGAGCTGATAATGTATGTAGCTTACTGTAATCCATATGAGTAGCAACATCCATAGGTATCGCAGTCGATATCTGTCAGGAAGCATGTTTCATTGGCTACACATTCTCATATCACATCTGTGTTGTTCGCTCCTCACAAATCCCTGCTTTCCAAATGCCCATAGTTTATGAGACAACAGTGTCACCTACAGGCCAAGGAGAAACCTACAGTTCACCTCAAAAAGAGCAGTAAAGCTCTTGGACACTGTACAGGTGAAAAGGCACCTTACCATACTGCCCTAGCACTTTTACACCTACACATATCACTTGTTAGACATAAAGAACTTTTGCTCTCTGAGCTGAATGATAATACGGCCACCCATTTACCAAGCAAATAGAAATGGCGTAGTTCAAAAGAATGGGAAAGGAAGAGGATTGTGAATAATTCATTTTTCTGTTGCACTTCTCATTACTGTAATTACACAGTCATTGTTCTTTGACAGGGGGAAACGTAAAATTACAATTTAGGCAGTGAAATCGTAATTTGTAGCTGTAATTGACACTAATAAAATGATTTTTCCTTCTTTTCCTGTGGATCATATGCTAATCAAAATGTGAAGTATTAAAGATGACACTAACGGGCGTGATAAGCAGCTAATGAAAGAGGGGAGGCAAGCGGGACAGTAATAGACATACTCCTGCTAATAAGTTCCTGTTCATTAGAGCATGCAAACTGTACCCTCCTCCTGTCTTGTCTGTTTCTTGTGACTGACAGCTTTGACAGCCTTTCCTGTCAAAGGGAAACTTTTGACCGCATCCACAAATAAAGCATTAATATTCCACAGTGGCACTAAGCAAGTTATAAGCCTCTTTATAAATGGATCAGTAGTGTACTATTATTGGAGGGTGTCATAAGCCTCTACTTGACTCTGTATTCAAAAATAGATGACACTGTCTATAATGCCAGTATTTTGATGACATTTTCTTGTGTCTGGGAGGATGTCTTCACTGCCTCTCACGATGTTGGCGGGGTGACTCACACAGAGTGAAGTTGATATGACAGACTTTGATCTCTCCCACTCTGTCTCTCCGTTTTACTATTCCCCCAGTGGACTTCTGCATATGTCGACCCACATCCACCCTGAAAAAGCAGAACGAAGATCCATGAAATGAGATGCCAAATACAAGGTTCTCTTTGTGACATGGCAAAAAAAAAAAGTGTGATAGAGAAAAACAAAACAAAAGAATAATAGAAAAAAGAAGCAGAGAAACAGGCCAAACTGTCGGCCATAATGAGAAGTGTGAGTTCAGTACACTGCAGATGGGCGTATTAATCTTGCTGCAATAAAATCTGGTCAGGCATTCACAGTGGGATGGCACCAAATGCAGCTTAGGTTCCCAAATTACACCCTGGAGGCAGTTTACCCTTTAGAAAGAGGATGGGAACCTGCTCCAAAAAAAATCCAGAAAATAGCACCTGTATTACAAATAGGTAGCATACAGGCCATGGGGAGGGCCACAGGCAAGTTATCCGTAATCTCTGCAGGTACGTTTGTGTCAAAGAGAGTTGCAGGGAGATCAGTAGTGGTGGGTTTTTAGCATTAGGACTGTTGCGATCTGGCGTGCAGGGGGAGATGAGGGGAACTCTCAGAGATAATCATGCTAACACTGACTTCCCTCATTATCTCTGAGGCTGAGCTGTGGGCAGGAGTCCAAGTCACACGCACAGAGGAGGAGAGTGAGTTTCTAAAGTGAGCGCAGTGTGAACTGTACGGACTACATAAGGGAGTATGTTGATCATAGGAATCTATGGAATGAGGAAAACCATTAATGTCAGTCTAATGGGGTAATAAGATACTCTGGTTAAAAATACAGTGCATGTTCTATAATTTTTCTTAAAATTTATTGAAATTATTAAGACTTGGTATTGCTTTTATGTAATTATTTGTCTGGGTATAGCCATATTATATAAGAATACATTCATTGAGTTGTAAGACTTGGTATTGCTTTTATGTAATTATTTGTCTGGGGTATAGCCATATTATATAAGAATACATTCATTGAGTTGATCTGTTTAGTTTTACCTCCTGTTTCCCTCCTCAAGGCTGTGCTGAAGAGGCTGTGGAAGCTGGTTTACTCTCATAGACCTCTCCATTGCTGCAGCCTATTATTGAGTTCAACCCTGCTCAAAGTCACTTCAATTATCAAGATCATACTGTTAGTACCTCTGGTCCCAAGAGGTTTTGTAGTGGTACAATACTACAGATCAGATTTAGATCTCGGATCAAAGATGTTACATTTTGCCCAAACCCTAATTGGCGTCAAGCAAAAAATAGAATGTTTGAACTCCCTGAGATCATTGTCAGTACAGGGCAACAACAGCTATAAAGGGTTGCAAAGTTCAGGAAAAATGCTTTTTTGACACATTACCTCAGCATGTATGGGATTTAATCTATCCGTTTTCAGTTTGGAAGGACTCTGCATTTGACTGATGTCAACTGTAAAAACAAAACAAAACAGGACAAACGTGTTCTGAGGAATTTAAAAAGAGCGATCTGTGCCAAATTCAGTTTCTTCATTAGAGCAGCCTCGCAGTGCACAGTGCCTCATCTGAGCAATGACATGAATTCTTTTTCTCCTTTTAGTTGACGGCATTTGCAGTGTTTCAGTGCAACATGTCAATTGTAGTATTTCATGTCCTCTTCATAGAGGAAAATATATGATTACCAGAAAAGTAACCAGTTCACTATATATCAGTGCTGCCAAAGAATTCACGCACGACAAAACTGTTTGTGATTCTCTGCTCCTGTCGTTGTTTGTAGGCCACATACCGCAGTTAATTGTCAACTGCCAGTCTGCAATGAGATGCCTGTAGATCACTGCATGCTGGTAGAAGCTCTTTGAAGACTTAATCAGAGCTTGATATGCATTGAAGCAAGGTCATCCCTAGCTCATAGGGAAAATAAGCTTAACCCTAATTAGTTATCATCACATAAAGTATGATCTTGATTTGCAAATGCAAAACTCAAAAAGGCCACTGTGTTAACCCAGCTGGAAATTAGAGATGTTTTTGTAGGTGCAATAAAGGAATGAGGGTATTTTCTTGCAGTCTTTTCAAGCACACGGACAACCGATAATGTTTTTTTTTTTTTTCAAAAAGGAAAAGAATCAAATTCTCCTAGGTCTTCTTACCTAAACTGTCAGCACCTCGTTTATCATGATGAAATAAGGAAAACAAATGTTGCACTACATAATAACACGAGGGAACATTTCTCTAAAGGTTAAACACTATTTTAAGCGACTATATGAGCAGTGACTTTAAGCAATTTAATGCTCCCTCTGTGGGTTTTTCCAGAGTGTTTGGATCCAAGTCTCATCACAAGCGTGTGCCCTTCTGCTTGAGTAAGCATTTGTTTGTGTGTTTGCGAGTATAAGTTTGAAAGAACGGTGCCAACAGGGAATGTAAAAATGTGTCAGGTGAGTGTGTTTTATTTCAGTGTGGGTTGTGTGCACGGTAGGAGGTTGGTGTGTGGGTGTGCATTATGCAAATACTCACCTGGTATGAGCCTGGACAGGTAACCAATTGGAGCAGGATAAGGAAGTTAGGAGGATAAAACAGCTATTGTGGTGGGGCAGCACCTAGTGTGCCTGCATACTTTCATCTGTTAATTCAAACATTTGAGAAGCAAAGGGACTCATCTTGTTTAATTGTAAACATTAGTCCAGTCAAGCTGACTGGGATCTTCGGAAACTACTTTATTCAATTCACCTGTGTTGAGAGTGGATCTACGTGAGACCTCTTTCAGGCCTGATTGGACCCCATTCTACTGCTCTGGTAAGCTGTAATACTGGTGCTGGGAAACCAACAGGGCTTTTCAGTTCACGCTATGATCAAACTGATGACTGGTCTAAAAGGCTTAGTGTTTTAATGCAATTTAAATCTAAAGGACATGCTTCTATTGGCATGTTTGCTTCTCTGTGATTCATGCAGATATGGATATTCAGGAATGTTTTTTTTTTCTTTTTTTGTGTATAGCAAGAAATGCTTTCCTTGTTTTCTTTTCTAGTCAGTTTAGCTGGCTTACACATGATTCCTCTTCTTGCAACAATCCGCAATTATATAATAATGACATAGCTAAAAGACTAAATGTATGTCAGCAATTACCTCACATTTACCAATATTGCCAGACTGCTAAAACAAGTTTAATGGAGTGCAATGCACAATAATGCACTGAGTTGAATCTAATAACCCGTGCTTGTGATTTTTGAGCACACTTTCACATTAGCAACACTGCACCTCCTACGTCAGTCTGCTTGTGTTGCAGAAAGCTTGCGTATTTAATGTCACCAAGCAATATTTACAGTAAAAACAGGTAAATATGAAAAAAATAAAGCAAAAAAGGAAAGAGTATTCTAACAAAAGTATCAAATTAGCTCCTGTGCTATTGTGTGGGCAGTAACACAGAAATGAAACCAACAGTCGTCTGAAGGGTTGGCACAGCACTTGAACTTGGACTGTGTGAAATTCTACAGATGAGAGATGCTTATCTTGTCACATCATAACAAAAGCATATTCAGAGTGATTTTTCCACAAACAGAGTATAGATTGATTACTGTGATTATGTCTTCCTCTCCTTTCCTGTCAGGCTGCTACGTGATCGTTGTATTCTCAGAAACCTCTTGCCTTGTTGATAAGATACCTGTTTGGCAGAGGGAGACATTGTGGAGGGTTCACACATAGCCTGTGAGCAGACTTGGCAGTTGAGGAGCTGATCTACTTTGGCATGATGGCATGTGACACCTGTCGCCATGGGAAATCTTATTCAGGAATCTTGACTTTTGGTTTTTATAAAACTGCTTCACCAGACCTTTAAGGAGATCAGTACCCTGTCAGCATGTCATGGATCTGTTCAACTGGCAGCAAAGTATTTACTGTTGAAATGTGTGACAAGGCTTGGCATCAGTTTATTTATAGCCCACCATAAAGGCATAACCAAGACCTGTAAGGGGGGCAGGTGCAGTATGGGTCACTGTGTTAAGAATTAGTTGGAAACAGATGTCACTCCTGTTGAACTTTGAGTTCAATGATATGATAACACAATAATATTTTACGACACTGACCTAACTGTCACAAACCAATTTTTTTTTTTTTACATTTGTCATCTTAGACATAGGATTAATGTCCTATTTAAAGCACAATCTTAAAGCACAACTTAAAACAAATGAAGCCATCACACACACACACAGACACACACACACACAAAAGGGGCATTGATAGAGCGAATGAATTAATGATAGAACACAAGGAAATGAAAAGTAGAACGTGGATGGTAGAATGGAACGTGTTCGTTTATTTTGGCAGCAATGTTAAAAACTAAGCACTTTGGCAAACTATGTGTCATGTCTCACACATTCAGAATCCATTTCCATGTAACTTCACAAAGATACATAAAACCAGGTCCTGGCAGTGTCAGACATGACTCAGCTATTGTGTGTGAGTGTGCAACACTTCTCCCACTCCAATTGGGCACAACACTGGAGCTGCTATAATTCTGACAGGCTTTATTTACATGAGATGCAAATATATTTGTGGCTGAGTCTGAAACATGTCTTTATTTTCTATATGTATACAGCCCTGCAAACCTCTCAGTAGTAATTGCAAGTGTGAAGCATTCGAGAGAGGGAGTGCAGCCTTTGCAAAACATTAAATCACCTCACAAGGGATTAGGCAGCTTTAATTATGTGAAATCGTTGTGTTGAAAACATAACACCATCAGAAACATGTACTGCTAGTTTCTGTTACATAATGCACTTTGAGCATTTACTGAAGTGAAGACATAACAAGCAGTCCAAAAGAAATATTATTATTATACAATAATATTACAATTATAAAAGTGACAAACAGATGGAAATTGCAATTTTACACTGTGTAAAAACAAATAAACCTCCATTAAAGCGTAAAAACCCAGATGATTTATTCATCCGTAACTTTGTCCAATGGACAGCTCAAACAACCCATTAACTGTGCTCGCATAGAGTTTCTAAGATTTATTACATTTTAGTGGCTTATTAGGCATGGCTAATGTTTTAAATTGATTAAATCAACTCATTTATGCAGTTTAGCTTCATAATCGTGATGACTTCAGGGTTGGTTAACTGGTCCACACCTATGATTACTGTAAAAACATCACCCAATGATCTTCTACTTTGCAGATTTCGAGTGCTAACTGCAGTGACAGACAACAACATGGCAAAAGCCAGCTGCTAATGCATTGTGATGTCGCAATATTTGAGTTTCATTAGCACTTATTTTATACATCGCTGACACAGTGTAATGAGTTTCAGTTCAGTGTATTTGGGAAACTTGTATTAATATATCAAATGAGTTTCAAAAAGTATTTTTTTATAGCAAAATCATAATGTAACATGTTTGTTTGTTGTTTTATCAGATGATGACCTAAGTCTTTGAAGAATATTGTTTCCTTTTTAATCTGTACAAACAATCAATTACTCCTCTCCTGTCTCAGCCCCTGGGCCATGGTACATCAGAGAGTAGAAGCTGCAACATGAGCGTTACTCCATCCACCACCCTGGACAGCCAACTGCCCACAACCTGGGGCCCAACCAACTCCTACCCTGATGGTGAGGCTTTTATGCCCACACAAATGCACTCATCATGAATCCTGCTGTATGCCTTGTAGGCATTATGTATGCACTCTTTACCGACGTGAATCAGTTAATTAAACTGTCTGAATAATATCCTAAAATGCCTCAAGAAAATATGCTAATTTGTTCTGCTGAAGGATTCTGATTGCTCTCTGTTCAACAATCCAGTGCTCTCTCATTGCTTGTGAAACTGCAATGTAAAATGAAAATCATTCAAGAATTAACTGCTGATGTATTGCTCACCTGCTGATTGCAGAGCTCAGAAACACAAGGCATGAATTAGGGATTCCCAGCTGAGAAGCAGTTCAACAGCTCTTCCTGTAAACTGCTCTTTAGATAAATTATTGATAAATAGATTAGGTAGTGGAATTCATGTTTCCCTCATCAGATGCTATTTACATAAAACTAAATTAATTCATTGATGAAGACAAATGGGGTCTTTAGGATGTTTTCATTCACTTGTGTGTCTCTCCAGTGCCGATGATGATGTCTGGTTACACAAGTCGTCTGTGGCCTCACGACTCCCAGCCTCAGTTCTGGAGTAAGTACCAGGTGTGGGAGTGGCTGCAGCAAGTCATGGACATGCACCAGATCGATGCCTCCAACATTCCCTTCCAAAACTTTGACATGGACGGCCATCAGCTCTGCAGCCTGAGCTACCAGGATTTCATCCGTGCTGCCGGCAGCATGGGACCCATTCTCTTCCACAGCATCACAGAGCTCAAGTGGAGCGGTGCGTCTGAAAGTCTGAGGGGGGCTAAAAGGGGGTGAAAGAAAGGATGGTGATTAGTCCCAGTAAAAGAGGAGCTGTGTGATTCGAGCTGGGTCTGCAGCAGTTGTGATGAAGTGATGCTGAGAAGGGATCACAGAGCCGGTCAGGGGTCGCACTGCATGGTGCTGTAAAGGGGTGAAGGACTGCTTAAAGTAAGGGAGATGATGGATTTGTTGTTTGCTCTTACTGGAGTGGATCTTCTAACAAAGCACAGAGGGGGTGTGAAGCTAGGAAACAAGCTGAGAACTGGTTCATCCACTGTTTTTTTTAATTAGAGTTTGAGGTTTATTGCAGTTCACAGGCCTGAGGCTTCACCTTTGTAATTCTGTAGATGTTACCTAGAAGAAGCTAAAGGAATACAAATGTAGTAAATGATATCATCATGTCATTTCTGAGAATTTGGCATTTCAAAACAACAGTAGAGTAGACCAGGCATTACAGGTTTAACCTCCAGGTTAGGGGAAACCAAACAAGTGCACAATACTGCTATTGTTATTGCTGTCCGTAAGAAGCCAGCTGGAGAATTTAGGCCAAGATGTTGTATAATGTAAATTTAATACAATAGTCAAATTGATCGTTAATATCTGGGTAAATTACCACCCAAGTTGAAGCGAGTGTTGTAGGTAAGATCCAGAATTATTAGACCCAGTGATAATCAAAACTTTAATTACTATGTTACTTCCTGCTGTAAACTGTGACTACTGTACCTCTGATTCTCTAAAGGGTGAAGAACAGTGTGATGTGTAATTTTTCAATTACTCTCACTATTATAAATTACCCTGTTTAGTGAGATGTTTTGGCATTGGCCGTAGGTGTAGCACTGCCCACTTGTTTAAGCCTCTGAAACAGTGTCTGAATTTCACATAAAGAAAGAAATCCCAGACTGCCTCACAGTTTAACATGCAACGCAGGGCCAAAGAGGGACTTTTAGTGGTTTATACAATGGCTTGGTTCATATATTTGATGTCTCACAATGAATGTGAATGTGAACGATGAATCTTCAAGTATTTCATAACACTGATGATTTTAGTTTCCTCATTCCTGCTGGTGTTATATTTCTCCTTCTCATCTCCACACAGGCCAGTACCATGTGGAAATAGGTCAACTGGAACTCAAACCAGAATGTAAGAGTCTCTCAATTAATTTTATGAGCAAATAAAATAGAACAGACAGACAGTAAAGAATATTAAAATATTCATTTTCCCTTCTTTTTTTTCTTTTACAGTAGATTTCTCCTGTCCTTTTCCAGATGTCAGCTATCCACCTGGAGGTATTGTAGATGTCTTTGTCATTGCTACTGTACAACTATTGCTGTATTCAAAATCATATAACAGATAAACTTGTTTTTTTCCTTAGAGATCTACGATCCAGCAATTCACCCTGTAGCCTCTTCCACCCCATCTAGTCCTGGTGAGGGATTATGATACATCCAACATAAATGTGCTCTCCTATGCTATCATATTAAAGCCTGATCACATGATCCTACTTCAAATGGGATAAAGAAAAGGATTCCACAACAACATTCAAAAATAATTTCATTTCTGTTCCTCAGACATAAAAAGATCTTACAGCCGCCCACATCAGGTCAAAAAACACAGTAAGTTTGACACATATATAATTGCATTTTCATTATATTTTCTTTCCAGAATTTATATGTATATAATCCTCTTGAACCTACTCCCCTAATCCCACAGACCCACGAGGAACACACTTGTGGGAGTTCATCAGGGACATTCTACTGAACCCAGAGCGAAACCCAGGATTGATCAAGTGGGAGGATCGAACAGAGGGGGTTTTCCGCTTCCTGAAGTCAGAAGCGGTGGCACAGTTATGGGGCAAGAAGAAGAATAACAGCAGCATGACTTATGAGAAACTAAGTCGGGCAATGAGGTACACACAAACAGCTATCACACTGTTACACAAATATAAAACCCTCAGGTTTGCATACCATAAACATACAGTCACACAGGCACCGAGACTGTAGCCACCAAATGCTGTGACACAGCTTTTTTGTAATTTTTCCCGTCAAGGTTGTGAAAGTGGGACAAATAAAGCTCCGTGCCCTTTTAATAAGTCAACACCCTCCATTTACATTGGGGTTTTCTTCAGTTTAGCAATAGCTGGTAAACACTGTGATGAAGAATAAATTTCACACTGCATTGTTCCTAATCCTATTTACCTAATAGTCTATTGGTGACATCATTAAAAGTTATGCATCTAAAACCAAAGAACTCTAGCCTTTAAAACACATATTTACCATCCCCATTGCTGATTACCTAAATGGAGTCATTTTTGAACTGCTACAAGTTTCACTTTTTTTTCTCTCCAAATAAACTGAAATCTCTCCTCCAAAAATCTTCCTTTCTGCTGCAATAGTCACACAGCGTTACATTCAAATTAGCTAATCTAATGAGCTTAATTTCATTGTAGTGCAAACCACTGGGAACTACAAAATGTGCCCACAGGTATTGTCACTGTGACCACAAAGCTGATTTTCTATTTACTGTGATGCGGCAAAATGATTTGCAGCTTGATGGCATCACCGAACAGATTGGTCCTCTCAGTTATGAATAACAAATGCAAAGGCATAAGAACCACTCTAACTTGGTTTCAAACAATTCCTTTCATTTAAATTACTTCCATTAACTCAAGAAACATGCACCATCCAAAAGTTATTTAAATGCATTATTGGACCTATCTCTAAAGGAAATCTTAAAGATATTGTTAACGAAGGATTACGTTATCATTTTCCATTTGTGTATTTTTTCTCTAAAAACCTATTAACATCCATTTACAGGGATAATTAATGACCAAACTAGAAAAAAATATATTTAAAAGGATATTGTGATTGGATGATAGAGTGATTTAAAATGATTAAATAGCCAATGTCCTTCTTCTCATTCTTTCATCACATACTCTATCAAATACTCAGATGTGGTAATTATAATCAAATTATCCAACTTTTTATATAAATGAATAAGAAGAGGCTGTGTCACTCACACAGAAACCTCCTCAGGTATAACCAAATGACGCTGAACTGTCAATTCATGCCTCATTTGTAAAGGTATGCTGACAGACAAAATAAAAGCAGCTGAGATGTCATTTAACAAAAGCATTTAAAGCAATTAAACTGCCAGGTGAAAAACATGGAAGCAGTTTAAAATCATGCATTAGCCAGGTATAAATCAAATATGCTTTGGCTATCTTTCATGAGTTCATTTTGAAATCAATTTACCAGTAATGACATCTGTCCTTTGTTACAGATATTACTACAAAAGGGAAATCCTAGAACGGGTAGATGGACGCAGACTCGTTTACAAGTTTGGAAGGAATGCAAGAGGATGGAGGGAGACAGAGAAGTGACAGTTTCATTAATTTATGTTTTATTTAATGTCTGCAAATGTGATGTTTCATTTTATTTGCTGTTTTGATAAAAAAAAAAAGTTTGAAATGTTTACACATTTGTTGATACTTGTGTGTTTGCTTCATTATTTTTTCCCTTTCACTTTGTCTCTTTGTGACACTGCACTGAGCTGTTCTGTGCCTTATTAAAATACATTTTCTTATTATATGTACATGCCAGCACTGAAACCTCACAGGCACGTGTTAAGAAAATACTATATTGAAGAAACCAATATCAAAACTGACACAAAACCAAAACACGACCTGATGAATGTTTTTTATTTTTATTTTTTTGCTTTTTTTTTTTGTTTGTTTGTTTTTTTTATCTAAATCACATACATCCCACAGGAGCACATGTTGTTCATATAACGTTCAAGCACAAGTAGCAAACAGATGTATATTTAGTGTTGACACTGATAATGTGAAGTATCCTGCAGGAAGAATGCCTGATCTCTACATAAAAAAGAAGAAGAAATGATAATGAACATAAAATGTGAATTAGAAAAATGTAGCAATAACTAAAAAAGGATACAGAAACAGGTGATAAGGTGCAAATATTTATGGCAATATAACACTGTGGTTTGTCTTATTTGGCTCATTTCATCGTTTTCATTTACTGACATGTAAAATAAGTGTGTAAATGTTTGTTTATGTTTAATAAGAATAAAGTTTGTGATTGTTTTTATTTTATGAAAGCTATTTTTGACTGAACATCAATATCCCTGACTGGCTGGCTGACTGACTGACTGAATGGTTCTTCAACCACTGAGTTATCAAGTTGCCCTGGTTTACCTGGTCGCTTGGGATCTGCTGGGAAACAGAGGAGCACTTTAGCCTCCACAACATTGCAGCAAATTAACTACGTTCATTATGTATTAAAGGATAGGTACTAAGTCATCAATAAAGAGACGTTATACTAACTAAGTAAATGAAGGCTGAATTACTCTGTGCTCTGTGTGTGAGATAAAAATAGAAAATATAGTCTATCTTAGGTCGCGCTGGTCACTCATCTGGTACAGCACACACACAATGGGCTTTGTCGTTAGCATAGATTCTTCTATACCAAGGCAAAGGCCTGAAATATAGTTTCCTAAGTTTCTTGTGTTGTGTTTGTAAATGCATCACAGTCTTTGTCTGTTGGGAGATTTTATCAAACAACATGTCAGTTACAAAATCTGAATTTGAACAGATTTATAGCCTACTTTTGTTTTTTTTTTTAGTTTTGACCTAGTCTTGTAGTACACTGAGACTGAACAATGTTATTCTAATCAGTTATATCAATCAGTATTTTGGCTTCAATCTACAACACAATTTGCAAATATTCTTTCCCAAATGTGGTCAGACTATCAACAGAGCGCAACATAAATCTACTGCTGTACACCTTGCTCCCATTAAACTATGTTCTGATGCACTTAGAGATAGTACAGGTGGTTTCTGTTTTACCATGACAGTGTGTGACAGTGTGTGCCACACACTTCATTGTTCGCCAGTGCATAGCTGGTATGCAGGTTCCTACAGGCAGCGGATGAATGACTGGGCCTCGATGGCCAACAAGATTAAGGCAGTGTCAATAAACGGCTCCTTTTTCTGACCTGCGCTCACAGGCAAATCCGTGTCTAATCTTCACTCTGACTTATCTCACGTTTGTGATCCTTCTTTACATATCGTGGCACTGATTGACACAATGTTCTGTTATCATCTTTCCAAATGGATTCAAAATTTGCCCACTGCACTGCTGTACCAATCCCAGGTCTGTCGCTCTGCTCGCACACACATCATTGTCAGAAACTTACAATGTTGTGATGTGAGCTGAAGAAAATTAGATCACGTCTTTAGTAAAAAAGTAGATAATGATCTTGTCTTATCAAAGGGAACTGTTCACTGGTGGCAGAAAATCATCTATGATTAGAGGATTTTGGTGTAATTTTGATTGCTAGTTGTTGTTTTGGAATTTGTGAAACCTACCTCTGCTTAGATTGAGATAATAGCTGCTGATTGCCATATTGTTACACAACATGAAAAAAGCAGGAATTTTAATTCAAATCAAATTGCTCAACATTATTGTTCAGATTCTACATTATTGCATTATTCACATGGAGCAATTTTTAGATTCTCTGAAGACACACTTGAAATTACCAACATGTACTTTTAGTTTGAAACATATACAACATTAAATGGTCCTGTGATTAATGTTTCACTTGTTCATATACAAAACACTTTGGTGGAATCTGTTTGTTTTTTTCTTGTTAACATTACACAAGTATAGAAAAGAGATCACAGATACAGAGCTGGGCAGATTAGGTGTCATGGATGCAGCTTTGCTATTTCTGGCGTGTTGTGCGTTGCAGTTCAATGCCCATTGAGAAAACAAGAAAAAGAAAAAGTTGTGTGTGTAGCCATGGCTCAAGGCCAGAGCAGTTTGTCCACTAATCAGAAAGTCAGTGGTTTGGAACTGGATTGTACTGGTCAACATGTCAAAAGTGTCCTTGTCTCCAAGTTACTGATGTTGTGTATGCATTTTCCCATATGCATCTGTATGGAAAAGTATAGGAGGGCATCAAGGTAAAACTAACAAGATTACCAAAGTTTGGTTGCACTGATAAGGAGTTAACAACTGGGACTTGTACAACTCGTTCTGTATTTATGAACCCAGGTGTCAAAGTACTAGTGTAAACAACTCACAGTAAATGGGTGATTGACAGTCAAGTTTTCATTTTAGTTTTTTTGATGAGGCCAACATATATAAAATGTGAGCTGCTCTAACTTGATGTCTGGGTTTGAAATGAAATGCATTTGTTCAACTCATTACGTTATGTTTTGAAAGACACACATTAGCATATTACAGCAGCATTCCCAGCATACATTGTTTGAGAGTTAATAGTTTGTGTCTTTCCTGTAGGAATGTCATGGCCTCATGCCCTCAAGTGCAGACAACTTAACCTAAATATTTTTCAAAACACATGTTGAATTAGGTTGTGGTGACTCAGCTGGAGAATTGGAAAGTTACGTAAATCATCTCAGTAGGCCTAAAACTGAACTGATATCAAGTAGGTTTGACTAGAACAATTTATATATTTTATATTGTTCAAAAATCACCAAAACCTTTTATTTTCAAGCTCAATCAACTGCCCTGACAGTTAATTTTTTTTTTTAAGTTTAAAAAAAATGTGTTCTTCTTGACAGGAAACATATTATTTAACCATTAGCTCAAATGCTTCATTGTATTGCATTGCCATAGCTTTGAGACACTGTGCATTGTCCATGAACATTAATATTACATAAAGAAGTAGCCATGGATATTAATGGTAGTTTCGATTGAGTAATCAGAAGGGAAGTTAGGAATTAAAGAATGCAATCTGGTCTCACTTTTATTTTTTTAACAGTGCAAATGCTGCTGAGCTGCAATATGGGAGCATGTTTGATGTAACTGACTGAAGATAAGTGAACAGTTAGGCAAATCATCTAGACTGATCTGGTCTTGGCGGCTCAGAGAGACAGGTGCTTGATTTTCCTACCCAGCTACTGCCCTGTGAATGCAAACTTGGCATGTCTGCAGTGTGCAAGCTTCCATGTCAGCCACTGACATTTGATTGAAATCATGACACTGTAACATGCACGGCACTTTATGCCACAAGGTGTGTGATTCATTGACGTGTCTGACCTTAATTATTCTTCAAAGTTACCTGTAATTATGAGATGATTTAATAAGTACCGTTAAACCAGCATGACTGGTATTTACAACATTTGGTTTTAGGGCACTGGCAGCAGGCATTGATGGCACGTAAGCAAGCATGCACCCAAACTGGTTATAATAGATCTGTGAAGGAAGGGGGAAAAAAATAAAACCTGTGCACCTCAGAAGACCAAGTAGTATCTGGGTAGATGAGGGAAAAAAAGGTCACCTGTGTGGTGTGTCACACTAGGCTAGATGAGACAATGGTTGCCTCTGTTTTGCCAGAAACAATATGCAGTATCAGTCCACAAGTGCCTTTATCTCCTATTGTCAGTAAATTATTTTCAGATTTGAATGAGCCACGCAAGGCCTATTTTATTATTTAAAAGGGGAAACATTAATTCAATCAGATAGATGAAAGAGGGAGAACAAGGAAGTGATGAAAGATAGCCTAAGCATGGGCATAAAGACAACCAGCTGAGGTTTTGTGCCCATCCCATGACTGCTCAGTGGCCCTATTGTGTTCTCTCAGCAGATATACAGGCCAGGCTTATCAGGTTGCCTCATCATTTTCACTTCACACTCAAATGGAATTATGAGGCATTCAGTCCAAACTGTGAGCTGGACAGATTAAAACTGTGTCAAGGATGCAGTTTTGCTTTTTGTGGGGTGTTGTGCGTTGCAGTTCACTGCCCATTTAGAAAACAAGACAAATAAAAAGTTGTGTGTGTAGCAATGGCTCAGGGCTGAGCAGTTTGTCCACTAATCAGAAAGTCAGGGGTTTGGAACTGCATTGTACTGGTCAACATGTCAAAAGTGTCCTTGTCTCTAAGTTGCCCCCGATGAATCATCTGCATGTGAATGTGTGTGTGTGTGTGTGTGTGTGTGTGTGTGTATTTTACATATGTATCTATGGAAAAGTGTGGGAAGGCATCAAGGTAAAACAAGATTACCAAAGTTTGGTTGCACTGATGAGGAGTTAACAATTGGGAATCGTACAACTCATTCTGCATTTATGTAATATAGGCAAACCCAGGTGTCAAAGTACTAGTATAAACAACTCACAGTAAATGGGTGATTGACAGTTTTTTTTTTTTTGATGAGGTCAAAATATGAGGAAGTGTTCATGGCAATGGAAGGATGTTTTGTCATGCCTCTTCTGAAACCAATTTCCTGCTCAGATGTGTATGCTTTCTATTAATATTAGTTTCCCCACATACCCCATGACCTTTAACTCGCCTAATGATTTCCTTGTTGTGTGATGTCATGTGCAGATTTCCATGCCGGGCATTGTTTTTTTCCACATGTCTGGAAAACTCCTACTCACAAACAAAATTCAGTTCACTTCACCACACAGTACTTTCACATCTTGGCTTGAATAAGTCCTGTCACATGGAAGAAACGTATTTTAAAAAGTGTCTAGGGGAGCAAAGGAATAATACATCCTTTGTTACATAGTTATTGATTGATGACACGCCTTTCCCCACAGGCATGCAGTTCTTGGTTTTATATTAGAGAGGAATTCTATATGTGTTTTTGCGGTCGTAACACATGGCTGATTTCATTCATTACAATCAGCCAAGAAATCAGGGTGACGGTGATGTAAATTTATTCTGAAAGTATTTTCAAAATGCAGCAGTTGTTCATGGTTCATATCAATTAGGTGACAGAAAATGACAATCACACACTACAAGAGCAAGATGAGAAAGGAAAGGTGAAATTAGGTAACAGGGAAACATAGCCTACTCAATCTATTAGGCACACAAACAATAGCCGATGATTCTCTTCATATCAAAATGTTCCCACTTCACTCCCCTTTACTTGTAGGCTACTGTGTCCCCAACAAAAGAGGAGATGTAACATCTTCATCTGAAGCAACAGAAGCCTCTGATGATGATAGCTCAGCTGGATCACAGCTGGATCAGCTGTCAGTCATACAGTCATGCACTACATAAAGAGCTAGCCTAATTAAAACTTTGGAGTTTTCAATTGCGTAGTGCTAGATAATGATATCAAACACTGAAAGCTAACATGTTTACTTTTTTCAGGCTATCAGCTCAATCTGCATGGTCTATTTGTAAATTACTTACTGTAGGTAAAATTATCCAAGTTATAAAAATGTCCCGTAATGTGTGAAGGGACTTAGGCCTATGGTTTATATTTCGGTGGGAGTGGAAAATATCTAAATAAGCTTATCTCAAGTCAAAATAGTCTTTCTAAAGTCAGATTATCCATGACACAATGTGAAAAATTGTAAGAAGAAAAATCTGTTATGTTTTCATACAGCCTACATCTTTCAAAAAAGATCGCTGCCTTCACTTCATGCAGCTACATTGTATAACTATGTGACTGATGTATAGGCTAATCAGTGGGTACAGACCAAAATGAAGAGACCAATCAGTCATTCCTGGCTGTAGATGCCCAAGTAGCCTATGTTTTATGAGACGTCAAATATGCCAAGCAGTCCCTCTCTTTTTGGAAGTTTTTTTCTAGCATGAACTGGAGGCAGTGTATTTTAAACCCATTATACCAGTAGGGGGCAGTAGGTCACTGAACACTGGGATTTGGAGCATTTGAGAGGCAAAAGAAGAGCGTCGTAGATGTCCTCGAAGGACCCAAGATGTTACTTCTTTTTAGCCTGGTCGTCTGTATCCCTAAAACTAGCACAACATCACATCTGCGATGTGAACATTTTAAAAACGTACCGTGTCTGTCTCAATATTTCCCGGTGTGAAGGTAATCCCAGTATTGCCTCTATTTTTACACGGCGCTCTCCTCCCTCCATTCCCGGTGATTTGCCATCAGGCACCAGCAAGGACAGAGCTCACCGACGGTGAGGACGACAACATGGCGGCCTCCTTGCGTCTGGGTCGTCAAGGAATTTTATTCGGCCTCAGATTGTCTAAATTAAACAAATGTTTGTGGACAACTAACCCGTGTCAGGAGCAAGTCAGACACTTCTTTCAGTCACCATGGCATCTCGGTGAGTGCAGTCGTCCATTGCTACGCTGACATTAGCTAGCAGCATCTTCTATTTGGTGCATCGGTCACTTATGGCATTTTCTCTTAACGTAATAGATTAAAAAAATAATAGTGTTGTTAAAGGAAAGTGGACGTAACGTGTCACCAAAGAGCAGAAGATTGTTTCTGTTGGGTTCAAGTTCAACTGTCACGGCTTATTTGGTAGACTGTAGGTGACTTAGCTATGCGAGGTGAAGGAGCAGCTTCTTCAGCAATGCTCCCTGTCTCTGGTCTGTCAGTCTGGAAGCCGGAGGGTTTTATCCCGATGGTGCTTTATCACTTGCAACAGAGTGTGCAACGGCAACCCTACATCTTCAACCTTTAAAACATGTACGGACGAGTGACACATTAGGAAAAAAAACAACATGAAGTAGCTGTCTGTGTTGGGTCACTACTGCCAGAAGAGCTTCCGTCCTCACAGGCGTTTATCTCCAAGACTGTTGAAGGGATGAACAACATCGTCCCAAAAGACATCTCCTCATTTAACGTTAATGATCTGATGATGGTGATGGAGGGCGCTGGCATGCCAGTCCTTAATCTCCTATAGGCAGGCCGTTTCATAGGGGAGAAAGGTGGCCTAATTTTTCTATGACTAAATTATTCAACATAACCGACTGACTAAAGTTGTCTGTTAATGTCTCTCACTGCCATCGTTGACCTAGTTGATAGCCTATATAAAAAAGAAAAGACAATAGCCTATTAAAAATATGGTGATTGAAAGTCAGGGGGCAGTATTTTTTCTTGGGGCCAAAAATTCCTAGAAACAACCCTGCCCATAGGAATTCAGATCTGGTGAATGTAAAGGCAATAACATATGATTCATATCATTTTCATACTGATCGGAGCACAATTGACACCTTTATCCAAGTGACCACTCCGAACAGGATTGAAATGTTTCGTCAAAGGGTAAATCTGTGGTCACTGGAGTAAATACAACAACTTCTACTGATTTACAGTGTAGCCTAACCCTTCTATGATAATATTTGCTGACACATGGCCAGATCACATCCTGCATCGTTCTTAAAACAAGAAACTGTTTGCGTTTTCTCCATAATGCACCTGTGCCTTGGTTATCAACAGATGTCTTTCCCACAGACTAGCCAACTTTAGTCACTTGTTCGTATTGAAACAGTTGAGCACTTTCTGTGATTAAAGCTATTATTAATCTCTTGCCATCTTAACACAATTCAGAATCAGCTCGGCCTCCTCGGCATTTTTATACCTGCATTATAGCATGACTAAATGTCATCTACACATTTGTGTATGGAAGAATCTGCAATTCTGCATTCATAATGTTTAAATCAGAGGTTGCCCTACATGAAAGTCAGAACTGAATTCTTGGCACAGTATATAAACTAAAAGAGAAATTTCACAGTACACATGAAGACTTCTAATTGGACTGAAATTGCAGGTGTTTCTAATAATGATCACAATGGCTCTGTTCTTTCTATGTGCCCTAGTGAGCCTTGACAGTTCAGGTCACACTGTACCTCAACTGTGAAATGAAAGCAGTTAGAAGGAATTCAGCCATCATTAATTCTAGTACTTAAACCTGTTCTTTTCTCACTGTGACACATAAGTATGTCTTTGATGGGGGGGAAAAAAGTGATCAGATCCAGTGCTCGGATTACTACAATAGTGCTTTTGTATGGCAGATATTTGGACTTTTTTCCACAGCAGAATTAATGAAGGCTGCATTCCATGTAGGTGAGCCGGTTTCAGAGTTCATACACTATGTTGTTATATGTGGTGACTCACTGAAATGGCACCATCATGACTGATGAATAGATCAGTATGAAATGTTTGTTAAACATTTTATTATTATTATTATTATTATTATTATTATTATTATTATTATTATTATTATATTTATTATTATCATATTTGTCAAGTTCACAGAACAGGTTGAACATTTTTAAATATCAGATTAATCTTGCAAAATGTAATAACAAGTGAAGAAATAACATATATAGGAATATTCTGGCCTCTGTCCACTCAAAAGTGTAGAATTATGTCCAGATATCCAGCAGATGGCAGCATCACACAACACAACCAGACACCACACAGCTCCTGTTAGAAAGGTGGATTTATTGATGTGAGGCACAGGCAGCAAACCCTACAGCATTTATTATACTTTACTTTGATGTGTTTTTAATTGTTTGTCTGTTGCTGTTTGTGTTTTAATCATTCATTCAGTGCATTAAGCCATGGAAAAATACAACTGGGTTCACAAAACCACATGCCAGTTTTTTTTATTCTTGATTCATGGTACAGAATTGATAACAACACATCACATTTGTTACAGTGATTTCATTGAGATTCTATGATGGATAATTGAGAAATATCTTCCGGCACAAGCAGCACCATATTTTTAAGACATTCACTCTTTCTAGCAGTATATTGCATTTATATCACCTTCCCTTAGGCTATAAGTATAAATCCTAAATGTCGAGTCTGTGTAGTTAACTGAGCGTGCAGAATACTCTCAACAAAGCGTATTCACATTGAATTGTTTGATATTGGGGAAATTACCCACGCTGCCTTTTCATCTGCTGCACCGCAGGCTAGTTGTAGTAAAACAGTGATGCCGCCGCAGCCGCTTGGATTTGTGCTTTCCTCCAGCAGTCTGACGATCCAGTGTCCAACACAGAGCTGTGAGCTAGTTGAACCCTGGCCTTGTGAGTGGCTGCAGCTGGTGACACTAGGGGTCTTTGACGGTAGCTGGAATCCCCTGCAACAGCAGGACTTTCTCTGCAGCCTCCGGTGCTGTGTCAGCCAGAATCACAATTACATAAGTGACCTGCCAGCATTCCTCTGTCATAGCGGCAGTGTCTCTTCCCTGCCCAGCATAACATGTTTAAAACCCTGAGGCCAAATTGCCGACAAACACTGCTTCTTCTGGGCCTGTTACATGATTTACTTTGACATTCACACAGCCAAGTTAAAGCTCTAAAACCAAGCTGTAGAACGGTTCTGAATATGATAGTTTTGGAAATATTTCTCATTTTCTTTTAGCATGATGACCTGACACTGCCATTGTCCCATTGTAAACCATGTTATTTCCACTCTATCCTCTAGATGTCAGCGCACTCAAAGTGCAAATGCCTGCTCTTTCCCCCACCATGGAGGAGGGGAACATAGTCAAATGGCTGAAGAAGGAAGGTAAAAGAAATAAATGACTTAATTATTTCTTTGCAAGCTCTCATTACCACACTGTTCTGCTTGACTCTTTTTATTTTAACTAACATGTTTAAACTTTTGTGTGTTATCATATGTAATCCAAAGTGAGTGCTTGCTTCTTTTACTTCCACATGTAATTTCTCCCTTTGCGCGATTGCTCCCAATCAAAACACATGCAATTCTAAAGGTAATAAGCACTCTGTGTTCTTTAGATCCAAAAGCTGATCATCTCTCTTTCTCAAAATGATAGACCAACAGCTGTGCTAATTATTTAATCAGTGACATCACTTTGCTCTATAGGGCAGAGGCGTGAGCAGGGGGAGCACCTGAGGGCCTCTGGTGGCTAATTGGCTCAAGGAAGCGCAGCAGTCACTATTCATCACTGCTTAGCAACTCTGCTCACCCATGCGCCGCAGCCACACTCTCATTTATCAGGAGGCAGCACACCGATTTCTGATTGGCTGCTCTGCTGTGTTGCCATGTGCTTCTTGTGTCTTGTTGCGAGATACGTACGTGTGTGTATAAGTGAGGAAAAGAGAAAGAGGGAAAGAAGGAAATATAAATTCTCAGCAACAAGCAACAACACATGCTACTTTATGTCCCCAAATCCATCACGTGATCTTGTGGAAAGGCTTGTCATCAAAAGAATAATGAGTTAATGATTTGCTAACATGGTCATACATTAGCTTGTGTATTGTAAATTGTATTGTACCACCACTGCTGCACCAGAAGGAATAACTGTTTGTGTTAATAAACAGCCTAACACTATACAAAGTAAATCTGATGTAGGCTAGATTACCTATACATTCTAACTAAGGTATTAAACAACCTACAAACTTTAAGCCAGTATTTTAAGGGGCTGAGGAAAGTGTAAGACAGGGGTGCGGGTGTGTTTTTTTGTTTTTCCCACTGCCTTTATGGTAGAGCAGAGGTGAAAAGGCTCGGGGTTGCCTGTTTAATCTTTAATATTGCACATCACACCTAACCCCTGGGGTCATATGGTGTTAAAGCCTCATACAAATCCAATCTTGACTCTACTACTGCCCGCTCTCATGGGCTTCCAACGTCAATACTGCCTGTGCTCTTTCAACCTTCCCCTCACCCATTCCCATACTCTTCCCTTGACCCGCCCCCTTTTCCTTCCCACACGTCTCCCGTTCCTAAACACAGCCCACGAAATCATGTCTTTTTCAATGTACCTTCTAATGTGAGGTTTTATGAGATACTCTTTGCCTTTGTCATGGCACTGCCCTTGATTTTCCTCCTCTTTACTGTATCCCCAGAAGGACCCCTCTCACAGATTTTTCTGTTAAGAGATAGAAACATGACCAAATGTGAGATCTGGATAACCCTTGACCTTCATTTCATATACCCTATACCCTTTCTGTTGCATCTTAACACATGGACACATGTCACAGAGAAGTCTCAATGACACTGTCTATTGATTATCTGTAATGAAAACATGCTTTAACTTCAATATTAAACTAGGGATTCCAGCAAGCTGTGCCACTGACAACAGTGCTTTTTGTTTTGCTCTTCTTTTTGTCAGTGGACACAATAAGCTCCATTTTTTTGACTGGAAGCCCATTTGAGCTGTTGCACAAACAAGTGTAGCACAGAAAGGCTGTATGAGCATGGAAGAAGAACTGAGGCAGTGGCCCCTAATTGCCATCCACTCTCACTGCTAAGCAGATGCTAATATATTCCAGCTTTCTCATGTAGTAGACCAGTGGGAATCTACTGGGACTGGGACTAGGGATAGGCAAAGATCTCTCATTCTATCAGACACACTGCATTTCAGTATCTTTCATTCTTTCCCATGAAACATTGATTAGGCTCATGTCAGCCAAAGCCAGAGCATATATCTTCCCGCATAACCTTTCCATCCCCTCAATGGATCTCTTTCATTTCTATAGCTACTAATTTGTTCTCTGTGTGTGAAAAGCCACAGAGAAAGCGGTTGTTTTCAACATGCTGCTCATAATTACGTTTCATGTACGGTATTTCCAATATTATCCATGTATTTCCAATCTTATGTGTGTATGAGTTTGGTAAATTGTTGCCTGGAATTCCAAATAAATGTTTATGTTATATCGCAAGGATGTGTTTCTTTACTCAAATCAGGTGAACCAGTGGCAGCAGGCGATGCCCTATGTGAGATTGAGACTGACAAGGCTGTTGTTACCATGGAGTCGAATGATGACGGCGTCATGGCAAAGATTTTGGTGAGTGAGCAAAAACACACATAAACCTCCTCTGCAGGAGATGATTAGATAAGGCAATTCATTTCCAAATAACAGACACATTTATAGGTCCAGTGTGTAATAATTGGCAAGGTTTATTGGAAAAATCTGAATATATTTGTATAAGTGTATAATTTCTATAAAATAACATTTGTTTGGTTTTCGTAGCCACCATCACTTTGCCGACGGGAGGGGTAGGTGCGAGCGAACGAGTGAGCAACTGCAACTGCAATGCTAGATATCACTGTTTTCCCCACATTTTACACACTGTACCTTTAAACATTGAATATGGCTCTGGTGAATTGCCCAGGAAAGCAGAGGGTTGAGGGGGTATTTAAATTCTTAGTATTTAATTATGTGTCAGCACCAGGATTTTAAATTGTGTTTTTAGACAAGATTGGTCTTTGGTTTTCAGTTCTTCTGTTATTATACTTTGAAAATATGTCAAGTCAGCAATTTGAAAGAGCTATAGGGACATTTTTAAATTGAGTTTATATTCACATAGATAATGGTTCTGTTAACATTTGCGTGCAAGTTTTGCAGGGTTCCTTAGTTGCCTATAGTAATTGGCCATGCTTGTTAAATCTGTTTTCCCCATACAGAGAAAGCAAAGCTTTGAGGGGGCTTCTTCAGTGACAAATATGTCCCTCCTTCCATCCCCCATTGTGCTGTTTGTTGTTTGAATTTTTAATCAGCTGCCAAAGACTGAGCGATCAGCTGTCTTTTATCAGCCACATTTGTTCCCTTGAACAGAAAAATTAAGATTATGTTTGCTTTTTGACTTATCTGTGAGAGATCTAAATACACTTGGAAGGGGATGGAGATGATTTTTTTTTCAGTTTTACCATCTTAAAATCTGAAGGATGATGGTGAGGCATTGTTCTGTTTTCCCATGTGTGCACAACAAGCCAAAAGCCTTGCTCCATGTCACACAGAGTGTCTTATCTAATAACACGACATGTTCCTCGGCCGTGTAATTTTGGACATGCTCATGTTCTGGTGAAGCCTGAGCGGAGCAGGTTTTAATTAGGCGACGTGTCTGTTTGGGCAACAGCAAATTCATACATGATCCCGCCCCCCCCTTTTGTCCATTAAGAATATATGGTTCCTTTAAAACAATGTCACACACATAGAAGTGAAATGAATGAATTAATAATCAGAGGGATGAGTATCAGCTACAAACCAGTCGTATATCTCATTTTTTCTTGCCTTTCACTTCACTTGCTTCCATTCTTCCACATTCCCTTACTCCATCCATCTTGGATGCAGTGGGGATGAGGTAGTTTCCATAGCAACCACCCAAGAACTGGGGGTAAGGGCTTTAGCGCTGAAGCTGGCAGAGAAAGATGGTCTGCATTAGATAAGCCCCATAGATCCCTCTCTCTCTCTCGCTTTGTTCGATAGAGAGTATATGTGTTGTTATGAAGAAAGAAATAGCAGCTTGTGGCAATAATTCGGGAGATTTGTACACTCCCTTAACATGGCGTTGGCAATGTAGCATCCACTTTGTCTGGATCAGACTACATTAGCCCTCAATGGTGTAATTGTGGCTCCTAGCGCCCTGTAAGTTTCTAATTTAAAGGCTGCTGTAATTACCTGCCTGTGGCCAAATGCCTGGAAAGGCTGCAGTAGACGTGGAACTTCCTGCTCTCCACAGGGGTTATTTATGGGGGTCAAGTACCACTATGGCCCTCCACCAATTTCCAGCCATGGCTCTTGGGGCTAAGAGAATGGAGGGGGGGATCCAGCTCATATTGGGAACTAAGGGTTGGGGGTTGGAGCACCAGCACCATGAGCACAGATTACTGTATCTCATCATACTCTTACTGCGTTGCTCTACCCTGACCTGAGGGCTTCAATCTGAAAATCTGCCTTGGGTACGATCAATCATTGCCCGTGGGAAATGACACGTTTGCAAAACCACAGATGCACATTGCTCCTCTGTGTTCAGACGTATGTTAAAGAGAACGTCTTTTTAAAAATGGCTTGATAGGCAGATAAAAGTGGATGAATTGGTTGCTGATATAATGACTTACATGGCAGTTAGGACTGATAGATAGTGTCTAAGACTGTTAAATTGATGAAGATGTCCAACACATTCTGTGAGACTGGCCTGTCAGTTTCCCATTCGTCATTCCCTTTCCCTCCTCTCTTCATCTCCACACACTGCCCTCCAGGAGATCAATTTAAACACCAACAGATGTGTTGTCCTCTAAATCAATAGTTGGTGTAAATCACTCTCTAACCTCCTAAGGTCAAAATAGGTGAGAGGCCTGTGTTTTGGTCAAAACAAGAGCACATAACTTGTGAGATGGTGACAAAATGTTTTATTTTTCTTCAAGAAAGATCAGCAATACATTGTTGAAACCTGGAGAGGTGACACAGCATTTACGGGATCATGCCTTTCCTTGACAGTTTAATTGGAAACCATCACAGTAATATGGTTAGAAAGCTCAAGTATGAGTCGAAAAAAGAGACCAGGAGATTAATGCTGTACATCTTGTGTCAGTTGCCTTTTTTGTTTGTTTAGATTACATTGATCTGGACATATTGCTGCTATGACTAAGGATGCTGCTGCAGTCTTCTTTGTGCAATATCTGTCATGCTCTATTGATCAGAGAAAATCATGTCTCACTCCCAAAAAACAAGATCTCTATTCTTTCTCCTCTGTTTATGTGTATGTGGAGGCTAAATCCATCAAACCCTTCACTGCATGCTATTTGACCATGAGCGGTTGTCTCTGGAACAACTGACTGACTACCATGAAGGTTTTTTGGGATGTCTCAAAAGCCTCATGGCTACAGCATCCAGCAGTTCGTTGAAGTTAAAAGTAATGTTGATAACTATTGAGGTCTGGCTTATTGTAACTGAGCTGTTTAGACCTCAGGGGGCTTGTATGGCTGCATGATAACAGTTTGGTAATAAGAAGGTTAAACCTCCTAAATGGTCTAGTCTGACTATAATGTCGTTAGCTTTGCTGATGGGCTCTGAAGAGGTTCCCTTAAGAGCCCTTTCAAAGATCGGTTCGACTTTTCACAGTGAGAATGTTGCCTTTAAAATGGCAAACGATTGAATGAGAGCTGAAGACTGTCTTTCTTTCAAACTACATTGGGCACCAGAGAAGAGATGGCTGTGAAGACATGACATGATCGTAGGTCATGCATTACCCACTTATTTCATTCAAAGGTGACCACCCATGCTTAACCCACGTGGAATGCATCATGCACACATGAACAATTAGTACATTTTGAAGGTACAGGTTCACCTTTCACATTTGGCATTTTGCAGGTTTGCACAACATTGTACATGTCCAGATATAAGTACAAAAAGACAGATAAGGTGAATAGTTCTTCTAATATGAGATGGGAATTTACATCTAGCTTTTCCTCTGACAGCAACACTTCTTCAGGCACTAGTGAAACCAGCCTTTCCAAAAAACACAGTGAATGTATGAACCATTGCGGAGATGTTGAGGTTTAACCATCATTTACACTTCCCATAGGTTCCACTGTGTTCAGTAACCATTTGATGGCAGTGTTGAGCCCCACACCACTACAGTGTACTGTTTCTGCAGCTACCCACTGTACTCAGTGTTTGTGTGTGCGGTGTGCACGCGTGTGTGCAAGTGAGTGAGTAAAAGACAGAGAAAGAGTGAAACTACTCCTAAAGTGGTAAACCATGAAACCACTCTTGGTTTTTCTGATGTAGTTTGAGTTTTAAATGTGGCTTATATTCTGTTTTTACTTTCTGTCTATTGCTCTTCTCTGGAACAGTTTTCCTCTACTGTGCAGTTGTGAACATAGAGAATCAGGATTGAAATTACAAGCTAACTGGTAACTCCAAACATCACCGTTAAGGCCACCCAGTCTGTCTGTACTTATTCTCTTTATTTGACAAACTTTCCATGCAAATGACAGGCTGCAAATGATTTGTGCGGGGTAAATAATACGTTCTGCATTATGTGTCATTTTTTAAAACATATTGTGTTGCTTCACTTGGAGAAGAATTATGACGCATTTGCTTATGACCTTTTGCTGTTTTGTGGTTGTAAATTGATTAAGCACGAGCACATGCTGTTGTTTTTTTATACATGGAAGCACTTCACATTGCATTTAACACATGCAGTATACCGGTATTAGGTGTCCCTTCTCTTGGTCCTTTGTTCTCTTTGGGGGTATGGTCTAACAACATGTCACATATTGTTTATTTAGTCGCTTGTGACATGGGTACCACACTTATTGTAGGAAATGTGTTGCATTGTTAGTCTCTACCAGGTGGAAAAACCCCTGTGCGACTGAAACGAAGGATTTTCTGTGGAAATTTACCGAAGTCCGGATTTCCCTGAGTAGCCCTTAGGCTTTACCCTCATCCATCACCTCCCACTAGCTGAGGGAGGTGCTGCAGAGACATTAAACATGAAGAACGAGGCGTAAGACAACACACAAACGTACACGCATGCACAAAAAAGCCCATGATAATCAATATGATTGTATGATAATCAAAATTTTAAAAAAGTGAAGATAAAGCACACATGACAGGTTGTCATTTAAAACCTGGAGCATATTGTTGTGTTGACTGTTGTGTGGTTCCAGTAGGTTAAAACAGTTTTGTGTTAATTGTCATTTAGATATTATTGTTATTACGTGTGCTGCAGAGAGATTATTTCAAGGTGAATTTCAGTGTCGTAAGGGAAGCATAATCTGCTGATTAAATCGTCTGCCCGGCCTCATTGGGACAGTCCTTTGCATAACACTGCTAGAAAAATATATATAGGATCATCTTTTTATCTCCGTCATCTCCATCATCTCAGTTAAAGTTAAAGTAGCACAGGATAAGCAAAAGTGCATGTCTCTCTACCAGTGAGCGCAGGTGTTTGCATGTCTTTCTACCAGTGAGCGCAGGTGTTAGTGATGGGAATCACCAGAGGCCCTGAGATGTGATATTATCACGCTATTTGTGTGTTGATATGATTGCAATATCCAAAATATTGCAATGAGCTGCGATAAATGGTCATTTATAAGCTTTCCAGCAACTGCAAATGATATCTCCAAATGAAAACTTTGTCTGTTTCTTTTAATAAGATAAACGTCTTAGTCTGTTCAGGTCGATACTTGGCGTCCATATATTGATACAATATTGCCATGCAAAATACCCCAATAGTACGCTGTATCGATTTTTTCTCCCACCCCTGGCAGGTGTTTATATATTTTAGTTTCCTTGCTAGTTTGGTGAATATGATTATTAGAGTGTTGCACCTATGATTTTGCAAATCTGCTAGAAGGAGGGGATGACATCATAGTATGATAACTGTGGATTTACCCTAACCCTAATAATGCTTTCACTTTGCACTATATTATTGTGAAATTCAGTCTCATTTCCTTTTCATTTATATTTTAGTTTATTGGAGGTTGTCAACTCCTTGCTGATGAGTTGTGTGGGTGGAGGATGAATGACACAGCACAGCTAGAATCAGGTGTCTTCTTGCCATTGTCGTTCCAATCTCTTCTTCTTCTCCTTGTATTGAGCTGCGCAGCTCACTAAGTGGATGCCTTTTTGAAAGGAGACGAAGTGCAGCAGACCTGCCCTGTGTGCTGTGCCTGGCCTTTTATTTACACTGATCAATATTGACTGAGGAACAACACCTTGCACAGCTTGGGGAAAGTATCGAAAGGCTTGCAGTGGATTTGGAGTACGCTGTAACAAGATAGTGAATCAATGGTTGACAGCTTTGGACAGCATGAAAACACATCTATTGCACTCTAAGAACCTATTCCAGCACAGTCAGGTTCTTTGTCATGATAGCAGCAGAAGAGAAGTGATGGAAATTGATGCGACCGAGAAGTCGGTGTTATTTTTCAAGAGGTTCTCTAATAATGGCTGTCAAAAGGTTTATCTATTCAGTGTCCACTGGCAAATTGATTAAACTTCAGTATCACTTTCCCTTCATTTATTTGTTCATTTAAAATTATTCAACCGTAGACCTTCACCCTGATTATAATAATCTCAGCTGCACATAAAATGACTGAATCTGTTTTGCTAAAAGACCCCCATAATGTACGAGTACCTCTCTCACCCTCTTTACAGATGGAGGAGGGCAGTCGCAATGTGCGCCTGGGCACTCTCATCGCCCTCATGGTGGAGGAAGGGCAAGACTGGAAGCAGGTTGAGATCCCCCCTCCAGATGCGGTCCCTCCATCTGCAGCTCCACCTGCTACACATGCAGCTGCTGCCCCGGTCATCCCCCCTGCCGCTCCCTCTCCACCTTCTCCACCAAAACCAGCCACGTCAGGACCGTGAGTCATTTAAACTGTTCCAAACTGTTCTACCTCATGTCTGTCTACTATTAATCAACTGTCCGCAAATAGTAAATTAGAGTGAAAAGAGGTCTAGGAACACACCATGGTGGTGATAATGGAGGGTCATAAGCTTGTGGGCTGCAGCGGAGGTGGAGGTGGACATGTACATTTAAAATTTAGCCATGTAAACATAAATCAGGCCTTAACGGGCCCATATTATGCAAAATCCACTTTATTCTGGTTTTGTAGCGGTTATATTTGTTTCTTCTATTACGCCTGGAGGTGTCTACTATTCGAACATTCGGAAATCATTGCCCATCCCTATTCCCAATGTCAACATTAGCACATGGTACAGGTAACGAAAGCCACACCCTCTCCCCGTGACGGGTGTAGACGTGGTTTACACATCTTATTTGCATTTCAAGGTGCAGACACAGAAAGAGCTTGTTCTCAGGAGAGCTCTGGAGAGCTACTTTTAGATTACTGAGATTTAGAACCACAGATTGATTTGGGGGCAATACACTCCGAATACAATGTGGTTGGACCACTTAGATCTATGTGAAATGGGTGAAAAACAGTGTTATATTGAACTTTTAAATAAGTTTGACTTTGCTCATATGTCAGCATGTTGTCCAATTACCTTCAGTATGAGTCAGCTCTTTGTCATTGTTAAAACATCTGATTAGCAAATGAGCTGATGCTAGAGACAAGGGGTCATGCCAGTATTTTAAACCTTTAAACAGATTCAGTATTTTCAGGCTTTTTGTCCACTACCATGTAATTTAGTGAATACAATTATCTTCCTCTGCTCGTTTGTGAAATCTTTCCCCCCTGCTGTTTTCACAATACTGTCATGGAAAGCAAAAGAGCTGCCACAGAACAAACAGGGCTTATTTGTTATGCAAACATTTGATGCTGAGCCCGTCCACATATTCAGATTTGCACCTTGGATGCATCACTTTGACAGGGTGAAAGATGAAATGTGCAGTGCTGCAAGCATGATTATGAGGAAATAGATGCAGAAATGGGTCACTTTAAGGCAGTCTATCTAAGTAACACTAATGGAAAGTTTGGCAGTAACTGTGTTCACTCTAATTTAGACTGAACAAGAAACAACAGTAACAGATTGTAATATACTTCATAGAAGCATGTTGATCTGAGGAGTAAGAATTGATTTAATGATGTAAACACAACTTTGACAGTGTTTTCATTGGTTTGTTTATAAATACATTTTCTGGTTATCTACTTTTATTTTTAAAAGTAAAACAATAAAGGTTGGTGTGATATTTTTACAAGGATGAATAATAAGTCTTTAAAGAAAAAGCATAAATATTTACCTGTGACTATTTTCTAATTGTATCATACTTTCTCTTTGTTTGTTCAGTTTACGTCTGAGTCCGGCAGCAAGACACATCCTGGACACCCATGGTATAGATCCAAAACTGGCCACACCCACTGGACCAAGAGGACTTATCACAAAGGAGTGAGTGAATGTGTTAGCTTTCATAGTGCATGCAAATTTTGCTCTTTGTAACGCAACAGTCTCTGATATATAATCATCTCAGTTTTCACACATTTACTCCAAGCCTGGCAGCCTGATGGTGATGGACCAAAACATTGGGGAATTTGGTGTGTCTCAGATGGAAACCTAGATATAAATAAGCTCAGCAGCAGGCATATATGTTGCTTCATGCAATGGAGCTTTAATGATAGAAGGAAAAGCCTTGCAGATCAATTGTTTAGGTAAAAAAAAAAAAAATTAAATTCAGCCAGGATAAATAAATTGGGTTCATATTTTCCCAACACTCTGTCATTTGTTTAAAGTGGAAGTGATGTGTCAGCGGTAGGTGCTTGTTCAGCATTGTAATAGGCCCAGCAGATTGGAAGGGTTCCCTTGTGGCTATCATAGTATCTCTGCAGGGATGAGATGTCAGCCAGAGCAAGCAGGTCGTAGCCACAGTGTAGGCAGTGTGAATGAAAATGAAAATGTGGGAAGACTAGATAAGTGAAAAAGTGTGACTAAGAGGTGGATAAGATTTGAGGTGCATTAATCCTGTTAAGTGGTAAATTCAGACTAAAGAAAACTGTGAACACACACACACACAAACAAACGCGCAGCTCTAATGCTACCTGCTGTCAGTGGGGACCTGATTGAATGCTCTCGTTACCCACCTAACACCCTGCTGGGGAATCTCATTAAGAACTTCTGTCGCCATAGCAACCCATTCTCCAGGACCCACTGGTGACCATAGAAACGCAGACCATATGTTTTCAGGGATGTGTGTCAGAAAAGAGAAATACATGTAATTGAAGCCTGTAAAACAAATGTTCACAAATAGGACTTCAGCAAAAGCTTTCCTCTTAGCCATACTCTGTTTAAATGTAGCAAACTGTCTCATGCAAAGCTGAATGGTAGAACTGCAAAAATAATATTTATAAAAAATACTATATTATATTAATTTCTGGTGCCAAGTTTGTACCTGCCTAAAGAAAAGTACACATCAAAATTAACAATACAAGCTATGAACTAGCAAGAAGGGAGCACTGTTGAGAGAAGCCAATTCCTTCTGTGTAAAAGCTGTAATTAATTGACTGGGTTAAATAAACACAAGCGTGCTCCTCGCTGTATAAATGTCAACATGATTTCTAGGTTTTGAAATTTAGATTGTTTTAGTAATGCCATTTAATTATGTCCCAATGATTTGCTTTGACATGATTTCTCAGTCGGCTCTCCTTAAACGATGTGTTGGGACTCGCATGAATGGTTTGCCTATTTGCTTATTGGCACATAAACTGGCTAATTAGCTCCGAATGTCTTTAGACAGGAGGGCTGATGCTGAAAGAAGGCAGATGGGGGTTCAGCAGGAGATGAAAGTACATGCAAGCAAAGAATTCTGAGCAAAAACAATGTACCACTTTATTGTGACTCCTTCTCGAACGGAGCGATGGGCTGTGAACAGAACATTTGCAAACCTTCACTCTTAAGTCACCACACTGGCTTCCCTGGAATAGAGAATTTCCCCTATTTTTGATGTGTCATTTTATGTTTGTTTGTTTTTTTTTACAAAAACTCTGTAGGTAAACTGTGCCACTCCCATGGATGCAATGGTCAATTGGAAATGGAAATGTTTGTTTAGCATAAGCTTAGGGAAAAATAACATGAAGAACAAATATGGTAACCAATTGATGCCAAAGGTGGTGTGATTTAGCCCCTTCTCCTTCTCGCCAATGTCATTGGGACACTTAGATAAAGATGACTGATCGTGGGTTCACAGCACAGGCTACATCAGGTATGTAGTGAGACTGAACAGTTCTGTTCTTGTCGGAAACCAAATCTCCTTGTGCGAATAGTTTCACATTGGCTTAGCTCCTTCAAGAGAGGGCAAAGCGGACCTGAATTCCCTTCTTTTGTCCTTTGGCACATCAGATAAGATTGAAACCAGGGAGAGGTAACCCCCTCCACACCCCCTTTCCACCCTCTGCTCTAGTGAGGCCCCATAGTGGGCATGAATAGCAGAGGTCATGCAGCCTAGAGATGAGATCATAGCATGTTACATAATACACAGCAGGCTTTAAAAACAGATTAGGTACAGAGAAACTACATTTTTTCTCTTATCTTTCATCATTATCTTCATTCATCAGTGCCATTAATAGCCATGTTACCTGAGGCAAGGCCAACACAGTAACAGGTAGAGCCTTCAGTGTTTTGTTTTGTTTTTACCACACTGATTTTAATCAGAGATAAGTAGGAGAATACATTAATCACTATCCATTATGATTTCAATGATTAGTATTCCATTAGTTCAGAAGGACACAGTTGCGCATTTAAACCACCAGCTCATTCCCTTACTGGTTACAAGTAGCTATTATGGTTGTGCCAGTAAGTTTAATATAGTCTTGCTTCAATGTAAAGATTCAGAAGGGATACATGAGTTTGTTAACATATGTATAATGAATTGATATTTGTTCAGGCTTACTGAATTGTGGTACCTATACTGTATTTATTTCACTTACTGTGTCAAAATAGCATCGTAGTATCCTGTATGGTGAAACTGACAAAAAAGGGTTAAATAGCATAGAGGTTGGCCCAAGAGAGTAGTTTTCTTTTTTTTTCTGACATGTTTGACCTTGACCAACACAGGTATTCATTGGTAACAAGAGGTTTGTTTGTTCCCCGGCTCTCTCTGTCATTAGCTGAAGCTCAAACCTTGGATTTTATTCAGAATGCATAAAGGACAAACTGACTTGAGACCATAGATGCAGAATGAACTGAAAATAACGCAGTGTAACTATACTGTTGTGTACCTATGACTAAGTTTTAAAAGGGAGTCTTGCAAAAGAATGTCACTGTCTTGCAGACTGTAAAAGTACTGCTATATTGATGTGGACCAATTTTTCTATATTTTGATGTTTGCCATGCAGATATATAATATTTTTACTTTATGTGTTTGATACTTCCCTAGTGTTAATTAAATGTCAAACAGCATTGTCGTCTGACTCAATTTGGATTGTTTTAATTGCAAGCATTTTTATTTGAGATTGTTGAATGTGGACAAAATAGGGCAGCCTGCACATTGATCCATTGGAGCAGTTGTCTATAACACCATTTCTCCAATCTTGGCTTGTCTTAGAAGGCAGTGGAAGACGAAGTTTACTTGTGTGTCTGCGCACATTTGATGCTCATTTTGTGTGTGTGCGTGCATGTGTGCCAGCGTGCATGTGAGCACTGCCTCACCCCCTTCTTAATATTCCAGTCACTCTCCCCCAGCCTTTCGGAGGCTCCTTTGCCTTGGTTGTCAGTAGGGGTGTACATGGTGGGTATGAAAAGCACATGCCAGCCAGCTACACAAAAGGTATCTGTGTCACCGTCAAGTGGTCACTGTAAGGCTGCTGTTGACACGGCCTCCTCCTGTTTCCTAACAGAAACATTGTTTGAATTTATACACAGATTAAATCCTCAGATATGTTTTTTCCCCTTCCTATGTACTTTACAAAAAAATCTGCTGTGTAATGTTTAATTTCATTATGACATTTTTTTTTATTTCCTTGCATATATACTTTTTTTTCAAATAAGTCATATCTAATCTCTGTGATGCATTTTATTGATATATTAGTTTGTGGTGGTCTGTAAAAATGTCAGTATGGTTTGCTGGGGGATTCCCAAACTGCCTCAGTCCCTCTGCAAACAAATACCCTATCAGTGTGAGACAAGAAGGAACTAGTGTGATGGAGGAAATTGAAAAAAAAAGAAAGAAACGGCTCAGAGAGGAACAGGGAGAAAAATAGCTGTGGGGCCCAGACGGTTCCTGGCTACATGGTGAGGTCAGAGGCAGCTGGTCCAGACAAAAGGCTGGATGCGTGTGGGTAGGTGGACCCCAGTGCATTGAACTGAAACTGCAGAGCTTCAAGCGGGCACACCTGATACCCACCCTTCCCAATGCTTTTGCTGCTAAGACTAAAATTAATGGGTGAAAAAAAAGAATCTAGGGCAAATCACTCAGTACTGTACTTATGAAACACACACACAATCTTATGAAACAGCTTCTTCACCAAGAAGTCTGTGTTAGTTTATTTTGGAAAAAGATGCTGTATGAAAAGTAGGGATGTGTGTGGCGGAACCTTTCCAGTGGCAGGTGGAATGATGCCAGGGTTTTGAATAAGCTGGTCCCTCGCTGCAGTTGTCACCTGATCCTTCCTGGCCTGATGGTTTGTTTGTGACTTGCAAATGATTCTCATGACACTCATGCACCAGGGGACAACCACACGTTATCCCTGAATCTCTGCAAGTCTGACACAAATAGAAACCAGACAAAACTGACTAAGAGCTACGTGTGTACTTCCCAAGTGTGAGTGTATGGGTTAATAATGTATCAGTACATCATTATCTGTGTCAGTGTTATTTTGTTCTTCTATACAGCATTTAATGCAGAAGATATGTAAATAGTTACAATACATACAATACAAGGCTGCAATGGGTAAATATCAGAAATAAAGAAAAACTTGATGAAAAGAAAAAGTGTGCCATTGGTATTGAAATGTCAGAGTTCACCTCCTAAGCAGTGGCACACAGGGAATCAGCTGGTGCAATTCGACAACAGCAGACCCGGATAAAATTGTCATTAAAGCATGATCTAAGCCTGCAAAATATCAGAGGAGGCGTTTGTTGTCATGGTAATATGATTGATCACATTTTTGTGAAAGTGTGCAATTAATTTGGGGTTTTGTTTACATTTTACCTACTATGATGTATTTTATTTCCCAGAGATGCATTGAATCTTTTGAAGACAACTCCTGCTGTCAAACCAACAGCAGCCATGGCTGCCCAGCCTGCCCCAGGTCCTATTGCCACCCCAGCAGCTGCCCCTCCACCCCCAGGCGGCAGACCCAACATACCTCCTCTCTCTGTACCAGGGAAGCCAGGAGCACCAGTAAGCATTCCTTATTTACATCAACTCTTTACACAACAACACTGACACAGTATAGCATCACTTTTGTGATACACAACACATTTTCAAACTTTTATCTTGTGTCAGGGCACTAAAGGGACCACACTTGTAGTTGGTATCTTGACTCTCGTCGTCATCTCTCCTTATGTGTTTGTTTCCTGCGAGCACATAAAGTGCATCTGTTGTTATGTAACTTCTGATAGCTCAGAGGTTTCTTTTGGCTTGCGCGCTGCACACTACAAGCATCATAATCGACCAACAAGGTTTTATCTTGGTTTCCTCTTTCCTTTTTATCTTGTTGACCTTTTTAGTTTGGCTTATTTTTCAGCACCATAGTCATTTAACTATCATGGGGTGTGACTGTTTTAAGACCCACTGATCTAAAGGGCATGAACTATAAATAACCAATAGGGCACATTTTCTTTTTCCATAAACTCACTGGAACAGGCTTTACATTGTCAGCACTACGTATGTTTTCAGTGATAGTTTTATAGCAGGCGAGCGAGACAACATCATTTTTTTTTCTTGTCCCTCATTTTCCCCTGTTGTCTGTCTCAAAATGTCCTCATTCGATTATTTACCCCTCCTTCCCCCCACTTGTCCTCCTCAGGGCACTTTCACAGAGATCCCCGCCTCAAATGTCCGCCGCGTGATTGCTCAAAGACTAACGCAATCGAAGACCACCATCCCCCACGCATACGCCTCTGTTGACTGTGACATGGCTGCCGTCATGAAGCTTCGCAGTGACATGGCCAAAGGTAAAAAGAAATATAAACTTATATGTATACTATTAGCGCACATTAAAGCATCGTCACAATTCCTTACGTGCACGTTAGTGACATTTCCTTCAGTCAATATAACATCTAGAAGGGAACTTTTCCATGAAGATGTGGATTTCAGGGTTTTCACATGACTTGTCATTTGACAAAGGCCACAGTCATTGAAAGAACCTGTGGTACATGTCCTCTCAGTCAGGGTAGTCATGTTCTTCAGATCTGATGTTCCTTCACACCACACATCATCAACATGAGGCTGATCATATGTGGATAAGACGCCTGTACTGTCTTAGCACATAGTTCTTCTTAACGGTATTTTGAAAGTGGCTGCTTCTGCTACTTCAAAATGCCTTGCAGCAAATGATATCAACAAACATTTTCACTCTCAAAAACTAGTGGGGGGCGGAAGATGTTTTCAGCCACAGCACTGAGATTTCATTCATATAGTTGTTTCTTTGAGTTTACAGAAGAGTTAACTATTTTACCAAAGTGAATTATTTCTCTTTGGTTCAAAGTGTTTCGGATGGATTATTAAGTCATGACTCTGTGCTTTGTTCTGTGTGGTAAATTACAGTGTTTATGACAAAGATGAGCATCAAAAGACTCCAGAGAAATAGATTTATGAGGGCAACGTGTGCAGGAGGAAAAAATAAGCTTGACCCATCCATACATTATCAATAAGGCAGGTACTATATGGATAGTGGAACTCTGGTAGACCTTGAATAATAAATAAAATACCAGCAGGAGCTAGTTGGAGTTTTTTTTTCTTTTTTTCATGTTTTTGCAAGCAGCTCTTTCACTTTCTCAGCTCCATATCTCCCTCTTGCTTGCCACCTGGTATTTAGTAAAACTTCTTGTGCAACACACAGCTGTGTGTGTGTTTTTTAACATAAAGTTGTGTCACAGCAGCCACCCTTCAGCATTTTGCCATATTCAGCAAAGAGAACATTTATCCTCAACGGCTGCTTTTCATGGATTCCTTAAATCTAACCCTCTGCTTACTTTGGGCCATTTTTCATGTTGATACAGCAAGAGCACTTGGTCAGTTTCCTATTTTTAAACACTTAGTTCAACACACTATCACATATTTGGGTTTATTTAGCTTAACTTTGCCTAGCTGTCAAACAAACAGTAAATCTCTCTGGGTCGTGTCTTTTTGATGGAGTAAACGGGACGGCCATTCCAGACCTATTAGCGAGGTTGTGTGTGTTTGAGGGATTCTCTCTCCGGTTGTTTTTGTGGACTCTCATTGTTCAGGAGCAGCACAATTTCACGGTTAGCTCGTTAATCATCCCGCTCACAGCATTCATAACTGTCTGGTACACCACTAATGGACACTAGTAAAAGTTGGCAGCGATGCCGGGCTGAGCCAGCCTGGTTTCCTGGTGTCAGACACAGAGAGGTAAGCAAAGCAAATCCTGAGGACTGAGTCAGATATAGAGGGACTGATTCTGATCAGTTGGAGTACAGGTCAAACCAATATTTGATTTGATTTGATTTTTTTTTTCCACCCAAGGGAGTGTGCAGTATTATTCATTTCCACAACTGAGAAATGGAGACATGCTGTGATAATGTTTTCCATTTAGAAATTGCTCCTAAAGGAGCTGCTTTGTACAGTGTCACACATCACAGGTCTTGTACAGAATACATGCACATGTACATATTTACATGTTGCCTACAATAGCGGCTTTATTATCTGTCCGTTGTAACAAGCACAAACCACCTCTGTTGATTCTCAGTGGAGCTTGAATCAGTCTCACACACTGTGTCTTCTTTTTCTTTTCAGAACAGATCAAAGTGTCCGTTAATGATTTCATTATCAAGGCAGCCGCTGTCGCACTTAAAGTAAGTATTGTTTACAATCTTTCTTTGTTTGCTGTCATTTTTTCTTTCCCTAAGCATCATGTTTAAGTTTAAAGCCAAGCTTTTTGTTTATTTGTTATAACTTGCTGTCAAGGGATGCGTTGTGTCACACAGAGAGTTTGTACTGTAAATGATTTCCTAATCAGTCCCTGTTGTTCCTGTTGCTAACTTACTCAGATGGTGAAACAACAGCTTTGCCCTTTAAAGACGCAACTAAATATAGATGGAAACTCTTAGTTCATTTTTGGTTTCGTTATGGAAAACATGTGGAAATTCCTAAAACGTCCACCTCTCTGAGTGATTTAAGAAAACACAAATAGAGTAAGAATTTCCAAAATGAATGTTTGCTTGCACTTTTTCTTTATTTTTTTGAGGGGGTACTGTAAAGAAAGCTACTGTTTCACTGTCGTTTTGATTCATGGAATGTATGGGGGGATGCAGGTTAAAAATAGATGTCGCTTCCTGGTAATGTAGTTATTCCAACAAAGAATGTCTCAGCAGCATCTGATAACGACAGCACTGCCTATCAACCTACATATTTTTTATCACTTATCATGGAGTATTACATCTGCTTCAGTGAATATGTGTCAACCTAAAGCATTCACATCTACTAGACTTCATGGGAGCTCCGCATTTCTCTGTGAAGACTGCAGGAAGACATGTAGACACATTGATATATGAAGCAGCAACTGAGTCTGTGATGCAGGACATGTGAGAAATGTGGAACAAAAATGTGTACATTTCCCAGTTAATGTGAGTGTAAAATGCACCACAAGATAGTCCAGACATAATGTTTTACTGTACAACATCCCACATGACCAAAATACCTCTTTGGCCTCTGCTTTAAACTGAGATACATGATAAGTACATAATGTACTTTCTCCTGAGTTGACTTACGTAAATCAGGAAGTGGCATCTGAGGCCGGATGTCCATAACCCAACAAAGATTTAGAGTAACCCAGTTATTGATGCTCTACCACAGAGGTTTCATTCTAGTAGAGTTATCTACAGTTTCTTTATAGACATAGTAAATATAGCTGGCCTTAAAGCAGTTGTCTACATTAAACATCAAACTGATAATAATAATTTGCCACATTCAACATAATATAAATGATATAAATCTTTTCTGACTATTATCATAATTGAGTCCATGGCATGCTACAGGGCTTGTCATTGAAAACTGGCTTTGATTTGTTATTCCACACTTATGAACTGCATGCAAACACCCGTGAAACCAAAGCAGGAGACTTTTTATCTGTCTCTGTTATTCTGGGCTGAACTCTGACTTCTTTATTTTAGGAGATGCCAGAAGTAAATGTGACCTGGTCTGGTGATGGACCCCGTGCACTTGATTCCATCCACATTGCAATCGCTGTGGCGACAGACAAGGGCCTCATTACCCCCATCATCAAGGATGCTGCAGTCAAAGGAGTCCAGGAGATCTCAGCCAATGCTAAGGTAGATTTTATCTGCCATTCTGGTACAGTGTGTTTTTCATAAACTTGAATGTGAAAGTTGTTTTCCTGATGCTGTGTTGCAAGGAATTTTCTTTGTGTTAATCATAACTTCAGGCTGTGGGGGTGTTGAGTTTCCAAGGTTTGTTGTTTGTCTGTATGTGGTAATATATAAGGAGTCAAGACTTGACTGTAGCTAAGCAGTATGGGAAAACAAAGTATTGGCATCTGTAGGGTTTTATTCATCTAAGGCCCTCTGGCTGGTACATTTTTTCCCCTGTTATCCACCAGTAGTCGAAATACTCTCAACAGTATAGACCCCTTTAGACTCAGCTCAAGTTGATTCTTGGGTTGCAGGCTTGCAGCTCTTAGCTGTCACTGGGTGGAGTACAGAGCAACAATGGTCGGCCCTTTCTCCTGCTCACAGTCAGCAGCTGAGGATGCGCAACATTTATTCACAAACTGACGAACATGCTCTGAAAATCTGATACACATGCACACTTCACGTCATGTTTCAATCTCTTTCTCATTAAAGAGACACACAGATCCAGCTCTAACATTCCCCAAATGTTTGATATTCATATTTATGCATGTTATGTCCCTGTGAAAATATAATCCTGACTCATCAACCATCAGCAACCAAACATGGAAGGCTCTGAAGTGCTTCCATAAAACACAAAAACAGTGTTGTCAGACTGCGTTTTATCCTCGTGACACAATGTTGCCTGAAGAGTTTTCCCATCTCTTTTCGGTGTCAGCTGTAGTAATAGGAGCAGTGATGGCAGCGGTCGCATCTCTGTAGTAGTGACAATATCAATTTCAACTTTGCAGGGGTGGGAATATGTGTGGTAGTTTTTTTTGGAAAACATACACAGAACGTCTGTGACTATCAGTGAGAGTTGTTGCAGGTTGTGTTGATGGAGTGAGGAGTCAGTGGGTGTGTAATTAGGTTTTAGACATGCTATTACTCAAATTCCAGCATTTATGACTATGTTGCAATGGTGTAAATCCATGCAATCAGATTTTGCAGTAGATTTGGTTGCCTCACACTGTGAGGTGCTGTCTGTCTGGACAGGTTATAGCATCTTAGCACATAAATGCTAAACTGTAGTGTAAGCAAATAACGTGTTAGCAAAAAACTAGCTGCGAATGTGAGTATGACGTGCTGCAGATCAGTAGTTAGTTGGTTTAAGATATTACGGAGTATGAGTGTTAATAGTATTATTTGATATGCTGTAGCTGAATGCAGCACAGGATATTTTATAACCACATTGTAATTATTTCTATTCTCATCAAACCTCTTTTATTTACATTTCTACCATGTTCCTGTGTCCATAATTAGATGGAACTGCTACAATATGTCCCCATACTTTATTAATAATAATAATTTAAAAAAAAAGATAAATGCATTTTTTGTTCCATTTATTGCTATGGATGTTAAGCAGGGTGATGTAGGGTTTTTTTTTGCTTTTGAGGCTGTTTCTGGAGTGAATTGAAAAGCATTTTTATGCTATTTGTTGGGTGTTTTTGATTGGATCATTAAGTTTAATTCAAGTTAGATCATTCTAATTTGCAGGTCATATTAATGGCTGAAATGTGCTAGTCTACTAACTCTAACCCCAATATGTGCTTGAAGGCTCTTACACTAAAAGACACTTCAGTCCTCTGAAGCTTTCAAAATGCACTTTGCCACCCACCACTATTCAGTTTAGTTCCGCTGCTGCCTTGAGCTCAGTTCTTATTGGTCTCAAATTAAAACCAACATGTGGTTTGAATAAAGCACGGTGAGGTCGCTGCAAGCTATTGATAATGGAGCAGAACATAAAACTGTTTTTGTACTTGTCGCAGATGTGCCCACCGTGTCCCACTGTCTGTCAAAGGTCCTGTGACTCATTCTCAATGTTCTGTGCTGGTCGTGTCCCTACATTAACCTCAAAGTACATTTACATTTGAATGGAGTTCATGTTGAAACAAGAGCCATCCAGTATTTTTCAACCTATAACTGAGAGCAATATATTGGACAAAGATGAGTTTACCGGTACATTTTGAGGAAAGTCTTCAGTATAATGCACACACAGTCTTTATATCCTGCAGATTCAAAGGCTGCATCAGTGATTTGACTGTGTGTACTTCTAGACACACAGGAATCTGTGTTGGTGAAGGTGAAGTGGATCACGAGTATGCACAGAAACAATACCATCGTTCCACCGCGTTCTCATACGACAGATATCTTTTGTTTTTTTCAAGGCTGTCACTTTCATTCATGCTCTGACACAACAAGGATTCACAGAACACGGCTGCAGCAAAGCGTTCGTTTTTCTCGTAAGGTACCTCATATTACTCCAGGGAGTTCTCAGTTCCCTTTTCTCATGTAGGCATTGCACAGTCTGATAGTTTCCATTTATCTCGTGGACATGTAATCATTCTTGAACATGATATTTGAAAATTGACCCGTGAAGCCTTTCATCTAAAACTTATTATGGTTCAAAACTGTGACTGAAAGGCTCCTCTCCATCTGATGTATTGGCTGTGGAAAATAAGTTTTATCGAATACAAGTTTGTTGTGGCTTGTTGACTAGCTAACCCTAATCCTAGACATGGTTTGGGGAAACATGGTGTCACTTTCTGATTGCGTTTCAACTTCCGCTTAACACTGTGTCAGTGATAAACGTTGGTGAGACTCATGGATCCATGGTCAGACATGTAAATTAGCGATTAGCAGAGGTCATAACACAATTGGGTACAATCATGGCATAATTTCAGTATTTGTGGAGCAAAGATATGAACCAAAGTGATAAACAAAACACAACTCGGCCCACACCAGTACATCTTTCCCAGAATGAGGGAATAAATTTGCTCCATAAAATATGTTTTCATAAAAGAAAAATAGATATTTCTATAACTGTACACCTTATCTATACAGCATAAAGACAGGGAGCAATGGTGAGAAGGGAAATTATCTCCAGAAATAAGACAGATGGCACGAGCACCCTTATTGTCAATTGATGTATACTGTGTAAATCCATATAGCCCTGTTTAGCATTATAGGCTTTTTGACTAGTGACAATGGTTCAAGGGATGGCACTGTGAGATGTCTGTTGTGCGATGGTTCATCACGTTGCTCCACTATTGGATGGAATAGGACATCCTGTGAGATATCGTCACATCTGTTTGAGAGACAGGCAAAGAATCTTGCTTGGACATGGTACAGATTAGATAGATCCAAAGACGATACATTGATGATAAGCTCTCTGCCATGTGTGCTTATGTGGACAAATCAGAAGAATGTTGACACATTTCATGACTGATGAGTAATGTTTCTTTCATAGGCGTTGGCCCAGAAGGCTCGAGATGGGAAACTTCTACCGGAGGAGTATCAGGGAGGCTCGTTCAGGTAAACTCAAGACACACATCATTTATCAGGCAAAGGGAAGTGTATGGAAAGAGATTATACCATAAAACGTAATGTTATTCTCCAGTCTTTCTTCTTTCCGAAGAGTCTTTAAATTTTCTCAATCCGATAAACTGATCTCTGTTACTTATGTGTTGGAATAGAGTCGCTTTTGTCTCTACCACCTAATTCAATCTCTTCAATTTCCTTTCAAGCTCAGAGATAAGATAGCTATCATAAATTTCCACTATTATGGATGAAATCCGGTTTCACAAAGACTCAGTATATTATGCATATTCTACATTTCATGTGGTCCTGAAGTGAATGTGGTCTTGGGGCGACAAGGCCCATTAGTTACTGTGCCATCAATTGCAGAAAAGTGGAAGGGAGGCTTTTCAGCTCATTAGAATTAATGGTGTCATTGAGACATAAATGAGGTTTCTGTGTCAGGCAGAAACGATGAATTCCTATAGAGATGCAGACTTCTTTGTCCTCCTGAGGATATGTGTGTATGCCCTTCCTCTCTATTTTTTTTTTACCATTCCCCTTGAGCTAGAATTCTCATTAAGGCAAACAGCAAACTGCCCTCAGGTCAGTCTTACTCACCATATGCAATATTTAGTGAGAGATTTGGAGGCTAGTGCTGCTTTGTTCATCTTAACAGATCAATGTTCTATTTTATGAAACAAGATGTTCACAGCCAATTATATTTATAGACTTAATTTACCCTGTAATTTTTACTCACTCTCTCTAAGTGGTTATGTTCTTTTTTAGCATCAAGGAGCTGGTTTTGGAACCGCTGTTATGTCCACTTAGTTCATTTTTATGCATTTTCTCCCCAACTGAGCTTGACTAATGATGTAATATGTGTACCGTCTCTTCTTTCTTCCCATCCCCTCCCTCCCTCTTCCATTTCTCCCTGCTGCAGTATATCAAACCTAGGGATGTTTGGTATCAGTGGCTTCAGTGCTGTGATCAACCCTCCCCAGGCGTGTATCCTCGCCATCGGGACCTCCAGGGCAGAGCTGCGACTGTGCGAGGATGACCAGACCCTGCGCACTCAGCAGCTGATGACGGTCACGCTGTCCAGCGACGGACGGCTAGTGGACGACGAGTTAGCCTCACGGTTTCTCGATAAATTCCGCGTCAACCTAGAACAACCGCAACGCATGGCCCTAGCCTGAGTAACAGAAGACACGGCTGTGAAAGTTATTGGAAAGACATAGCAGGAAACCCCTGCATGACAAAGCCTGTTTCATGCTTTAACAAGCAGAGAGCTCCCAAAAAGTTGATTCCCATTCATGGCTTGGATTTAGGCTTAATTTAGTCTTGTACATAGTGTAAACTTCAAGTTTATGGCTTGCTTCTGACAGATGAATACCAGGCTTTGTGATGGAGGAGTTAAAAGTGGGCTTCTGCTAGACTGGTACAGGATTCTAGCAGTGGTGCCAAATATTACCAAGACAGAAGTGGCATAGCAGGGTGCATCCCACACACTGCAATAGGGGTGGTTGTTCTATCACACCAGTGGTGTGTGTGTGTGTGTGTGTGTATATACGTATATATATAAAGTGGTTATTCGAGTTCATGTTCTATTTTCAGTACCAGTGCATCTATCTTGTGCCACACATGCAATAGTACACGGCAGCGTAAAAGCCCTATTTTACATTTGTCTGCGATATTTATTACTGACCATCACTGGCAATGCACTGTCTAATGAAATAAAACCCTCATACCATACATTTCCTATTGCTATGAAATCCACCAAATTAATGATTTGATTAATTGTTCATGTTAATGTGTTTTAACTTATTTGAAACAGATGCTATGCCATCCCTGAAAACTTATCTTTCAAGTCTAACTAGACTACAATCATGTAGGTTTCGGTGTCTTTAGATGCCAATAAAACACACCGTTCAACCTTCAGATGTCTGCGTGCTTCATTAAAAACTTCCCCATCTCCCCACCTACATGATGTAGCATAACTACTAGGGAAACCACAGATGTGTGTCTGTGTGTGTTTCTATTTAATTAAAAAAAGAGATTACATAATAATTATTTCAAAGAAGCCAGCCAATTAGGATAATTTGCTGGGCTGAATATACAGGTCAGCCTCTGATAGCAGATGTGTATCTTTGCTGTAAGCGTGGGCTGAACAGCTGTTTACATATGTATCATCACCAGGCAGAGCTTATCTGAGACATGTGTAGGCAGAGTCTGGTGTTGTTTCATTTTTACAGATTGCAGAAGAGGGAAAAGTTTGTACTTTCCTTTTGTGACCAGTGTAGACTTCAATTTTACAAACCAAATATTACTACTAAGGAACTAAGGTCTGAAAGTGAAAATAGAAATGCTGTTTGTCATTTGACCAAGATGCAGCTCCAGAGACACTCATGAATTAGTGGCTTTTCTTTATGTGCAACATTAACTCATTTACAAGGTGGGTTCTCTACATTTTTAATTCAGGATATAAATTACCTGCGGTGATTTGGGGATAATACAGGCAGCAAAAGGACAGGAAGAGCATTAATATCTAATGTGACAGTAATTCCAATAATGGTCTATTTCTATACTATCCAGCTTTTACTGCAACCCTTTAATGACCTCTTCAATGACTGATTGAGAGCATTTTGTTCTGTGGTTACTGTGATATTAAATAGAGATGTGTGCATTCTGCATTTGGACATGGCAGAGTACACAAGGACAGAAAAGGGGCTCCTAATGTGGAAAGGACTCGCTGATGTACACATGTCACTGCATGTTAATCACAAGCACTAGCATTTTCCTTAACTTTTTACCTGACGTTCTTCCCTCAGTTTGAAATGTTACACCTTGGTTATTATATTGAATATATTGAATATATTGAATATATCGAAGGCCACGTTCCACCATCTGCCATCATCTCTTCCAAGCTTCAAACAGACTAATCCCTGCCTTCATCCCGCTGTTATCTCCTCCTTATTGAATATAAATGTGGTATTGCTTGGTGAGCTGTGCTCATAATCCAGCCACTCAATTGTGCAAGTCAAGATCAGACCAAGTCAAAAGCAGAAATTGAGACAACTGCTTAAAAAGCAGAAGCTATTCTGTAAGCTTCCATAAAAGCACATACAAATCAAGAATTGAATGACAGTTGGTGAATATAAATGTACCTATGTGGACTATGTGAAGCTAGCCTTTGTGGCTTTAGCACTCATGAATGACATGATTTTTTGTAGACCATTCTTGCTCTCTATACCTTTTATATTCTGTTATTATTTTATCTGTTAGTGCAGCAGTGTCTGCTGGTGAAATCATTTTCCCTTATTAGATGTTCCTGCTATACAGTGTGTCTCTTTCCTATTAGCTTGACAGCTGCTGGAGCAGTTGAACAACGCCTTTCCAAATATCACCTCTGTGAATGCAGAAAAACAGATTCTGACATTTCCTCAGCTTTCCCATCACAGTTTGACATTTACTACTCTGAGTGCTGCCCGCCAATCTCTGCCCAGCAATCTTGTTATGTGTAACAGCTGGAAAAGAGAGCCACCGCACAGAAGGAATCAGATTTGCTCCCGCAGAGGTTTTGATGAACTGTGTGCAGGGTCTTGAAGATGGTGCGGGGGCTTGGGGCGGACGTGTAGGTCAGACTCATGGACACACAGCATGGTGCAGAGTGATGGTGGCAGTTGCTATGGAGACCAAAGTGGGCTAGTGTGCGTTTCATGTTGAGCTAATGTTTGGATGTCCTTCAGATACATCATCTAATGACTATGTTGGTCCAAATAGCAGAAGTGGTCCTAGTGACTACATTTCAGAAGCAGGAACCAGATCTTGATTGTCAAAAAAATAATAATAACAGGGTGGAAGGGTGTGGTTGAGTCTGGAGTCTGCTCCCCACCCACTCTCTAAACCGCTACCTGCCCCTGCCAGTCCTCCTAGGCTGTATCAAAGCTTGGGAACTTTAATGTACAGTATGAGCAAGGCTTTCAAATAAAATCAAGTGTATTCTTATTGATATATCTTCTCAAGGAAGGCAGTGTTTTGGAGGGTAATATGAGGATCATTGATAAATCATTTCCCCACTTATATATCTCAAAAACAAAACAAAATAATTATCTAATAATAATGGTTTGTGTCAGGAATCCATCCCTATCTCTTTCCACAGCTTCTCTCGCACAGACAAGCATCTGTGTGTGAATAAGCTCTGTGACTGATCATCAGGGTTGGGGAGTGGCTTGTCCTCATCCACATTATCTCACGCTCAAGTTTGTTCAACCATTGTTGACAGGATTTCCTCTGGTCTCTCCATTTTCCCTTACTACCAGCACTTTTCCATTCATTCACCTTTTAACTGGGTTGTAGACTAACGCTTGCAAAGCCAGCCGTCATATGGCAAACTTGTGTGTCCACTTCCTTCTACCGTCTGAGCGCCATGTCGGCTACTTTTGGACCCTTATGTCATTTCTTTGAAACGCTCATCTCATTCCTCAGCCTCTTAGCAGAAAACCTCCAGTTTTTTGCACGGCCATGAAAAGTGATAAAGATAAATGTTCTTCAACCCTTTTGATTATCGTCATAACTGTGTTCTCCCCTCGGAAAAGGTGCAATAACGTTTCTTTTTCATTTGTTTTTGGTGCACACTCAGCCATAACCTCAAGTCTGAGCCACATCTATATCAACAGCTGCTACAGTCACAAGGGACTCCTAAAATGTTAAGAGCTTCCAAACAATGACTAATATGTCAAGGTTGTGTGAAAAACCGAGTGGGGAAAAACCAAAACCCACCAAAAAGTAGCACTACCAAGGCCAAACTGTCCCTAACGTACAGGTTTCAAAAGGTTAAAAAACATGTGAATTACCCAGAGTGGCATCTGCAGACATTTCACCTGTGAGATTACTGGGGCTTATCCTCACCGTGCTGACTGAAACTATGACCCAGATGGGGGATGACACAGGGCATTCCAGTTGGCTATACAGTACTCTGTGACACTCACTGTCCAAACACGCCCGCTCTGCTGTCCCAGCACCCAAACACAAGCGAGGCCCTTGCTTTGTTGTTGTTGCACAAAGCCCGGCCTTTTGAAGCAGTCCAGTCATGCTCCCATGACGCCTGGATAGCTCATCCAGTCCGAGACACTGCAGGGAGAGGCCGTGCTCGCCCATCGGCCAAATATACACAGTAAGGACGTGCTCCTGGCAACCTCCCTCACCTCTTCAGATACATCCCAGCACAGGCTGCAGCACTGACAGTCTGACTCACTATAGCTTCTCTTACCGCCATAAGGAAAAAAGGAAGAGGAAACAAAAACCTCATGTTGTCTGTTACTCAACTTGGTTACTGTACACCCTGTAGTTCTCATCACCGCACCACGTAGGCAAACAGTGCAAACACTCATATTCAGTGAATGTTTGGATAGGGATTGGAGGATTTCATCTGTACGTATAAGGACATCTTGCAATCTCTTCTACTCACATTCCAGTGACTGCACTGGTTGGGAGGAAAAAGGCACGTTGCCTTAGAGGAATGCTGAGGAGGTGCCATTAGCGCCATTAACCACAAGGATTCTCGACCACAAGGACGTCTGATGAGAGAGAGAAAGAGTGTGTGTGTATGTGTGTGTCCTCGCTGAGTAACCATCATGGAAATTTTGTTTTCGTTGCTGGCTGATTCAGCAGTCTGATGTTTAATTCAGGATTCAGTCATGTCCCATTTACAGCTGTTCACCTCTGGCGGGTTTTTTTTTCTTTTCCTACTTCTTTCCTTTTCCTGCTGCTGTGATGTCATACAGCAAACATAGCCAGATAATATCCCTGGAGTCTGGGTTAACGGTTTATTTTTCTGACCAACGGTCTTTTTTGATAGCCACTTCAAACTTAAATTAGTATATGACCCACTTTAGGCCATATTCATGTTCATACAAACTCTTCAACATCAATGTTTAAGTTCAACTTGGTGAACTTATATTTTACTTGTTTCAACTGACAGTGATTGAGAGTTTCATGCATTCCGTTGTAGCGTTGTAGTGTTGACCGACTCAGCCTTTCTTAGCCTGCATGGGGCCGCATATATGTTCAGCTGTTTGAAAAGAGATTTATCAGTCACAGCAAATGTTACACATTGACTCATCCATTCATTAGAATAATGGATGATTGTTGTCGTTTGTGTTAATGTTGTTTTTCCAGAGTAAGAAATTAGGACAGAGAGGGAAAACTAACTAGGGCTAGATAGTTATTTGTTAGATAGTTATAGTTTGAGGTGTAGTTTTTTTTGTTTTGTTTTGTTTTTTTTCAATGTATTCATATTCATATTCAGTCCTACACAGGGCAGTTTTTTTTTACTGTGGTTCACAGAAAAAGAAAAAAGTAGAAACCATGAGCTAAATACGACCTTACATGGTTTTATCTACAGTATATGGTGTAAACATCCTTATTTTCTTTGATGTTATTGCTATAAGCAAATATCACTATGACAACCTTTAAAACAGGATGTGCCTTGTATGTCAGGGGTAGGAAGTGTGAATCATATGCAGTGTTGTTTTTGACCTTTATTTCTTAGGTGAAATCATGGGTGTGCGTGAATATTGCCACTAGAAAAAAACAACAACAAAAAAACCCCACTCTTGTTAGTATCAGTCTCATGTGAAACCACTTGAATTGTTTTGCCCCCAACCAGGTGTCAGTTAAGGTCACAGGGAGTCCAGGGGCTAGTCCCAGAGATCCAGTGGAAGTACATTGTTCTCAGTTTTTTCTTCAGTATTGTTTGAGTTCCACTTGACCCTCTTCCTGGATGTATATTTATAGATCATTATTAGCTGTGCGATGGGGTTTTGATGATGTCACTCTTTGTGTTCAGGTACAGTCTGGCGTGTGGCTTTATAGACAGCTGCACCCATCAGTGCAGTCTGAAATACCGCAGTTATAATATGAAATGTGGTGCAGATCTTCATGCTGCCCTGATGATATGTTTGGTGAACCCTTAGTTTTTCATCTTACATCAGTAGCCTATGAGGTTGTCATTTGTCATTTGTCATTTGGCGTTAAATATCTCTTATCTTTATCTATAACAGGGTCCTCCCCTCTGAAAAGTTTCACTTGGTGACATTAACAAGCCACTTTCAAAACCAGAACAAACTTCAATACTTTGATTTATAAACACGATTCAACATCATTCTTGGCTATGCTTTGTGTTTAGTGCTACATTGGAAGCTCGAACATGCTAACAAACCAAACACAGATGGTGAACATGATAAACATTAAACATTTAGAATTTCATTGTGTTGATCTATGAGGATTTTGCTCACAATTTTCTTTTCTTTTCTTTTCTTTTCTTTTCTTTTCTTTTCTTTCTTTATTTCTTTCTTTCTTTTTTATATCTGTATGTGAGTATATGCATCATCTTCATTCCCAGAATCAAGATTTTCCCAAAAGACTACTCTAAGCTATTAGCACTGCTGTCTTGCTGAGGGTCAACATGTCTCTTAAAAAAAACAAGTAACTCATTTAATTTTTATAGTTTGATGGCTTCAATTACTATGTATATTTACATTAGTGACTGAACAATCAGTCCCATGGTCTCCCCATGGTCCCAACCACTAAACTGGTCTCGGTCAATCATCCCAAAAATCCCAGTTTGCCACATCCTGATATAAATGAGGCGAAAATGTTCTGAGTGCCACAAGCTGTTGAGTGTAGCAGCCTAATAACGGTCCTCGACTGAAGGCTCCAGGTCACATCAGTTTATTTGAGTCCTGTTCCCATGACTACAAAGTTACTGGCCATGCTGAGCCATTCACATTCTTTATGGTTCGTTGGTAAGGAAGTCACAGAATTACAGACGAATAGTCATGCTCTCTTATCACAGTTGTTTATTTGAGGTATTGCACAATCACACGGAAAAAGCACAGGAGATGTTGTCACTAAGGTCATTCCAGAAACCTGAGATGACTCCAACTCTTATGTTGTGAAGTGAGATGTTGCATGAAGCCTGAGCTAAAAAAATGTTGCCATGTTTATTATAATGGGAAATGGAAACGCTCTTGATTTTAAGATATTGCAGATAGTCTTGGGATTTCCTCAGTAGAAGTGTAACTAGAAGAGATTTTCTTGATAGTTGTTCTATAAATAAGTGGTTAACTCCTACTGGTGTTTGCTTTTGCATTTATAAAAGGAAAAAAGGGGGAATATCTGCACACTGGATTAAGGCTCCCATTTATTGGATAATTGCAACGTTTCGACCAGACATGGTCTTCCTCCTTTTTTTCTGCTTTTGCATCTTAGACATATTTCTATGAATGACTTCATGTATGTTGGCTGAGACAGGTAAAAGCAGAGAGAAATGTGGTCAACCTTTCTGTTCTGTGGTTGTGTGAAAACATGAAGGTGGATCTCTATGAAATGGATGTGACCTCTTTCAATTGGTGGCACATTATCGCACACACGGGGAGTGGGACAAAGTGAAATCGGGTGAATTGAAAACGGAGTGAGGACTGAACAAAAGACCAGATGGGTTCTCGGAAACTGTAGCTGTCAGCAACTTGAAAAGAGGTAAAGGAAGGAGGGGGGGACAGGCAGACAGAGAGAGAGAGAGAGAGATCACCTTCTTCTTATCATACCTTCTTCTCTTGCCTTCTTAGTGCAAGCAGAAAGGAGAGGACAGAGAGGTGGTGAGTGGGAGGGGGGGGTGGGGGGGTTTTGTGTGAGGTGGGGCGGGAGGAGAGGTGGGGCAAAGTGTGGGAGAGGCAGAAGGGTGTGTGCTCACATGAACCACTCTACCCCTCCTACATGTGTGCCACTAGCCTCTGTGTCTCTCAGGCAGAATAGAAAAGTTGGAGCAAAGTCTGAGTCAGCTCGAGCAGCCACCAGACACTCACCGCAACTCCCTCCACAGTACCAGTTTTTCTTTCTCTCTCTCTCTTACTCTGTCTCCCTCTCTCTCTCTAATTTTTTTTTGCTCTCTCACTCATTCACTCTCTCCCTTTCACACACACACACACACACACACACTTGCACGCAAATACTCACGCGCACACACACACCCACACCACCCGTCACTCCTGGCAGAGGGAAGACAGGACCACAGGAGAACTGTTACACACCTTTACCACCAGATACTCACCCAGCCACTGCCAGACGCTTTGCCCAGGATGTGGACGCTTCTCTTGGGGGTCACCTTTGGATTACTGGCCTCCTCCAGGTCAGAGCTTAAAGGTGAGAGGACTCTGCCTTCGCCCAGCGGATGGCTCTTTGTTTGTGGATTTTATTTTATTTTTTATACCTTATTCTAAGCCTAAATTGTGCCTGGCTGACTGTCTGGCTATCCTCCTTTGTCATCAGATTTGAGAACAAGACAGCATTGTCTGGGTTTGTTGTTGCTTTTTTTGTTGTTGTTTTTTTTATCTCCATCTTGAGCCTAGTTGAGAATTTGAGTGTTCATGTAAAAACAAGACATTGGGGGGAGAAAAAAAGAGGCTGTACTCTGCTGCTGCTTCTGCTGCTGCTTGTAGAATGGAGGAGTGGATGCCGGTAAGAGAGCGTGTGCTACACCAGCACAGACAGGCTTACGTCTGGCAGACTGAGACTCCTGACAGACACAAAGGAGACAAGCGCTCTCGCTCACTCTGTGTCTCACATGCATTCGCACTCTGGGAAGTGAAGCTTATTTAACTGGATTTTTTTTGGGGGGGGATGTGATCAGTGTATCTTTCAGAATCACTTGTTGTTTTGAGTGTAAAAGCAGAAACAGAGGGTTGTATTGCTTTTACTGCTACAGCTGGAGTCTGTGCTGCCACGCTTAATGCTTTATTCTCTCACACAAAGGATGTTCAGCAATCGCTTTACCCCCCTTCAATGTCTCCCTCTTTTCTCTTTGTCTCTGTCTCACATGTGCTGTCTGTACGGTTTTGATTGGATTTGTTGCTCGGAGCGATATATATCTCTGGAGGTGAAGTTGCCTCTGAATCAAACAGGTCTAGGGATTTGTCTGGCTCATTCCCTCAAGAGGTGGTGGTGGGGATGTTCACAAAGGCTCCTGCTCACACTGCACCGAAGAACAATCAGCATCAGGCTGTAAATCTGACCGGTATTTAAAGGCAAATAAGAGTCCAACTAAATATCTTATATATGCACTGTATGTGGGTAGAGGAGGGTGGGGGGTGGATATCCACAGATGCCTGTACCTCTGTGAGTGTCAAGGGTAATTGGTGTCTGGTGAGAAGTGTCCCGCAGTGGTTACTGCTCGTCTTGGTCTAGACGTCGTCTTTGAACCTTAAACCTGTGGCTGCGTTTCACCTTAAGCACATCATTAAGAGCCGGACTCATGGACTTGTGGCCAGGCCAGACATCCATGTAAACCAAGATGAGATTTATGGAGGGCTTTTACAATGGTTTCTGGATGCCTACCGGCAGCAGCTTATGGCATGGCATGAATGGGTCAATGAAATGTCTAGAAAAAAAAATTATGAACACATTTGGTATCTGGTATCTCTAGTTGCCTCTGAACATGTCCTGAAGGGATTCAGATTATTATATATATATATATATATATATATATATATTTCCTGGTACTTAATTAGCTAAATTTCATCCATTTAAATTGATATGTAATTGTATGACCTCTGGGAGGAATGTAATAAAACTCCAATGTAGAATAATTCAAATGTATTACTTCCTTTCAATAATTCAGTCAGCAATGAGAGACTTATCACCAATCTGAAAGACCTTCCAAATGTCATTATTTGTCAATTTCCTGTCACTAACACAAAGTTAGATAATGAAACACTGATGGTCTGATGATGTGAATGTGAATGTCAGGAAGATATGCGGCTTTGAGCACATCCAAACATCAGTCAAACTTAATTTGATGTTTAAGCTTAGTGGTATTTTTGAGTTTCCATATGGACAGAGGGGAGATAGATAAAGACCATATTTATGAGTCCTGCTGTTTCTCTGTAATGGATCAGTCTCTCTCTCTCTCTCTCTCTCTCTAATACACACACACACACATGGACTTGTAAACTTAAATGCCTGCACTTCCAATCTTACCACTGGATTTCCTGCAAATGTGGCTGTATTTGCCTTCTTGGCATTAACGACCCCTCCTGCATGTGCCCGTGTCATGTTTCAAGGTGAGGGGTGGTCAGGGGCCCTGTGGACTGGTACAGGGCCCTAACAAAGAAGGCTTGTGCCTGTTACAGCCTCTGAGTACCATCTCCTGCCACCTGAGACTCTCAGACACGTGTTTGCTTCCTCGATCACTGTAGCTTACCTTCTTTACAAACCAACCACCAGAAGCTGAATATCCCTGCATTTACAGTATGCTTCATTATATAACCTCGTCTTCTTATTTTCTCTACTTTACCCAGTGCCTTTGACACTGATTGAACTAACTTGTCTTAAATGGTTAAGGGGTCCTCAGGTTCCAGGGCAAGCCTGTCTTTGTCTTTGTGTGCTGTTAAACCTATACTTTCTAACAATATTTTGTAAGGTCTGTGGTCTACACGTACTTCCTCCTGTCTGTTTTCCTTCCTCATAGGCTACACACTAAAGACTTTGTGTTCCTGTGGAAACTCCTCAGAAAGAGCTCTGTAATGTACAAACATCCTCTATAGCATGAGGCATTTCTAACTAGGTTTATGTTAAACTCTTCCAAACTGTAAAGTCTACTTAAACTTCATCCCCATGCACTTACATGTAGGCTATGTACAACATAGGTTAGCACACCTACAGGGGACACCTTTTAATACCATGCAAGCCACAATCGCTGCATTTTATTTTCTGGGTATCTTGCAAAAGAAGAATCTCTCAACAGCAGTGATAGCTAACCATTAGCATGTGGTACCGGCATCGACTCATAACCAATGACGCTTACTATGACACAGGCAAGCGTCATTGGTTCTGACATTGACTCTGTCTCATAGGCTAGCAACAGCCTTGACAACAAAACATTATAAAACATACAAATAATGATGCATTGTTTAACCTTCATCTTGTGTTAGCTTTCTACTGCCATCTATGGTGTTCGGGTCAGTTTTGACCCGTGTTTTAAATCAGCTGTAAAATACACTAAAAACTTTTTTTTTTCATCCAATTTGTTTTTCTTCTCTTGGTTATATTGTTAGGCTTCCTTATCCATGAAAATTTTGGTTTCATTATTTTTTGGTGAGGGCCCCTGGGCCTTTTTTGTCAGTATACCCCTTGGCTTCAATTGAACCTTTCCTTTTGTCAGCTTTCTGCTACCATCTATGGTGTTAGGGTCAGTTTTGACATGAGTCTTAAATCAGCTGTAAAACACACTAAAACAATTATTTATCATCCCATTTGTTTCTCATCTCTTGGTTACATTGTTAGACTTCCTTATCCATGAAAAGGTAGGTTTTGAACTTATGCTTTCAGTTTGAACTCTCATTATTGTTCTTATCGTTATAACCGGGTCAAAATTGACCTTAACACCACAAATGTCATAATTTTAACCAGAGTATTTTAGAATTTTGTGAAAAAAAAAAAGTTTTATTTTGTTTAAATTGTGGTTCCTGACAAAGCCAAAAAGCCTTGATGCTATAAACAAATTTATGTGGTACTTGTATGCATTTAAAACCTGAAAACGGGTCACTGGTGACCCGGACACCAGAGAAAGGTTAAGTTTTTATCATAGGTTAGGTGATAATGAGCGCAATAAATGCAAAACAACAATACGATCCCATCCCTGGTTGCTATAGAGCCCCAGCTGATTAGCTTAGCTATTAGCATAGAAACTGCAAGCAGAGGAAAACAGTTGCTTGGCAAGGTCCAAAATGCCATATTTACGTCTAATTTTATTTAATTGTGCCTGTGAATATTTTATTTTTCATTTGGAGAGAGCTAAAGTTGATTATATCTGTTTTCAGTATTTTTTTGCTAAGCAAGGGTAACATCCTTCTTCTCAATAACAGAAAAGAATGCCTCAAACATTTTCGCAGTGTTTAAAATTGTCATACAGAACATTAAAACTTATATATGAAGAGCAACAACATGGGAGATAGGTCTACAACAGTAAACTACTTCTTTGCTTTGTAAATTGTGTTTTGCAAAATCAGCCAGTTGACGTATTGCAAGAAACATTATAGCGTGCCATCTGACACAATTTAGGAAGTTGAGGGTTTTTTTAATAGACTCAACGGTTATCGATTGAATTGCTGAAAGGCTAAAACAAACGCACCTTCCTGTTCTCTTTGAGTTGTTTGTCAGCAGTGTGTGTAATGGGTGGAGGTGTTGGGAAAACAGAAGTTGTGAAAGGCAACAGCACGTTAGAAAGAGATCAGATAGTCAGAGGAGTCCTTGTGACCTTCAGGTAATGTTGGTAGAGTGTGTGTGTGTGTGTGTGGGTGCGCAAATACATGTGCATCAGATCTCATTTCATCTGTCCCTACTGACTCAGTGGACCAAAGTTGTGACCAGGGGAGGTGCCAGCTGGTGGAACAACTTCACTGTTTCACATGTGTGACGATGGAGGACACTGCTACACATTGTGAGAGCGACGTTAACACAGTCTCGCTCCAAACCAGCTGAGGAACCATGGCCAAAGGCATTTTGCTGTAGTAGTGAGAGAATATACAGTAGATGATCTGTTCGAGCATCAGATCACGCACTCATGATATTTACAGAAAACGTGAGAATATTTTCGGCAAGGTGTCTCGAAGAAAGACAAGATTGTGTAAGTCGTTATGACATCAGGATACCGAGCATATACATGTTTGCTCTCTTGCTGTACTCCATGCTCTGTCCTGTAGTGTCTGAGAGCACCTGCGTGCAGGGGGTAATTTGTACTTTATTGCTGGCATGGAAAAAACAAACAAAGAGTAATGAGAGAAAACAAGACAAAAAGAGAGAGGGGAAAGTGAAGTAAGAGTCCGAGCGGCTGGAGGTTTTGGCAAGACGCAGTGTTAGAGCCCTCTTTCTCTCAGGTTCTTTACGCTCAGACTTTGCAGTTTCCTTGGTTTCAACTCTATTAGGTGACAATGGAGCCTTTGGGAGAGTCAGTGCCTTGGCATAGCAGGCCTCTGGACTGTATAAAGACACCCTTGGCTGTTCCCTCTGCATACTAATGATGATGCCTCAGATTCATGTCAGCCGCCTTTTCAGCTTACTGATGGTAAGCTGTTTGATCTCTCTGGGCAGGTTTGCAAGGCCAGGACAGTCGTCTTGTTTTTTCACCCCTTTACTTTCAGGGACACTGTGCCATGTGGCAGCATGTGTCTGGGGTTCTTTCAGGTATATGTGTGCAAGTGTGTGTGAGAGAGAAAGAGAGAGAGAAGGAGAGGGAGAGATAACAAAGAACTGAAACTGCCTCGCAGAACAAGTGCTGGCACTGTCTCTTGTTGCCCAGCTGCCACTAACAGCAGAGAGTTCATCTTCCTGCTGCTACTTGTGCTCTGTTTGCTCATGGCATCCAGTGGAAAATCTAAATCCCCCCCTTTTATCATATCTAGTCTTATAGAAATAATCCTTCCTTAATAAGGAGGTAATCATAGCCAAAATATTACAGAGACTTCAGAGGTGGGGTTGTCCTTGCAGCACCTGATGATGCATGTATGAAACCTTTCACTGTGCATCAGTGTTGTTGTTTTTTTGTTTGTTTTTTGTCACAACATTGAAGAGTTTGTGTGATGCAATGAAGTCAACTTCAATATGCAGCCTGAGAGGTCTAACTGAACGATTTGTCAATTTGTAAATGATGAATAAGTTGAACACTAATAAATATTTACACAAATATTCTCACAGTCAGTGTGGAATCTTTTATCTGATGGATCTGTGTTTATCTTTGTTCTTTGCAGCATTAGGTGTGGCTGAGGGTTAGATGTCTGTTTATCAATTTTATGTGCAACTTTGACGACCTGACTGCAGGAAGCTCAGCTGTCAGAGAGAGACGCTGTGTGTCTTGCGTGATCTTCCTCTACAAGTCTGAAGTTGCGCTGTTGAGTGACTTTCACACTTTAAACACCTCTATCTACCACCATGGTAGCGTATTCAAACAAACAGAAAACAGATAGTGCAGATGTAGGTTTTGTTATTTCCTCTGCATGTGCAAATTTAATGTGGTTGTCAATGGTGTTTGCGTTGATAAAGGATTCTTTTTTATTTCATTTCATTTCAGAATATAAAAACTGTACAATTCACTGCACTTATATATTTTCTGAGTCTCAGTCTATTTTCAACATAAAATGATCAGCTTTCTGATCAAATACTCAAAATACTCAGATTGCAGATGTTGATAATGAATTTTATTTGTAATTTAATTTACATAATTAAGCTTTGCTTTTAATGTACTTCCATCGAAAGTTTCTTACACTGAAGCTTCTGTGGAAAGGGGAACCATGGTGAAGTCACTTGCAGAAAATCATTTGTGGCAGTTGTGTGTCCCCTATAGTTTTGTCACAAGTTTCCTTCCAGGTGGTGTCTTTGCTCTTCATTGCTAATGCAAATGCTCACAGGAAAACCCCAGCTGAAACCAAATTCTTGCTTATTGAAACCAGTGCCGATGTTTATGGGTGGGGTGTTAACTTGTGGCTAAATCAATGACGTGAGCTGCATATCTGTACATGATGTTTTGTTTTGCTTTTAATAATCTATAGATTTGACGTGATTTTTTGTTTAAAAAATAGTTTTGATTATTGGCAAACAATCATAAAGTATAGGGTCCTGATGTAGAGACAATAGTGACAACTGACTCATTTTAATATGGCATACCCTAGAAAGAGCTACTCTAGCATCTGAGGAGTGCTATGCGTTGTGTGTTTTAATTCTACATAGGTGTGTCAGTTCGTTCAGTAAGCTCCGTTGGCTTCTTACTTGTTGGCCAAGTAAACTGTGCACTGTGGATGTTTACTGCCATAAAACACCACTGTCAGTGAAATTTTTTCCCTGCATAATATTTGGATTAAACCTCTGTCTTTCTGAAGAGGGTGTCAGAGAGTGTAGAGAACAGCGTACAGACATATACACAATATGTTTACACAAAATACATGAAATACTGAAATGAATATCTTACTGTAGAAAGGCCTGAGGGCCAAACACTGGATGGGTATGCTGCCTGTCCCATGATTCTTCTCTCCCAGAAAGCTCATTAGAACAAACATCTCATGACTCACACTTGAATATCGACACACAACACACCACGCATGCATAAACTTAGATTTTTACTGATTGTACATTATATGGTTGTGATAAGCGTTCACGTGTCGTGCACCATCGCAATGTTGCAGAGAAATCAGCGACTGAATCTCCTGACTGAAAGATATGATAATTGAGTTGAGTAAGAAACTGCTTTTTTTTTCTTCCCCTAACAGGAAAAAAGAAGGTTTAAGAAAACACAGAACACTGTCGATCTCTATTTTTTTCAGAACAAGCTTAAAAAGCTCCTCTTTTACAACTATTGAATGAATCCTCAGCTGTTTCATATTGATTCCACTGTGTATTACTTAAATCAAAACTCATTTCCCACCATGTTCCCAAAGCGTCTGAATTCTCCATTCTGTGGTGTGCAGCCAAATGAAACATGGCTCTTAAAGCTAAGCTCTTTCTCAGCCTGTTATGAATGTGGCTGTGGGCTGTTGGGGTCGGGGTGCCATGACATTTTGATTTTACATGTATTTTATTTATTTATTTCAAGAGCTTGGTTGTTTTTATATTAAGTTATATTGTTCTCTAATGAATCAAAACAATTTTCCATTGCACCTAAATATTCAGAGAGCTCCCTATCACTGAAGTATTTGGACTTATTATTTAATCTGTTATAGTGGAAAAAAAGAGTGATCCTTGAACAACACTTAACCAGTTGTAATTTTTCTATTTCTCTCTCTCTCTGCAGTGAGTTCTCGGGGCTGCAGCTATGCGGGGGTATATCTGGTCGAGGGAGAAGAACGTCACTCCCTGAACTTTTCCATGGCTGAAAAGGTGTGTGAGCAGCTCGGGAGCACGTTGGCAAGTCCAGAACAAGCGGTGGAAGCCTATGAAAAGGGCATGGAAACCTGCAGGTGAAACCACCAGCTTTTGTCTTATAACTACAAAAATATAGTTATAGTTATGAGGCCACAGTGCCATTTTACTCACTACTCTGTTGTGCAACTTTAAGTTTCCTGGGTTATCATGATCACATTTTGTGGAGACCAGAAAAGAGGAAGAAAGTCTTTCTGTTTTACATGAAGGATACATTACGTTTGTCATGTGGTAGGAATGAAGAAAAAAAAAATTTAATAAAGGAAGTTACCATCTGTTCCTCAACTGTGTTTGCCTTTTCTGAACATTGTGCAGTACTTCAGTTCTTGGTATGATGCAATGGGTTTAGACATGTCTGCTTGGTGACAGATTACATTCTACATTGACAACATGTATCCAAATTGTGCCAAAATACATCTTTTAATAATAACATTGTTGTTCCTGTTCAGGCACGGCTGGATGAACAATGGGAGCGTTGCCATCCTCAGACACACGGAACATGTTAACTGTGCCAATGCCTCTGTTGGGTTCATTTATCTTCGATCAAGTGATGAAAATGATGCCCTCTGCTACGATGAAAAAGGTGATTACCACAAGAAATAGTCTGTTACACATGTGTGCAATCCTTTCTGCTGATATTCAAATATGTCAAAGACCTGTTATTCACTTTTGGTAACATCTTTTTCCTGTTCCCCCATGCACATTCTAGCTGGGCTTGAGAAGAACTGTGAGGAAGAATTTGTGTCAGATGCACCAGGTCAGTACAATATGCCCATTCACCCTTGGCTTATTTTGTGCATATTTGGCAACCAAAGCTTTACACAGATTAATTAACAGCAGCACACTTTGTTTCTCTGAATTTACAGTTGGTCAGCATTTTAAAAGACATGCTGAATTTCCAGGTTATTAAACACAGTTGATTATGTAGGTCATGGAACTGACATGGGAGAAAAATGAAATCCAAGCCACAGGATGCACAAACACTGATATGAGTAACAACAGAACGAAACCTCCTTGACATCACCTCAGTCTTGTTGCTAAATGATCTCATAACTGAAGTCGACACCAACATCCTTTCAGCTCCTGGCGATGCAAGGTGGGATATGCAGTTAACCCAAATTATCCACTTCAACTAGAAAACAGCTGGGTGAGGTTACTTTTACGACCGCCTGAAGTGCTAATGAAGGATCAGTTTCCAAACCACAGGGTTTCCCCCTGTAAAGCCAAGACTGTTCATTTCTTGGTGGGATCATATTAAATCAGCTCATTGCAGGTTATTAGTATGAAAAAAAATGCTACAGACTGAAATTGCATCTCACATGGCACAGGATAACATTGGGATGTCACACCAAACTGAAGACAGAAATCACACCGTGTAGTAAAACAAATATCACTGTTGATGATACCATGGAATGCTAAGCATAATAATTTGTGTTCAAAACCCAGAGCACAGATAAACACCAAGACTAACAAACAGGATCTGACTCATTTTGTGTTCATCTACCAGCTACAGCTAATGTCACGCTGTGGTTCATATGTAAATACAGTATGTATGGCATTTATGTTGTTTGTCATAGCAATATAAATTTTGACTTAATTTGTGTAAGTGAAAATGAGTCTAAGGGTCAGGCTTTGTAACACTTTGAATAATAACTATTCTAAATTATATGAATAGATGCTGCCATTTTACTAAAAGTTTCCTCTTTTTCTGACAAGACCGGTCAAATGATGAGTGTTTGTAACCACGTGTGCCCCTCTCTATTCTCCAATCAGCTGAGCCTGCACCATCGCCTCAGGATCCAACAGTGGCAGAGGGCGAGGCAAAGCCAGAGCCCACTCCAAAAACACCACCCTCGGATGCATCTGGTAATGACGATGGAGACAACTCAGTAACACCTGCTGAAGATGGTTCTTTGGAAAAAGAATTCACCCTAACCAATAAGCCCACAGAAATGAGTGCAGAGAATCCAAAGGCTACTACACTTGCCAATGATGAAATCCCACTCGGAGGGGGTGAGAAAACCAGTGTGGTGTCCACTGTCACAGAGTTTGACCAGCCCACTGGATCTGGGATGATGCCACCTTCCTCTGAGGAGGACAAAGACAAAGCCTCTCCAACGGCCCCTGTTGGAGAGCCGGCGGAAACACAACCTCCCACTGAAGTTGAGCCGCAGGAGGGAGTAGATTCCCCAGCAGACCGTAAGAAAAATTCATGCCATAACAAAAACAAAAAAACAAAAAAATCAACCCTTAACATAATAACTGACTTACTGAATTCCATGCAGGATTTTACATGAATAACAACATCTGCCAGTGTAATGTAATCCTGTATAATAGCTATACAATAACACACAAAAGTGGTGCAAAAATATATTCATTTTATTGTGGAGCCTGTCAAAGAGAATAAGTGCTGGTTCATCTCCATAACTTCCAGAGAACATTATATTGAAAATATCGTATCTGCTTGTATATAAATATACTAATGATATAGTGGAAAACAGAAAAAAAAAGTTGAATTGGTTTTAGTGTGTCACATCCTGATTCAACAGGTTTGGCAGGACTGAAGTAACTTGAAGAACATAGGACGCCCTCTTGTGTTAGTTTGAGCTGTGGAGTGGATTTGTTACAAAACAGGACTAGATGATTTTTTTTTTTTTTTTTCTTTTGTGGTACAGGAAGAATAACCAAGTGTATTAAACAAACACATCCCATGTTTAAAAGAATGTCCATAAATCAAATTATTAGTATTATCATAAAGACACAGTCAGGAATATATTGAATTATTTAACCTAGATTTAGGTCTTAAACCTTCTTATATTCCAATGTGTCAGTGAATGATATGTATTTGAGAGTAAATATGTACCTTTTGTCTTATTGACATGCAGCTCCACAACCAGCTAATGGCAAAGGACGGGTTCTTGGCCCTGAGGGATCTGACTCTGATCAACAAGGCGATTCATCAAGTAAGCGGTCACATACCTCCTGTAATCATTGAAAGTGATTACAGTGGAATAAGAAAAGCACACACTCCCCCTTCAGCCCCATGGTTGATCAAGAGTGATTTTTCTTTACTTTTTTACTGACTAAGCTTTATACTGTCAGCTCATGACTTTTATTTTGTCATTTCTCCCTTCAGACTGGCTGGTAATCGTTGGAGTGATTGTGGCCGTTGCTGCAGTTCTTCTTGTATGTGCAGCTGTTGCCAAAAGGAAAAGGTATTTCCTCTATTGCTACTTCCTTTTGTTACTCTTTTGCACTAATAAAGTTGTCATGTAACATGCTTTTGGACATGAACACCCACCTTCATACTGCACACAGTGGGCAATAGTTACAGTTCCAACTTTCACATATTTTGCTGCACACTAGGGGATGGAGAAAAAAAAAATCAATAATAAATAAACTGTGCCTGAATGTGCTTTTTTGCAGCTTGTGCGGCCAACGGCAGACCCTGATGATCACATCCATAGATGGAGGTGAGGGGAACGGGGCGGCAGCATCAGCATCCAGCTCCCACGCCCAGGAGAGAGAGCAGGAGATGGTGACCCTCATGACCAAGGAGAAGATCCAGGAGAACGGCAACACAGAGGAGTTCACCGTCATCACGCTAGAGGAGTCACCAGATAAAGAACAGCTGCCGTGAGAGGGGAGGGCAGAGTATGGGTGAAGGTGAAGGCAGGCGGGATACAATGAGGAGACGTAGGAAGGCTGGGGTGCTGGCTCTTAACACTGGGGTTATAAACTGCTTTGGTGGTCAGGAATGAATGGAGGCTGAGGAGCGGTCTATGTGTGTGATACTTGGACAGATAATGTTTTCCTGGTGTGTGAAGCTGTTGCCTCTCAGTGGGACCAGGGTCTTTCAAACCAACATGTGCAGCATTGTGTTTGTCTGGTATGCCAGGTTAGTTAGGACTGAATGGGGGGGGTCATGCATGGTAGGGTATCATGCGTACATGCATAGCAGGGTGCGTGTATGAGTGTACATGTGAATGAGGTTTTTTGTGTCAGTTCTTTGTGTTTGTGAGCTATTAGGCTTTGTTGATGATGGGGCTGGAGAGGCATGGGTTTAAAAGGGAGGGGGTGGGGGGTCGGGCGGGTGGGCGTTGAGGTTGTAATTTGTGAAGAACATATTGAATACAGATTTTTCACTTTTTAATAGAATTGGTGAATCCTAAAAATGTAGGGCCCAATCAGCCTAAATAGGACAATGAAAACTGGTCTATTTTCTTTGAGATACAACATAGAAGAAAAAAAAGAATTTTAAACAAACAGCTTCCGGTGTTTTCCATGTGTTTCATTTTATAATTATTTGTTTGCTTATTGTTGTAACCTTGTGTATATTTCAGACATTGCCTGTGGACTGGAGTTTTTCGTTTTCCATTTTCAAGAAAGCTGGGGATGTAATTTCCTTAATTTATGCAGCTTTGAGTCCCTTTTTCTTGAGCTCTGTATATAAAGTATATGTTTTGGAAATGCCTTAGCAATAGCTGCCAGTGCTATTTGTTCTATTGTTTCTTTTCTGGCAGGAAAGGGCTTTATATCCCTTTTAAATACAGGAATGTGTCACTTTTGAGAGTTATTTAATTAGCAACAGAACCACTGAGGTAAACAATTGCAAATGGATTTTGCAGTCGTCAAAGTGGAGTGAATATTGTATGAATCAGCTTAATGTATAGCATCCCAAACTGTTGGTTCATGCACCACTGACATCAGTTTACATTCTATACATTTACATGGAGTTGGGAATATGATGATATGAAGTCCCTGATATTATCCTGAGGATAGAGCAGGATGATATATAATAATGATGTCATACTATATATACACAGTGTGTATATTAAATAAGAGGTTAAATAACGAGAAGAAGAAAAAAGAGCAGATTGGTCTTTTTTTAACATGAGATTTGTGAGACAGCAGCTTAATTTATAAAGAACTAAATATCACTTATGATAATGGGGGGCATATTTGCTGTAAACACATGTTGACTGAAGCTTGTTTGCTTTCCCAGGCTTCAATGTGCCCATCAAGCACACATGTAAACAAAATGACCTTGTCATTGGTGAAATGTATCACGCATTGTGTCATATCAATATTATTCCCAGTGTGACAGCTAATTTCTTTCTGTTTTAAGCTGATTTATATACAGCAATTGTAAAGAGATTTTGTTTTGTTTTGTTTTTTTGTTCCTGACCTGTTCCGTTGTTTTTTCCTGCTTTTGCTCTTATATGATTCACTTTGAGGGGGAAGTAGCAAATGTACTAGATTAGGCAGGTTTTATGAAAAATTAACAAAAGATGTTGCTGAAAAGATTTGTAAAGTCATGAATGAAATAAATGTGTATAGAAAGAGATGTTCTGGAATGTGGTGTTCACTCATTCACTGATTACCCACTATGTGCTGAGACAAAGGGGAATGATTGAATGGCAAAAACGATCAATAGTGGTGGAACATTGTCAGACTGCATCTGCAGCACCATAATGAACATGAATCTATTTCCTCTCTGTCAAACTTGATTTCTTCCAGGTGGTGTGTGATATTTTAAGGATCTCAGTATAGTATTACATTTATGTATTTCATGTGATCAAAATGAGAACGAGAAACATTTCTAGCTTTTCTTTAGCACATGCTTCATCTTGAAATTGTTGATTATTCCCGGGACTGGCTCTGTGGATAGGGAGTTTGACTCAGGATGCCTGGGGGCCTAGAGATGCTAAATTGTTAATAACCAATAAATTGTCCCTTTCAAATTATTGAACCTCTATATAATTATTCAAAAAGGATTGTAAATACCATCATTGTGTATTTTGTAAAGTTCTTTTCTCTTTTATTTTACTGTAGAATTCTCTAAAAATGACGTATAGACAGTCACAAGAAAAATATATTTGTGCATGTGCATGTAAAAAACCAAAAAGCAGCCAAAATTTAGTTATGAATCAACATTTATTAGTTATATTTGTATATGTACACCAAAGGTACAACACTTGATATGTAGAAACAGATTTTTTTTATGTATACCATAGACCGAGGAAAGAATTCATGTATTTTTTTTGTCTTTTTATATTTCTTGATAGTGTATCTCCCCCTCACATACACTCTGCCTTTTACATCAGAATTACAACAACTTTTCAAAGAGGGAAGGCCTAGAAAAGTAAAGTCAGGAAAGCACATTGTATAGGCAGGAGTGAGACAAGTTATCAGCTAGGAGTTTCTCCAAAAAAAGACACATTTCAGTAGAAAAGGACAAGCTCAAAGATATACTGGCTCTTCATTGAAATACCATGTGTCAATCAATATCTGTGTAATCCATACCGTTTAGCTCAGCAGGTTCCAGGTGTTTGTGCGTGCATATATTTTCTGTGTAGAATGCAAATAAAAGGCAAGCGGAGTAAAGGCAGTTTTTTGAGCGGGTGGGATTCCTATCAATCTCCAGGATGTTGATGGTACGACAGAGTCTCATTAGGCAAAATGTATGAGGATGTGTCATGTAGACAGGCTATCACAGACTCTAAAAGAACTAGATATATATGTCTTGTAGCTTTAAATGCACATGCACCAGGTAAACAAAGATGCCTGAGACTAAAAAGTCAGTTTTCTCCACTGAAAAGACAAAGTGGTTCAGATGAGTCACCTGAGGAATGTTGCTCTATACTGTAACAGGCATCTGAATACATCTGATGTTTGTTCTTTCGCTCAAATTGGCTACTAAGTCGTGTTTGATTTTCTCACTCTATTCTACATCCAGGGCAAATTGGACCTTTACTCGTTTCTCTTTCCAGCAGCCTTTTTCACAGTAATTCCCACCAAAAGAACTCGTGTTGGCCCCCTCCCTTTGTCAAAGCAGAAACTTCCCCTTGCTCTCTTTCTTTCTGTCTGTCTTCTCTCTTTCGCTCATTCTCACTCTCTTTTCTTTTTCTCTTTGTCATGCAAACCATTGTGTTCGCTTCAGGATCACTGTAATTTCCGGAAAATTCTGCATTGCCACTGAACAGAACAATTATATATTTATTTATGTACAATGAAAATGAAAATGAATGCACACTGCTTATATCTTCATGGAACAAACATTCAAAACGCTTACATTAGATACAAAAAAAAAGATATTTATATATTGGTGTGTGACAGGTAAGTAAAACAACTAGTTAACAGCTATTAGAGAATAAAAAAAACAAGCAATTTATTACACGATTTCTTCTCTATACAATTTGTCTAATCTAATTTTACTCAGGACATAGATGATATCTTTTTTCTAGAGGATTACATTAAAAATGTCACAGTAATGAAACTATATTCCTACATATCATTTCAACGCCCCCCTCAAAAGAAAATAAAGGACCAAAAAAAAACAAAAAAAACAATCTGTTACCTACAATATATACACAAAGTGCAAGGAGGCACTTCAAAATATCATGCTTTTAAGATAGTGGTGCAAAAAATAATTATCATTTTATTTTATTCATGCTTCTAAAACCGTGAGTTTGAACATAATAGTGGTTCAACACTCAATCCCCATCGGTGACACTATGGTCTGCATCATCTCCTTTACAGAGGAGTGTTCTCTCTTTTTTTTTTTTGTCCTGAAGATCACAAGGTCAAAAGATGAGGCCCAAAGGCCCTGTTAGGGTGTCAGTGCTGTGCTCTGCAGCCCACTGATTACAATTATAAATGTAGTGACCTTCTGCGTTTTAGTGTCTGCATGTGTGTTTGTGTGTGCACTTGAGAAAAATGAAAGTGAATTTGTGTGTGTGTTTGTGTGTTTATGAAAGATATGTGAATTTGTGTGAGTGAGTGTATGTGCATGCTTGTTTGTTTTTATGTGTATGGTATAGATCAGTGTGTGCAGAGTGTACAGCAGAACACCAAGTGTGCACTATGTTGTATCAAAGCACACTCACTTCAACTGAGCTTTAAAAAAACAAACCAAAAGAGTAGAGTGTGTCTCAGGAACTAAAAGGACAGAGTGCTGCACTATGTGTTTTGTTAAGTTTCCTAGTGTTACTTTAAGTGGCATGTGTGGTTTGAAGTGAACATCTTCAAGGCAAGGTTGTCGTTATATGCACTAAATGAAAAGAAACAAGACCGGAGAGAAGGACGCCGATTAACACTGATAAAGGAATCAAATCCGCACCCACATCACAGAAGTCTCACCTCTCACACACACAGGCTAAAAAAAAATAGTAACAGCCAGTTGTCCTGCTTAGTTTGTATGTTTGCACATCTTTTTTAAGCCATTTGGTTGTAAGAGAGGAATACATTTTTATTACCTGATAGTTGGGAACATTCTTGCATTATGCGTGTTACTGTTCTGTATGTGTCCACTCTTTTGTTCTGAGTTTCCTTATCAAACCACTTCTCGCCAATATGGACACACAGCTGCAGCATCTAGGGTTTGTAGAAACAGTCTTGAGCTCTTGTGGCTGAAATATATTGTTGTTTACCTTTTTAGGTCTGGCTAAGCAAGAAGCTGGCGAGTCTCCCCGTAGAGTGTTATATCAATGATCTGTCTCTGTTTGTGCAAGCCAAGAATCCATCTGACAGCCGAATGCTGTGCTACTTCTTCCTCTGTTTCTTTTATATATGTATATACTGTATATATATATTTTCCCCCCACATTTTATCTGATGTTTCACCGTATGTCTGCTTTCAGACAGTACATAGGTCGAGGATCAATAGAGTATATATGTGTGTGTGCTTTTGCTGTATGTGCTGGGAACCTTCCCTTCCTGTTATATTTACCACATTATAAAATTATCATCTTTAAACAAAGTCCTTTGCAGTAGTCAAAACTGTCCACAGACAGACCATCCTGCTGTCAAGAGGCTGTTTTGTGAGGTGAAACGCTCCAGTAGTGAGCAAGTAAACATTTTAGGATTACAATATATTTCCCTGTAAAAGAGTAAACATACAAGCCTGAGTATCTTTTGCTCTCCCTTAGTGTTTTTCTTTTAAACTTGGGATATGATCAGTGTTGACATGGAACAATAATGTGCATGACTTTTGATTATATCACTGACTCTTAATTATCCTTATTTTGGCTTTATTGTGCTCTGTCATTTTGTGCTCTATATAATTTCTTTTTTGTGCTAAATCTTCATTGAGATATGTCAATTATTCATGTCATATGTTTTTGTAACAATCATATAGACATTACAAAGTTGTTTTTTACTTTTTTCCCTTTTTGGGAAAAGTACCATAAAGTTTCATATTTAGGGCAGTGATTTTCTTAGCTTAAAGTTTTGAGGCTTTGGCGACAAAAAGAAGAAGAAGAAAATATTAGCTGCTATGCCAGCCACAAATAAATGGGCATTGATGTAAAATGTGTTGCGTCACGGAGGCAGTTCAAAGGCCTCTGTGAGTTGATTGATTTTCTGCCTGTTTGGTCCCTATAATTGACTTGGTCATGTTCTTAACCCCAGCTCTCGCTCTCTCTCTCGCTCTCTCTATCACACACACGCACACACACAGGCACACACACAAGTTTTATATCTCACTCAGCAGGTGACTCAAAGAAAGAAAAAAAAATCCCCTTTTTATACAGTAGACAAAATAAAGGAAACAAAAGGGGGAATAGAATGTGGGCTCCTTATGACTTGTGCTATATAATTCCACTGTGACTGTGTTTGTAATGGTTTTAGAGGCTCGGTGTGGTTTTCCTTCATTTGTTACTGTTCTCTCTTCCCCCTCCCTTTCATCAGCTTCGGGCAAATGCAGATGTGGTCAGGTGCACTGCAGAAGCTCTGACAGTTACTGTAAGATAAGAGACTGAGCTACAAGTGAAAAGCAGTGGCCCTCTGCACATATGTGATGGTACCGACAGAGATGTAAAGCAAATAAGCTCAGTACAAACATTACACCAGTTGCCATGGTTAATGCTCTTACTTCCTACCTGTATTAAACTCATAGAGCCACTTCTTCTCTCATCTTATAATGTAGAACCAGGATGTATTGCTAGGAATATCTTATCTAACTTTTTTCTCTCCCTTCCCTCCCCAAGCCTTGAAGTATGTTGTGCAAGTATTTGCTATATAGGATATAATTGTGCTCTAGCAGGTAGGTATACCTCTGTTATCATTTCACGGTTAAGTGAATTAGTATTACATATCAGTCAGATAGACAGTTACAAAAACTTTTAAAGGGACTAATTAAAGAAAAGAAAACTTAACTATATAAAAAAAACAATTAGTAGTTCTGTTCATGTGACTTTTTTCATTCACTCTGTTTTATCACCAGGTAGGAAAGCTTGTGGAGCCCAGGAGCAGGGGATCTCTGTGCTGCCATTATTCATGTTTCCATGGTTCCTCCTCAACAAGCGTGCACTCCGCAGCAGAGCCGTTAGTGGCTGAGGTTACCTGCAAGCAGTTAGCAAGGAGATCTAAACAGTGGGTCTAAGGCACAGATAAAACAGCACAAACAAACTTTTTTCTTTTTCATTTTATAAAACCTTGGATCAAAAAAAAAAAGGAAAAAAAAAACTCCCTTACAATAACACTTAGCTTTAGCCAATAAATCTGATTGGTCAGTCTGGCTTCTGCAGCTAATAAAGCATCCTATGCTATCCAAAAACAACTAAACCTATAAACGCTTTATCCTGTTTTTTGTTTTTTTGTTTTTTCAAAAAACCATTTGTTAAGGTAGCTGTTTTATATAGTACAGAACTGTAAACATATTGTTATTGTAAAGCCAGAAAACCATTTAAAACATTCTTCGCTGTACTTTTGGATGCTGTAGTGATGATATTTGGCAATAATAAAAACGCAGCGTCTTAGGTATCATAGCTAGTTTCATGATCATGCTGATGGCAGTCCTAAGAGCAGAGTTTCTTTTACTGACCTGCAAACAGACCACACATTTATGACGACCATAGAAGACCAATAACAAAACATCAAAAAAAGAGAAAAAATAGAAACATGCACAAATGAATGAATTAAGATACAACATATAAAACAAGGTACAAATACTACAGAATGAATGCATTGTTATGTTGTTGTTACTTTGCAAGCAGTCTACAGCGATATGCACCTCGAAAATGGAGTTAGAAATGTGAGTCAATCTATTTACAGGCAAACAGAGGAGAAAACAGAAAATAAAATAGTCATGGTGGATACTGGAAATAGCAAGCCTTTGTATCACATTTATATGTAAATGTCTGTTAATAAATGGAGAGGAAGATATAACTTTTTCCTATGGACAGATTGCTTCTGTGACAGGTTGCCAGTGTTGCTAAGCAACACCTTTCACCCTTTAATAAATGAATAGGCTCATCAGTAGACCTTTTCCGCCAGGGCATTTGTGTGTGTGTGTGTCTGGGAACAGGCACTCTGTCTGAACCCCCATATTATTCTAAAGGCTGGAATACATTCAAAGACGGGATTCAAAGTGCGTTATGTTTTACATTATGGGAGCTCGTTCACAGCTTTAGATTTCACAACACTGCTTTTGCAAAGAGCAGAAATAGATGGTGTCAAAATGAAAAAAACCTGACTGGGAATGAGTCACTGACAGCATGGTGGAAGTGTGTATGTGGAATATATGAACTGCTAATTAGCTGTAACACTTTCCCTCTCAGCATTTTAAAAGCTACAGCAACGGGTGACCTTGTTGGAAGTAAAGCTCTTTAACAATTAAAATCAGCCACATCCTTAAGATAAAGCACAATGATCTTTTCAGACATTGGGCCAAATAAAAGGTAAATGTAAAAAAAAAAAAAAAGAATCATAGAAAAGGTAAAATATTTTTAGAAAATGTATGTAGTGTGAACTTTTGATAGAAAAGAAAGCTGCTAAATAATTCCTCAGGCTCATAATAAGGATTATGAGTTAGGGTCAATCCCCCAAAGGTTACAGTCATCAGATCAACTAACTGTAGAGGAGGTTGAAGATTTTTCCTTCATTTGCATAAAGCACAAGTTGAATCACTTTTTGGTTTGTTCATTTCTATTTCCTTTTTGTTAAGTGTTTTGAAATTTTGGATGTTCATTTAACACAAAAGCTGCTATTCCAGAAGAATGAAACATATAAACACACATGCATCTGTTGTTCTCTCGCTTCAGAAAATAACAATGGGTCTATTTACATTATCATACGCTCATGCATTGGATAAAACAGAGGCAAGAGAGGGTGCAGGACGAGCATGCAACAAAAGAGAGGGTTATATACAAGTCTCTATGTCCGTAAGCGTTAATTGTACCTTGCATTCATCTACTACGACAGAATTGTTAGCAGTAGTGGTAGCGGTTGTAGAAGCGGTGGCGGATAAGACGCACTGGTTGGAATTGTTTTCGTGGTGATTCTTCATGTCGTCATAATAAGATGGGGTCTTCGTCATCATTTCAATGTCGTCAGATTTAGCCGTATGCGCATCCAGCTCTTCCAGCTCTGCCTTGGACATGTGGTACACGATGCCTGCACCGTAGGAGTCACCCACCACGTTCACTGAAGTCCTGAATCGATCCCTGAACAGAGAGAAACCAGGATAGTGGAAGATGGTTTGGTGTATTCCAAATGGGTTAATGAAGGAAATACTAGGAAATGCAAAAAAAAATACCTTAAGATGTAGAAATATAACATGCATATGCATTCCATCAAACTTACAGCAGCCAGTCAACAGCAACCAGCAGACTGATATCTTGGGTTGGCAAGCCTACAGCAGTCAGGATCAACAGCATAGTCACCAAGCCAGCACTGGGAATACTGGCTGCTCCAACGCTGGCCAGGGTGGCTGTCAGACTGGATGAAGACACAGCAAAGGAGCACTTAGTCACAAACTCCAGAACCCCACTACAACCTGACCTCATCCTCCACAACATCTCCTCTAAACCCTGCCTCGACTCCTTGGCTGCCAATGAAAGTGAAATGACTGCAGCTCGCTGCCACAGATGAAGACACTCATTCTCTATGGTGCTTGTGTAAAGAGCAGCAGCTGAGGACCACTGGAGTGGGTTCTCTATTGCACATGACGAGAGCTTTATATGCGAGATAGGATGTTTAAATCAATGGACTGATATGCCGCAAAAATGTCAGGCTGAAGGTCATTCATCCTCGACACGCTCTATTAACAAGGGAGTGTTTGGCAAAGTTAGTTACAGATACTCGAGAAACAGCAAGTGATTTGTATTTATCTTCCTACTTAGCGTGAGATATGGCCCTGGCACATGTTGCTTCCTCCTGGTGGTTTGTTTGCTCCCCTGTAAATTTCTTCTCTAAAGTTACAGCCACTTTGATCAAGTGAGGCTTTTCTATTTGCTGTTAAATGTCTCTACACTCCTGCTGTGTTTGTCCTCATTTATTAAGAGCTAACTGTGTTTGCTGAACTGCATCCTCTGGGCTCCGTTTAAACCCTCTTGAAGTAGAGTGAGTTATGATTCCGACTCTGCTTATGACTATGAATAGCTTTTCTGACTTTTGTGTGCAGTCAAATCAATCTTTCTAGGGAAGACTGAGTCCATTTAAGAAGCCAAGTCAAAGAGGACTTGCTGAAATATCATATGAGGTCTCAGTGTTTCCCAGTGGTGATTTAAAATTTTTCACGAAAACCTAATTTTCACATTACATGGACAGGAAACAACACTGAATCTTAACCACTTAACACTGCAAATGGCATTGGCTGAAATACGTCAAGAACAAAAACAAACTTTCTGCTGACCTGACGGTGACAATCTGGCCTGGGTCAAGGTGGATACCGTTCATCTGGGCAATGAAGATGGCAGCCACGGCCTCATATAGAGCAGTGCCGTCCATGTTGATGGTGGCACCAACGGGGAGCACGAAACGAGTGACTCTTTTATCAATACCCAGGTTTTCCTCCAGACAACGGAAGGTGACAGGCAGTGTACCAGCACTGAAGGGAAAAGCAGAAGGTGTACATCATTTTAACTACATGAATATTTAAAAAGCTTCCATCTATTCATCCATCCTTCCATCCATCCATCCATCCATCCATCCAGAGGCTGACCTGGAGGCTGTCCCCAAGGCAGTGATCCAGGCCTGGAAGATACCCAGGAAGAAGGTGAAGGGGTTTTTCCTGACGATGACAAAGTAGATGCTGGGCAGGAAGATGGCTCCGTGGATGATGAGGCCAACAATTACAGTGATCATGTACATGCCCAGCTGCCTGGCTACCACCTCCAGATCCTTGATGGAAATGATCTTACCACAGATCAGACAGGCAATACCAAAGGGAGAATACCTGATGAGATGAAAAAGACATTCTCATGACTTACAGACTTATCAGACACATTCAACTTTAAATATTGGCATTGTTTAAAAGGTCCAGTGTGTAATATGGGGGTAAAACTGTGATATCGAGCATTCAGACTCTAGTTTACAGCGCTTACTCGCTTACTCGCACTCACCCCTCCCGTTGGCAAAGTGACGGTGGCCTCTGAGGACAAAAAAACGTGTTTACCTGGACTGGGACGACTGGGAGTATTTCAGGAGCATGGAGCGATGAGGTGAAGATCTAAACCATTTTACGACATGTCTGTCGTTTCTTACTACCTCTTCTTTCCCTCCTCCTTCTTCTTTGTTGGTTTATTTATGAACGCGAAACTTGTGAAACGTGCTCTCTGACTGGCTGGATTGTCCGTTCGGGCTGCCGTACAAACATGGCGGTGCAAGATGACGACACTCTCTAAAGCAAGACCTTATGTATAAACGAAGAATTCTAAGGCTCCGAAAACCAAACAAATTTTTATTTTATAGCGATTATCCACTTATACTAATATATTTTCCCCTCGAAACCTTGCCAATTATTAAACACTGAACCTTTAAATGTTGCAATGACATGATACTTAACTTCAAATAAGCAGTTATTTCTGCCTCAGAAGAACAAAATGAATTGCCATTATGAGTCAATGAGATTCTTAAGTGATACTAACCACATGATCATGATGACAAGTTTCATCACAATCTCATTGAGGATGTTGAAGAATTCAATCATGAGTCTGGCCTTCTCTCCCATCTTGCCCATGCAGATGCCAAATGCAATAAAGAAACCAATCAGACCTGTGACAAAAAAAAAAAAACCCTCAACTTTAAATCCCAGTGTGGACAGGTGAAATGACTACTTCATGAAGCAACTGGCGTTAGGAGGTGAGATGTTTTACATTTGCAGACAAAAAACATCAGGTATTTCCAGATGTTTGCTGATGTCAAATTATGTAAATGTAGCGCTGAAAAATGAAGAGTAACAGTTGCTCTTTATTTTTAGCCATGTTGGCAGCATTGCTTTGATAATGGTGGTAGGAAGGCCACTACTTTGGTCCATACTGATAGCTCATAAATTATTGGATGAATTCCCATAAAATTGACATAAGATATTCACTATTATGTGCGTTAGCATGCTAAACGCTTACACAAAAATGGTGAACATGCTTAAAATGATACTTGTTTAGTATCAGTACATTAGCACTCTTTATGTGAGCATGTTAGCATGCTGTACAACCCATCATACAGCCATTAACTTGGCTGTAGTTCAAGTTACCCACCCAGAACATTCATGCCACTTTTGAACTGCAGGGACTTTTTGACAATGAACTGAGGCTCCTTGGTGATGTTAGCCACCAGTCCCTCCATGGTGGTGGCATTGACGTCTTCATTGACAATCACCTCCACCTTCTTTGTGACTGTCTGGATCTGTGGTTACAAAGAACAATAAAGAAGTGTTGAGTTTGATGACTATGTTGATTTACACTTACTGTAACTGTGGATAATTGACTTTGGAAATGTTCCACTTCACAGATTGAACTGTTATTGGCAACTTGAAACATTTTTACCGCCTTTACCTGTTGGAAACAAGCTTGCACAAGGTTTTCTGGGAACAGGTTCCTAATTAGATCGAAGAAGGCATCCAAGCTTGATACATCATCATTTTTCTCGCCCTCGCCCAGATTCTCCTTCAGTTTGGGGTTGCCAGGGTGGATGACTAACACCAGGATGACTCCCAGGATAGCAGCAATAATTGTGGTGGTCATGTAGTAGACCATAGCTCTGGTGCCCAGGCGACCACTGGATTTGGCGTCCAAACCAGCCAGACCTGCAGCCAAAATAAGCAAGATCGTGTTTACATGGTAATTACATGGCCTTATTGAATGGAAATATTGACTCAATACTGTGGGGCATGAAAGCTGAATGCAAAGACCATTAGGGGATTGCATAATGGTGTTTGATCATGTGCATGATTCTGCGCCTGATGACTGAAATGAAAATGTTGTCAATTACGAGTTCATAATCAGGATTACAGTGACAACAGGACTACTTTCCTTATAAAAATGCAGTGAAAGTGAAAGTTGTAGATCAGGATTTAAACATTTATTTGCCCTCAATAAAGTTTCCCTTAATCAGGTATTCTTGTAATAGTGTAATGCATTTGATATCAGCACCTGTGATTAAACTGGAGATGATGAGTGGCAGGATCAACATCTTCAGCATCCTCATCAGGATATCTCCAGGAAAAGCAATCACCATGACAATGTCTGGGTGGATTGGGGAGGCAACACGTAGCAACATCCCTGCTACAGCTCCCAGGATCACACCTGAAGTGCGAGGAGAAGTGTGTGAGTAACACCGCAAAAATCATATAATGGCAAAGCAGAAGACAATCTGGAACAAAATGAGATTGAGAAGGCAGAGCAAAAAGAGTCACATATTACGTTTGAATAAAACATTACAAGAGAGACATTACTGTGGGTGTATTGGCTGCTTCTGAGAGGATCTAAGATGTAATCTATTAAATGACAAACAAGCAACAGTTTTCTCTTTAAAGACGCCTTTATAAATTAGCCCTATCCTGTCAATTCACTAGTCTAGAGCCGTAGAGGAGGCTGTGCGCTGCATGCTCAGGGAGGACAGTGGGTTGAGGAGATAAAATGGAAACCTGGTAAGTGAGAGTAAATCTCATGGAGGATTAAGATTGGATCGCTTTGAAGCAGCAGGGAGGAGGCAGCATGTCAGATTCCCCGCTGAAGCATGTGTAATCTCTGCAAACCCAAAATGCTTTCAAGGATTTTTTTTTTCTTTTTTTACCATTTTGTGACAGGGAAGGTGAAAAAGACAACTACTAGCATTCAGTAAAGGAGGAAAGAAGAGGCTGTTGACCCTTATCTTAGACACTTTGTGCCTCACTGATATTTTGTGATGTCAAGTGGATGTTTTTTTTCTATCCATACCTATCATCTGTCCTCATTTCACTCACTAGAAGCCGGAAAATAGGAAAGTCCAGCCTCTTTCTAACAAAGCCACTGTTGACCTGCAACATATACAGTATGTGTCTTCCCACTAACAATTATTCTTCTGCGATGTGGCATTTCTGCGCAGAAAGTAAAGATGACCTCTGTATGCTCTAAGCCCCACCCCAACCCACTACCCACCCACCCACCCTGCAGCCCTGCCTACCAGGCCCAGCAGTTGGCCTCTGTATTTGTCCGTTTCAGGCCAGACAAAACTCCAGCAACCCTCCCCTCACCCTCCACCCCCGGGGCTGCACTTCCTCTGCTACCACACCACTGCCAAAGATCACACAGCCCGAGACGTTGTTTAATAACACACACTGGAATCAAAAGCCCTCCAGAAAAAAAAAACAAAAAAAACAATTGTACACTGTCCTCTGTGCCTCAATCTATCCTCTCGTTTAGCAGCATCCTGTGGATTCTGGTTTTGGATGGCACTTGATTTCCTGAGCCTTCTCTTTACAAGTTCCCTTTCAGCCTCTTATCTGCCAAGTGACAGATGATCAATGATTATGCTGGCTCGCTTGCTTAGCAGGAGTCCTGCCAAGTGGGGTGAGACGTACACATTACCAATGCTCACACAAACACACATACAAGTAGGATACAGATAGGCAGACAGGCGCATGGCTAAAGGACACACACAGGAACACATAATGAACAATATGCATCCATATTTCTTGCAGGTTCATGGCCTCTGCTTATGAAACGGGAAGACTGGAAAGCGACCACACAGCTGTCAGGAACTACAAAGAATAAATGTATAGTATGTGCTGGATAAACTGATTAAATCTGACTGAAAGTCTATAACGATAAATTGCACCACTACTTTCATGCCCTTTCCTCTTTTCATTAAATCTCCCCCTGTGGTGCAGTGAGCCACCTCCATAATCACAATATTTTTCATGCACCACCAGAGGCTGTTTGGGTGTCCTGTCCATTGCCGCAGAGAGCTTTTGATAGCAACAGGTGGCACAGAGCTGGGGAAGGTCAGGACACCCAGTGATCTTACTGTCTGGTACACAGCGAGATGCACAGATGGCATCTCCTCCTCATATTACCAAGCAAGCTGCATCGTCGAGCTCTGAGTTTACAGAAGACTGAGCTCAGTGGTGGTGCCCATCTTTGGCATGTCTTGCTACATATCATGTCCTTAAGGGAAAAGAAAAGAAGAGAAAGAAAGACAAAGATAGAACAGTGACGAAGCGACTTACCAAGGACGGTGAGCGTAAGAAGAAGGTTCTTAAACAGCTTGGAGCATATTTTGGCACATTTGGACTGAGGCCTGGCCTCAATGGGCTCCAGGTGACTCTCGTGCATCCTCACCTCCACTTGTTTAGGCATACTGTTGGCACTGTGGGAGAGAAAAAAATAAAAAATGGTCACTTACTGATTACAAAACTATCAAGCCAAACCCCTTCAGAAACACACTCTTGCTCATACATGTATAGCATTATAAATCAGTAAGCATCACATCTGTCACATGTGGATCAATTGATTGTGACAAAATAAAAGCCCTTAAAACTAAACTATTTTTCTTTAGCTCAAAATCAGACCTAAAAACAGGATCATTAAGGAAAATGTTAAGCACTCAAGTGTGTTGCTAAGCTGTCATTGCTCATCATGGTTACTATAGCATCCAACAGATGGAAGCTGACGACAAGCTGCTGCCTGTAATGTAGCTCTCCTCTGGAGCAATACTTCAGACATGAAGCATCTCATATATGTTAAATATATAAAGTGCCAATGTGTGGATTGTATATAACATCGCTGACTGGAATAAATTACTAACAGATTTGGAAGCAGCATTTAAAAAACAAACAAAGTGCTGGAGAGTAAAAACAAAAACTCAAGTTAAATAAATTGACAGTACAAAATGATTTATTTACTAGGAGAAGGGCCTGTTAAGACTTCTCTGACATGGGTGTGATTCTGTTGTGAGCCTTTATTTAAAGAAAGAAAGAAAGAAAGAAAGAAAGAAAGAAAGAAAGAAAGAAAGAAAGAAAGAAAGAAAGAAAGAAAGAAAGAAAGAAAGAAAGAAAGAAAGAAAGAAAGAAAGAAAGAAAGAAGAGCTGTAGCTTTCTATTCATCATCTCAAGAAGTTGCAGGAATAATCTATCAAATTGTCCTGTTGGGTTTATTGTCTGTTTTGTTTGAGAGGAAATATGTGTCTCTATGTTTCTATTCACTCACCAAAAAACCCATGAAAATGTCTGCTGTGATGGACGACAAAGAAAAGCAAAGAAGAAATAATGTGACTCTGACCCTTTACCTAACCCCTGGGGTTCATGGCCTAGCATTCACAAACGGAAGCCTCAGTGGTGAAGTCAACTTTTTTTGTCCTTGGACCCTCCCCCAGCAGTCTACTATGAAGTCAGAGCACCTCATAGATATTAATCATACTGGCTGTCGTCCTTTTTTATTCCTTTCTTTTTTTTTCAAAGCTGAAACTTGATCAAAGGCAAGACAGGGAGCTCTGATCAATGGGCTCCATTTAGAGAACTTCCTTGTGACCAAAGGCTCTTTATGATGCTATTGTTGTTGTGTAAGTAGTCGCTAATAATTCCATGTGAGCACACAGACACACACATAGAGAGACTCACACACTTGCACTCGCACACACCACCCCCGGTTTTATGTATTGCTGGTTTGCAAGCTTGGCTATATAGGAAGACCACCTGGTCTGCTTCCAGGCACACAGATGGATCAGTCGTGTCTCATCTTATTAATTTCAAAGTGAAGTGTGAAACACAGAAAATGCATGGAAGCAGCAGGCAAACAAACAGTAACTACCAGCACACTCTGTTTCTGTGTTATTTCATACCCATACCTCTGATAAAAGCTGGATAAATTAGTGAAAGCCTAGAAATAAAACACTGAGAAATGACCATGTAATCCCATTCCATAAGAGTGATGACTGCTGTTAACTGAATTCCCCCCTTTTCTCTCCCTTTCATTATTTTTAGCATGAAGAGGAGTGAGAGAGACAGAGGAAGCAGATGCTCGACGTCACAGATGTCGGTTATTATTCTGTCATGATCCTCTCATTAGCACTTCTCTCGCCAAGTCAGAGACAGATGAGAGAGATTGTGCAACCTAGTGATAGATGAATATGAAAATGAACAGCAAAGAGTAACTAACTACATCAAAAAACTATCATTTCACACCAGCAGGAAAAAAAATGTTTTTTTATATGTTAGACACTAATTTTAGAAGATGGAAAATCTTTCTCGCTATACGTAATTTCAACTATCATTAATATGACATTAGCTTAGATTTATTCTCTCTCTTAAGAATAACTCTGAGATATGAAACCTTTTTTTCAGTATCCATTCTAAAATTGATTTGAACTGCCTCTTTTAGAAACCGAACACAAAAAAGATGTCACTGGGATGTTAATTGCCACTCATAAATTGAGTTTCTATGACTATAATTGGATTTGACAAAAAAGTCCAGTGGAACATCATAATTCAAAAGTCACGACAGACACACACATGCACACACATCCACACAAGCACACGTTCCTTCTTCCCAGTCTCTAATAGGATCATCTTATAAACCGGTTAATCTTGGCCAAGGGCTTAATCAGATTAATTGCATTACAGACCGTTAAACCATGAAGTATTAATGGGGGTCTTCATAAAAGCACACCTGATGTCAAACTGCTTACTTGTACAGAGAAGTTCCCTCCTATTACCACTGATTTATCACAACTTCTCACTTTGATTCAGATAACACAAGTGTTAATGAATCAATGCAAGAAAGATTAGTAAAAGGAAACTATGCCTATAAGTGTACAGCAGATTACTTACTTCATTTCTGGTGGAGCAGAGGTAAGTGCTATATACATTGACCAGGATCAAGCCTCCAGTCTTTGGTGTTTAAGAGTGAATCAGCCCAAGAAACCGTTAGTAGGATCACGGCTGCTCCATCCAATAAAAATGAAGAAATAAAATGTGCCAGGTGTCAGCAGATAAGGTCCCAGGTACAAAACAGCAGAGCTCTGCTGACAGCTAGAAGCTCTTAGCTGTCCACCAGCTAGTCCAAAGCATCCAGAGAGGAGCGAGTCAAACACAGCCCTGACGACAGACCCATTCACAGCCACAGCAACCTGAATTGCCCCATCCTGATGTCTGCAACCCCCCCTCCCCACTCAGCCCACCCCGTGACTTCACTAGTATCACCACTACCCACACAAGCCAGCTACACACCAAGAAACATTCCCCCACAAACACAAATACCCACACACACACACAACAAACAAACCTATAGGGAAAAAAAAACTAAAAGAAAAAGTGTGTGTATGGAGGGGTGGGGGTCAATATCTAAGCTTAAGAGTCAAATCCCTCAGGGATCCTCCATTCCCTGGACACTGTAATCCCTCTAGGGATCACGCTCCCAGACTCATCCAGCTACATGGGACAGTGAGGTAAAGGCTGCTGGAGATGAGCATGATGATGCCCACTAATGGTACCATGTGGACAACAGTGCTTTGCAAGCAGCATCTTTTGCTGAGAGGGGAATGACAACAAAGGGAGTGGCGTTGGTAAGATTTAATGTACATAATGTTGCCATTTTAGGCCTTTGAGGTCATTGTAGTCATTGTGGCCGATGGCAGATGAGTGGTTAATGTGTACTCCTCTCTGTGGTTGATCTGAAACAAATTATTATGTCAAACTTGAGCCATGCTGGTCCAACAGCTGTGTATTATTATAACAGCACTATATTACAGTATATTATGAACTGTCTGCAAAGGGGCATGTCACACAACAGCCCTCATCAAAATGAATTAAGGTATAAAAGGTGCACAGCATGTAATGTGTCCCTTGGTGAAACCAATACATAATCATTAAAAAAAAAAGACATAAACCGAGAGTATGGTTGGCACATTCAATTAGACCTCCTACATATAGATTTACATATCCCCACTATTCAACAGATCCAGTGCTCTGAGCTCCACAACACAAATGGCCAATGTGATTCATGTGAGGATGGTGTCACAGTGATTTCCCTCCAGTATCCCAGCAGCATGGGACTTCACATCGTATTGAGCAGTATCACATTATTCTAATTAGGGAAATGTGTTGGAAGGCTATTTCCTCTTCAGACAAATGACCAACCGCACAACAAAAGCCAGAGGAATGCCATCTCTGTCGGGAAAGGTTGTGTCATGAGAAATCACTCATCCTAAATCCCTTGACATGTCATACTCATTCAAAGGACTCTCTCAGGGAAACGGCAGCATTTTCAGGATGAGAGTGAGGGACTAGGGGCAGAGAAGAAGGGGTTACAGGAGGAGGGGGTGTAAGAGGGACACTGGGGGAAAAGGGGGTACCGGGGTCACACCAGCACCTCTCAGCCAAAAGAGGGGCCTGTGAGGGGAAGGCTGAGGCAGCCATCCCTGCTCTTGGCTGGTACCATGTGAAGCTCTCTGCTTCCTCTCTCTTCCTTCTGAGAGGCTTTGTTTCACACGCAAACAGCGGCAGTGGCCCCAACTCGCCCGGCCAAGCGCTGCATCCAAACTGGCAGGGGCGAAAAAAAGGAGGGAGGGGGCTCGAATGGAAGAGAGGGGGGGTATAAGGGTATAGCGACAGAGGGGAAGGGTGGGGGCAGTGGGCATGTCCAGAATGCCAGCTCTTTCAGGCCACTGATGTCATGCCTGTGCCCACCGTGGGAGAGCAGCGGAGGGACCAAGGCGCCCCTTTCTCTTTCCCCCTCCAGAGTCTCTTTTTCCAGGATGAATGAATCTTTCAGAAGCGGCACCCATTGTGTCCCATAATCGACGGCGATTATCCCAATTTTATGCTGCCTTCCCAGTGCGAGGAGGTTCCCTGAGTGCTGGCATTGAGGGTCGCCGCGATGCAGCAAGGACCACAAGGGGTTGTCCTGGCAACACTCTGCAGCTTAGAGAGAAGGGGATGAAGGGGAGAGAGGAAGCTCAAAGCCACACACACACACTCGGCACACAAACACATCGCCTGCACACACACCATAAAGAGATGGGATGCAGCCTGAAAGATTTGCTAATAGTCAATTTATATATGTTTTTTCAACTCTATAAAGAAAATTTATTTTTTAGACAAATAGAATCATTCAGACACTAATAAAAACTTAACAGGATGTTTTTAAAAAAGTGCCTCTTTGGTATCTGTGGTGCATAATTAATGAGCTGCTGTCACACACCATTCAATGCCACTCATGAGCACAACATGAGTTTACATAATAATTAACAAGTTTGCATCAGAGACCGGTTGTGCGGTTATACTTGTCTAATTCAGGCTGTTGGGATCCATGTGATACAACGGAGGGAGATGTAAATGAGAATACCAGTTTCCCACTGGTTTCCCGTGGGGCCCGATGCCCGTTCTCATGACTGGACCATCACAATATACTGTGAGGTAAAGACAACTGGAGCTGGGCCAAGCTCCGGATATATCTGGCCCCTGTGGGCCTCATAGCCACTTGCCATGCAGTGGGAAGAAATAGGCTCACACATAGTAGCTGCCTAGGAGCTGTTAAAAAGCACCCCTCACTCCACCCTCCCCTACCCCACACCCCAACCTCAAATGAAGCTCTCAGCAAACACTTCAGGTTGTGCTGTGCATAGGAAGTGGGAGATAAATTCCAGCATCGGAAGAAAGGGAAGCATTGTCACTCTGCATCTCTTGATTATAGATCCCTAGATGGCTGGTGGGAAGCATACATTCAGTGACAGATAGTGATCGAGAGAGATGTGTGGACTGTCATGCAACTCTGGTTTGTTCCATCAGCAGTGTAACCTATTGTTCTTCAGCAGCTCCAGAAAACACACAAGGGCTCTAAAGAGCGCTGCTTGCTAAAAAAGAAATACCTCCTGTTAGTGGGGAAAAAGGGAAGGAAAAAAACTGTCCCACTGGATGGAAGTTGCCTCACAACTTTGCATTAATTCAACACCAAATTCCAAACCCGAGTCAACACTGTGCTTCCTCCTTTTTCCCATTTAATTGTCTCCCAACAACTGCCTGGATGGATATCTGATCTGATATCGAAAGCACACAACACCCCTTGGTTGGACCTTGATGTTCCTTGGGCTGGTATATGTACAGTAAGTGTTGCAGAGCATCTATCTTCTAGATGAGGTTAATTCAAGAGAATGGCTCCTGTAGGTGTGCCAAGTCACTCAGTAGTCCACTTGAAAGCCGTCTTGATCTGCTTCCAAGTGAACCCTGGAGTGAGAATACAGTCCCATCAAACACTGGCAAGAAGCCAGTGGAGCAGAACAATGAATGATGCAAGGTTTTGCTGATAATAACCTAAGTCAATTCCCATGCTACCACTCACTATTTCTGGATTGAATCAAGTAGATAATCAAAGACAGGAGAGCATATAATGAACCCTGAATGACATAAACGTCCGACACCAAACATGTACCTTTACAGTCCTACTTCACATCATCAAATGAGTGACACCACAATGCTTTACCCAGTGCTTACATAGGTCTATATTTGACTGGATAATGTCCACAGAATCTAACCATTTAGAGCTATTGGCAAGTCTACACAATACAAAATTCAATATTGAAAGTAGAAGACACCATTTTTGTGTATAACTTACTATGTAAATTCTATATGTATATCTACTTTACTAACCAGCTGGAAATGCTTGTGTCAGACATGGCTCAAGACAAGTCAATTAAAGTGATCATAAAAGGCTACCTTGAGAGTTGTTTTGGAGTCTGGTCTTGAAGGGTTAACCCTTCTAATGGGCTAACAGGGCATGCTTTCAGTACCACGGTCAGTGACACAGCCTCAGGCCTCAGCTCAGGTCAATCTAACTCTCCATAGTGCTGAAAGGACTGCATTTGCCCAGAACTGATCCTGAGCTTAGCATGGGCCATTTGGAGACACCACAAGTGTGTTGTCAAATGATTTGCTTGGAATACTATTCTACAAACTGTGGACAGATGGAGATCGAGTTTTCACAGAAATTCTCTCTCTCACATACACATACATTGACCTCTGGCAGCCAAACATCTTCGGCAGACTTTTGTCTCTTTTGTGTTTTTCAAGTACCAATCTCATTTTACAGTTACTTCCCATGCTGTGTAATTTGTAAAATGCCTCCATGTATGTGACAGTTGTGTCGCTACCCATTTCTTTCCTGCTTTCAACACAGATTTAGACCATTTTTGTACCATTCTGTTTTACAGTCAGGCTGCATCAGCATCCTAGCAACGCATGATTGAACCATACGTGCCTGTCCCTCAGCATCCTCTAAGGTTTCCCTTTGTTTGGCACAACTCTTTGTGTCCATAATGAGGCAGTCATTAGAGAGAGCCTCTGGGAATCCTGAGGCCTTGTGTTGTAGTCTGCATAGGTCTCTCAGATGTGACCAGTCCCACTGTAATTATGTGCTAACTGCCCATTATGCTGGCGAGTGGTTGTCATAGGACTGAATTTGGTGATTCCCATCCATGTGGATAATATCTGCAGAGAGATGTAGTTTGATGACATCTAATCAAACTCCAACCCACTTCACAGCCACAGATACAGCTGGGCACTCGAATATAATCACATAATTGTCTCTCGCACTCCACCCTCACCTTTCAGGCTTTTCTACTCTATTTTTTCTGTTACTTTCCCAGTGAACTATTCCCAGACCTAGTCATTCATATTATATGTCTTTAACTCTCACAGTTTCCTCCCTCAGGAGTCTTGACTGGGATGCTATTTTTCAGTCAGGTCCTTTAAATCTGCAACCAAGAGGATTTTGTTACTGCTCATCCACTCCCCACTATCCCCTGCCCGCCATCGTATGCCTATAAAGCTGCTCAGATGAAAGGTCAGCAGAGAAAAGAAGATCATCCATAGTCATGTGAGATTCCTCCGTACAACCTCCCGTACCAGACGAATGGTTACACACCTATTGCTTATCTTTCATCTCTCTCTTCCTATAGCTGATACTGCGTTCATGCCGGCTGCATCTGAAGCAACGCTACAGTACTATCATTAGCAAAGGCGCATCTGTTTAACGGAGCTGGCTGTATAGCAGCACGCAGCTTTTGATGGCTTCAGTCCGATCCCCACAGGAACTCATTAAATCAGCCAGTAAGGCAGGACCACCCCACCCCCCTACTATAACTGCCGCTATGGTATACCCACTATATTGCTGAGAGGGGGATGACAGAAACAGGGAGAGGGAGAGGTGTAGAGTAGACAGGGAGAAGGGTGGGAGGGGTGAAACGGCAAGAATGCAAGATAAAGATAGATGTGTAACAATGTATGGGGGAAGGGCAAAGGAAATGAAAAGAGGGGGCTGGAAAAAAGAAGGTGTGGCCAGTGAAGGTAGGGATGCAGACAAAGGATTGGGATGGCAAACAGATGAGAAAATAAGGTGGAGAGAAAGGTTTGGACGAAGGTCAGATTAAAGTAATCAATTGAAGTGGAGAATGAGGTTGAGCATGCCTCTACATTAACAGTAAAGGGCTTCTGTGTTATCAGGTTATATGTGGATACATGAAGAGCTGACATCTGTGTTGGGCAGCTGGCCCTGTGAAATGGGATTAGTGCATAAATCATGTTTCATACATCACTAGACTCACCTGCCACACTCTCAAATTTAAATATACGTAGACAATCACTGCACTTAACTCTCACTGGAACCCCCACCCCCTGCCACAACCTCTCCCTCTTTTCGTTCACATTAGTGTGAGCGCAACACACATTCCAGACACGCGTACAAAATATTGCACTGTTGCCTGTGGTCATAAATCTCTGTTGGTCCGGTCCTGTGGTATCGGAGGCGGGGTGAGGAGGTTACAGTCTCACTCAAGATTTGCCAATAGGAGGACTAAGGAGGATGGATGTTCTCTCACTAATTAAACACTGAAGTCTGTAGGGACTGAGAACAGCCTGCAGCAGTAGCCATGCCCCGCTCTCCTCACACCACCCCGCAGTGTTGACAGAAAGGGCATTCCTGCACACACACACACACACACACACACACACACACACACACACAGCTCATTACATCAGCCAGCTAAGCCGGAGGACTGCACACACACGCACGGACGCACATGCATACACATTACTCACTAATTCCGAACGGCTGCAATTCAATATACATTTTTCATTGAGTGTATTATATCCTGTCCATCTCATGTGGTTAAAAATGTTTCAGTGGCACATTTACAGATATTTAAATATACTGTACTGTATGTGAAAGTGTAATGTAAACATATTTCATAATAACTAATGAGCTATATTCATTACAGTTCACCATAGACCAAAGTGCTAAGAATGCAGTAGGTTTACACTGTACTATCTGCTATTTATACAACCAGAAATTCCTAGAAATGCATGCAACTAATTTCATACAGTAATTCTTGAATCAAGGACTTTAGCACCTATGGTTTCTACATATGGTGCCATATGGTATATACCAACTGTGTCATGCTATGCTTATTACTGTGAACACTAGCTGAAACATGTAGACACACACTACACACATTGTGATTATGCATTCATACACATTCATTTATAATTTGATCCTGTTCCGACTTGTCTGTGTATCTGCACTAAGGAAAACGGTAACATCAAGGATGACCACAATACAGTGGGGAAGCATATCAGGGAAGCAGGAGAGTGTGACAGAGCTGTCATTCTCTCATTTTGTTTGAGTGTGTGTCTGTGTGTGTGTGTTCGCTCCATCTCTCATCCTCATTACATGCACTCACTCACTCTCTCTCTCTCTCTCTCACACACACTCTCTGTCTATCTTCTCTCTCTCTTTCTCTCCCTCGAAACGCATCATTGCTAGTACAACATTGTGTCATCTAAAAAACTGCCTTCAGCTGCTTAGTATGTCAGACAACACATTTTCGGCGGTAGCAGATGTGAAAAAGTATGAAAAACCAGACCTGGGTGTTGGCCCAGCTGTTTGAGAGCAGCCCACACAAGTTAGTTCAAATCAAACAAATTCAACGGTGCATGAAGTGAAAATATGACAAAGCAAACCTGCAGATAACAGTAAGTTGACCAAAGAAATCTATCTGTTATGTCTTTACAGTAAACAATTAACTTTTTGCCCTCTTAGAACTTGAGTCTGTGCGGTAAGCTGAAGTAAGACTTGAAGCATTTACACACTGTAAGCCTGCTTTCCTTTCAGGACCACTTCACAGACACTGTTCTTACGGAGCCACATGTACACAGTGATTTTTTCCATATCCCTGAAAGGCTGTGAAAATAAGAGCTACCCATTTGTCTATTACTGAGTACTGCTACACGTGAAATCCCACATGGGGACCCCTGCTGTTCCTCAGTTCATTGTTTTTCTTTCCCTGTCATTATTCACTGCATACTTTGTGGAACTATGTAAATATTTCTTCAGTCGCACGCAGCACTGGAATGCCATTCAGAGCGAAAACACACCCGCTTGGGCTTTTTTTATAGCTGCCTAATTATGACAGCCTGCCTATAGTCACAGTCAATCACTATCAGAGGCTGTAGGCAAACGTATTTTCCACATGTCTCCACAGTTTGATCCCAGTCGTGACCAAATCCCCAGAGCACACTGCTCAGAGAATGGTAAACCCCCTTCAGTCGAGATTTAAGGCATACAACACAAATTCCCCGAAATCCCGGCCCACTGTAATCCTCATACCATGAGAGGAACTGGGATTCCTAGTGATGTTAGGATCCATATGAACAAGCCGGATCATGTCCAACATGCAACATGTTATAGGGATTCAAACATACTGCATTTTAAAGGTACAATCACTACAAAGAAACACTTAAAGACATTATACATAAGTTTAGATAGATAGATAGATAGATAGATAGATAGATAGATAGATAGATAGATAGATAGATAGATAGATAGATAGATAGATAGATAGATAGATAGATAGATAGATAGATAGATAGATAGATAGATAGATAGATAGATAGATAGATAGATAGATAGATAGATAGATAGATAGAGCTCCTAATTAACCAGTGCATAATGTGGTGAGCCAAAACCCTCTAACAGAACCCTCTCTGTGTTCATCAGCCATTGAGGCAAGCCGCTCTTGGAACACGCCACCCTTACCAGAATAATGGGCCACTTTACAGGCCTCCAAGTTAGTTCACAGAATCTAGAGCTGGGAAACCGCAAGCACAGGGTTCATCGGGAGGAGGGGCAATTTAATTGTTTCCTCCGTTTTTGTTTTTGTAACCACCACCCCCCCAAGTCCCCCTCCTCCCTCCTCTCTTTCTCCCCTTTTAGTTCTGAAAAGGGGGCTGACAAACAGGCAATGAAGGGGATTGTTGTGTGTTCCGCTGGACAAGTGGGTGAGGTAAACAAAACCAGACTGTAGGGTCTGTCAGCTGGGCTGGTCGGGATGGGATAGGCCGAGCAGTGGGGAGCAGCACATATGAAGAGGGAAGATTGGTCGGGCTTGTTTGGAGTAGGAGGAGAGAGGGGGCACTGGCCGTTTTGAGGGAGAGGTGGGCAGTGGGGTGAGGGTAAAGGGTCCTGAGGGATTCAAGAGAGAGAGTGAGGGAGAGCAAAAAAAAGGGGGGGGGTTATTCCGGAAGGAGGTGGACGTGGGTGCTGAGGTTACTCCTCCGAGTGTGGGCATTGTATTTGGTGCTGAAGTTCTCATGCATGCCCTGTTTTAGTTCCCCCAAAATGTCCGAAAGTGATTGAGCTCTCCACGATTAAGCGGACAAGTGGCAGCTCCGCACTGCGCTCCCACAGCTCAGGCCATTTACATACTCAAGAGGAACATTATTGCCGGCCGATCCCCCAGAGCTGAACAAAGAAGCACACAAACCTGCCTCAGAGGTCCATTACGCACCTAATTGAGGATTTGTGGAAGAGTAAAAAGGGGCAGAGGAAGAGGAAGGTGGGTGAGATGGGGAGGGATAGTGAAGTGGTTTTATTTAAATTCAAACTTTGTTGTCTTTAGTTGGTTGTTCTGTTTGTTTGTTTGTTTTTTGTCTGTTTTCCCACTCAGCTTTGGACAGCAGTAGAATATAATATCCAGGCACATCTTTGTCACCATATGGAAACTCTAAGCATCATTAAATCCTTGTTTTATATCCGCTTTCACTTTATTCCCCATTTGCTGATCCTTCCATTATCCTCATTCTGAAACTGTCATAAAAGCTTCACCCTAGTAAAGAGGGGTGGGGGTGGGGGGGTCCTGCAGGACACAATAAATTTTTCCAAACTTTGACAGCAGTTACATAAACACAACTCTCATTAACATGTCAAGTATGTTTTGAATGTTCTTTTGTTTGTTTAAGGTCAAGTGCTCCAGTATTCTGTCAAACATTAAGAGCTTTAGTGAATATCTGTCTAGAATTTCAGTGAAATCTAACTATTAAACGGTTTCATTGTTTTATATGAAGATATCATTGTTTGTGTGTGGAGGCATATGGTTCACAGAGCAATGTCATAAACCAGAGTGCCTCCATCTGATAACCAGTGTGAATCTGTCAGACTGAATCTTGTGACAGTTCTCCAGATGAAGTCTTCTATTTGTTTTGAACGAATGATTTAGCGCTTTAATTATGTTTCTTTTGTTGTCACACAATGGGCTGATTGTTTTCAGTGGCATGGTCTTTAGTGCCAAGAAAGAGAGAGAGAAAGAGAGAAAAAAGAAACAAAACAAAAATGAGACCCCCCCTGTCCATCCCCTTCTTCTCTTTACCAGTCGCTCTCGGCGCGATTTCGTGTGACTCCCCCTGCTGACCTGAATTCCGACGTAGCAGGTGCCAATGGGATGTGGGTGGTTTTTCGGAGGAAGGACGGTGGCAGTGGTGAAACGGTGGGTGGGATGAGGCCTTCACTGTACCAGTAAACACTGACTCAGTCCCCTCTGGGCCCCCACCCCAAAGCCAGTATGTTAATGTCCAGTATCCAATTATTAATGCAGAAAAAACACTAAATCTGCATAATTCGGGAGAAAAGAAATTAGAAAATAAAATCATTAGTAATTGAAAAATGTGTGCAGGGATTTCAGGATATAATGGACTTACACATTAGCTCTTAGATTTAGTTTACATTTCTTCAACTGGAAGTGTCAGGTTGTTCATTCACACGTGGGATGAACTGACCTTGAGCTTTGACCTGTATCTTTCAGATGTGACCAAACAAAACATTTCTCATGTGGTCTTTGTTTGTAGACAGCAATTTGTAAACTCCTTATTACACTTTCACACCTGATAAACTATGAGAATATTGTATAAAATCGTATTTCAAATTTTTGAAATCAGTTTTTTTCCTTATGAAGCACAACAACTTGATTGAATTTGTCTGTATTCATGAAAGTAGACAGGATAATTCTCATATCAAATAGACCTGAAAATGGATACCTTATAAATAAGATGTAATCAAAAATGGAGATTGATTGTTGAAAACTGTTCATAAACACATGGCTCCACTTTTGGAGGTTGTATTCCTTCCCTTGCAGATATAAGCAGATTATTCAGGCAGTTTGACGATTGCTTCTGTTTCACAGCATAACTGAAGACATGCCTTGACCATGGCCAGCAGAGACCTATCATTTTGCCGCCCAGCAGCAGACTCGCTCAGTGAATGCCTCTGTTTCTGTTCCTGTGCAGTCATACAGAAGTGAAGGGAGCCAGGCTCTTTGTTTGGTCAACCCATGGGAAAGGCCTCACTCTGTTCAGATCTTTGAGAGCAGAAACACTGATTCTATAGGCAGGACTACAAGACTGCAAAAGAAAAAGAAAGAAAAAAAAAGAGCATGAATCTCTCGTAGGGAAGATTCACACGAGGAATATCGTGATGAGGAGGACGCAAATCACAATTCAATGCCCGAAAAGCAAAGGGCAGGTAGAGAAACACAGGGAAAATCAAGCGCAGAATTAAACAGAATTGGAAGACATTAAGGTAATTAGGAAAGACCGAAATGAAAGGAACAGCAAAGAGAAGAAAAAGAGGAGTATTGAGAAAGTGAGAAAAGAGAGAGACAGAGATAGACGAGCATGAGGGTGGTAAAGAGTGAAAAGAGGAGCTGGATGGCACTTTGGCAGCTTCAGCGTGTTCCCAGGAGGATTACTCAAGCACCACATACCGCAGACTGCCAGCAAGGCCACAGAGAAGCCCCATGAATGGAGATACACAACCACAGACACACAAACATGCACAGGGACACACAAACATATTGCTCTAGATGTCTCCCCTGCCGTATTCTGATGTCTGTTTCACCTGTACCCTGTCCTCCCTCTTTTACCAAGTTCTACTCTTCTTTCCTCTTCCCTTTGCTTTCATTCCACTTCTCCCAGCCTATTCTCCGCCTACTTTTTTCTCACTCCATCTTTATCGCCCTCTCACTCTCTCCGCAGCCGCCCCAAGCAGAAGGGAGAAGGAGAGGCTTGGCTTGGCCACCACCAGACAGGTAACATATGTTGCATCCTCAGGCTGCTTGAGCAGCTCTTTTTGCTTCGCAGTAAAATATCAAGGAGGAGACACTCCTCCACCTTCTACTCTGCTCACTCACTCCATCTTTTGGCCATCTATCTCTTTTTTTATCCACAGAAAGACACCAATATTTTTACAATGTGTCCTCCTTGTCTTTGTCTCTCTTTGTCACTCCCACATATTCAACTTACTCTCCTGCTCTAACACGTCTGGCAGTGTAAAATGTCAGTTTATCTGGCAGAGCCTGAAGTGCTCCCTCACTTCTCTTGAATTTTGTTGTTATGAACAAAACACAAAAGCAAAAAGGAAATAGTCAAGCCCCATCTGCAGTCTCGTTGCTTTCTAAATTCTCTGGACTCATGTGTGTACATATATAATAATTTCTCAATATGAAAACTAAAACCGCACTCTCTCAACACCCTATACGATTCTGCACAATCTGCAGTGTTAATGCAATTTTCTTTTAATCATCTCGCCTGCTTACTGGTGATGGCTCATTTGCCATCTGGTCTACCACTCCCAGTCATCACATGAGTATCCCACATAAATCCATTTGGTGGATTTTCTTAATAGTTCTCAAGCACAGCATAATCAATCCACAAAACTGCTAAGATCGATCAATTTTCAGAGTCAATAAAGAGGCTATCAGTTAGTCAGCATATTGATCTTTTTTTTTCTTTTACCAGTGCTGTTACTTCCTTTTCCTCTTCATATTATTTACCCCTGGCTTGCATATCTACACAGCCATACCCTCCCCCTATGCCAATGAGCGTGTGTGTGTGTGTTTGTACCTCACAGTAGAGCAGCCTACACCAAACATAAAGGGACAAACACACATGTTCTTGTAAATATCTACTCCGCCCTGAGTACCCAAGGCAATGTCTACCCTAATTAAAGTAACAGCTTCACAGATGGTTAACATACCAGATTCTGAGAAATATGATTTTGACTCGATTCAAATCCAGTGGGAGATGGGCGATGCTGCAGGGTCTTGTCTGGTCGTGTGAGTGCCTCTGTATGTTATTTGTGTGCATGTGTGTGTGTATGTGTGTACTGTACATTTACGCTCAGAAAGGTTGGTGGTGTCTTCACTTAACATCAGACTTCAACATCGGTTTATCTTTACTTTGCTTGAAATTTATCGTCACCATCAGACAATGCTGATCTCACACATCTAATCAATTAAATTCAATCTCATACAATGTTGTCGTTATTTTCACCAGACAGAATGAATTATATTACATAGAATATATTTCCCACGGAAAATGTGAACATCCAGGGAAATTGTTGTTTTTCACAAATGCAGGTAAAAAAGTATGAATGGACCATAATCTTAAGTGAATGTTGTAATGGTTTGTCCTTAGTTCCTGTTTAATTTTGAAGTTCCTGTCTTCATGTGCTAACCCTCATGTGTCTCACCTGTGTTGATTTCTCCTGGTGTATTTAACCTCTGTGTTTTCCAATTGTCCTTTGTCAGTTCGTCTGTTGACCATGTGCTGTTTTACATGCCCATGTTTCCTGCCTTCATGTTTTGTAAGTGAATACATCTTTTTGTTCACTTCACCAACCCGGTCTCTTCTCAGAAATTTCAGACAAATGCTAAATATATGCATGTACATTGGAATATGTAATACACTGAATCATATGAACCACTTGAGATGGCAGCATACAGGCTAACACATGCAAAAGAAAACACCCACTCTCCCAGATTCATATCAAATGACTTATATTCCCTTTCAGCATGTGTGAGCTTGCCTTGAATGTCTGTTATGTCCATTCATGTAAAGCAGAAAATGCCACAGTAGCACAGTACAGTAGAGAGCAGCCTTAGGGAGAGGAAAGGACAAAACATATTAACTGCATGGACACGTTCCTTTACAGATTCTCCCAGCAATTACACAGAAGCCCAAGGCCTCTCTTCAGATCACATCTCTGCACAGCGCACACGGAGCTGCCAGTTCCGTTCCTTTCACCACGACCACCAGTGGAAGACAACGCGCCCATGAGGAAAAAAAACAAAACAAAAAACATATAGGATATACGCTCATTTGAACCCAGGAGATGCACCACCATCTCTCCAGGTTGCAACCATCAACATGCTGTTGACAGAGGAACCCACAAACACCCCGTGTTTGGCGCACACGTTTTTCAAGTGACAAGCCAAGAGTAATAGTGATGCTGCCAAGATAGTTGGTTTCCATGGTGACGTTGGTGGTCCTATTGGATAACTGTGCTTGTGTATGTGTGTGTGTGTGTGTGTGCGTGTGCATGCATGCATGGTGGTGTGCAACGATTGGCTCAAGAGGTGGGTGGCGATTGTAAGGGAGTGAACATTCAGTCTTTCCAGGGAGCATGCAAAAGTGAGGCCCTCCCATTATGTAGAGCTTTCAGCGGGAGATAGACACAATTAGGTTCAGCTAAGCTTATAGGTTATCTTCAAACATTTTCATGGAGAGACAAACCAACCAATAGAAAACACAATTCACCAGTGTTCAGGTATTCTCAATCAGAGTAAAACAAGTCCACAAAGCTATATTATTTCTTAGTAAATCTGATGGGGCAGATTCAAACAAAAATGATTACAGCAAATTAAGCCATTCTGTCAGCTCAACAACTTGTTGACAAATTTAGCATCAAAATCACAAAACAAAAGTAAAGTGGTAACAGTTCACCAATCAACACAGGTACATTAGCACCTGGTGTCAAGACACAAAAGAAAAAAGAATTAAAAAATAATAGTGATGAAATAGTAAAATAAAAAAAAGCTTATGCATTCAGTACTGTCACTAAAGTTGTGCCTATACTGCTTTTTTAACCAACATGCCTGTGATCTGACTGAAACTGACAGGACATAATTGAACTCAGTTGATTTATCCTGCAGCAAATGCACTTTTTGATGCTTGCACGCCTCAAACTGTCATTTGTAAAACGCGAAGAAAGGCGTGAGTAAATGTAGGTGTTTATTTATTTATCATCATTCAGCCGTTTTAATGTGATGTAGTGTGCGTCGCTTGACTATTGCCGGGACTTTTCACTGCAGGCTGTCACTTTTATGTCTTAATCGCTGAGAAAGAGCAGAAATGTTGCACAAAAGGGAGGGAGGGGGGGGGTCAATCGGTGATTTAAGGGGGATTAGCAAACAGCTGTTCGATTTGAATTTTGAAATTGATCACCAATAAATATAGAACCCTGTTGCACCTGCGGTTATTTCTCAATTAAACAAATCATTTCAACTTCCATGACAACTCGAGATTGTCAATGAAAATTTTTTTAAACACATCCAGAATTAAGATGAGTTTAGTTCTTGTTCTCATCATCCAACATGCAGAAGCGTGTAGGCATCTCTCCTTGTTTGCAGGCTTAAATTAAAAATGGAAACAAAACAAAAAACAAAGAGCATCTCACCTTTGTTGATAAGCACGATGAAAAAAGTTTTTGGTCTTCTTCCCTTGCCGGGTCTTGTCTCATCCGCTTCAGAGGTGGGGGTGAGCCACAGCGAGATGCAGGGCGCACAGCGGTCCAGGACAGGAGCGCTTCACAGACCGATCGGAGGGATTCTCTCAGTAAAATCCGAGTAGCTCCGCCGCTCAACGATTCCACTGAATGAGCTCTGCCTCACCTCACTCCTCACCGCTTTACTCCCCCACCCACCTCCGCCCGTTTCCCCCCTCTTTGTCTGTTCTGCATGGGAATGCCAACTCCCGTTGGTTGAAGACGCAGCCTATAGCCTACCGTACCCCTCTCGCTTTCTCTCTGTGTCTCTCTCACACCCACTCTCTCTTTCACGCACACTGATTTGGGCTACAATAAATGGATGCAAGACCAAAAGGAGGTGAGCGTGGAGATCCGGATTTCCTAACCAACGGCAACTACAAGGGTTGTGTGCTGTGGGTTCTCATGATCTTTGACATTTTTTCCGACCTTTATTTTGTGGCTCTGTCCACAGATTATGGGCCCAATCAATGACTTCTATGGATATTATTCTATAGTATTTCTCTAATCTTCTATGATGTCACATAACTTCATTTTAGCCTCTCTGACTTCCTGTAATAATGAATAGGAGCACCAAGCATGAGATCAATGCAAGTCAAAACCAGGGAGCATGGGAACATTTTCACACAAGTCTGTAGTGACTTGGCACTGATTCCTCTATATGCCTCACTTGTGACTCTGAGTGATAAAGATATGAGAGAAACTCTTGACTTCTTTACAATAATTGAGTAAACTGAACTTAAAATGATATGAGTAACAATTACTTGAGTGTCTTGCATTAACACTTAATTTCTGTATTCACTTTATTTCAAAATGTTGAAGCTCATTTATAACCTTTTGAATGTAACTTACGCTTGTAAGGGCAGTATAGCAAGTTTTCAAAATACGAGTCTGCACATGCACCATCTTTTACAACCTCACTTGATTTATTACTTTACCTGAGTTGAGTACAGTTTAAAAGAACCTGAATGTATCTGCCAAAGCGTCCAGGCAAACTGCCTGTTATTGTCCATGATAATTCCTTCATCAAAGATGATGGTCGTAAAAATGGGATGGAGGTGTATACCTTCTTAGGACTGTCTTCGTCCTAAGCAAGGGGTGCTGACTTGTCTTCTTCAGACAAGTCAGTACACCAACTGTATCTGATACTAGGGCCTCATCTCTTGCTGTGTCCTGCAAAAAAAACACACATAATATAGTAAAACACTTTGTTATCAAGACTGGAAGTATTTAGAAATTTACACACTACTTTGATTGATGTCTGTATTAGCACTGGATATATTTTTTGTGTAGTACTTACAAAGCATGTCTTTGGGTTGTCACCAACAGTGGGAAGGCCTTTGATGACAAGGCAGCACCATGCAGTCACTTCTGATGACTAATGAGACAGAGATGGAAAAGATCAGTTAAAATAAGAATTTATAAAGGTACAAGTCAGACAGGCAGTGAAATACGTTGGTCTTTATAAGTTATGCCATAGTGTGTTGGCGGGTGAGGATTCCTCCAAAAACTGTAATATACTTACAAAGTTGATGGGCTATAGTCTCTGCCCACCAGTTCCTTTTTTTAAATTTGAAGAGTTCAATGAAGCATGGGGTGTGCTGGTTCAGCACCTCATGCTTCCCTCAAAAGTCTTAATCACAGTTATACATACAGTATAACTCAGCAAAAAAAAAGTGGGGTTGGTGGGGGACATTGAGATGCCAAGGTAAGTTTGCTAAAAGTCTGACTGCATACTGATTTGTATCATTAAATCCTGAGTGTCAGAGTAAGATTTCCTTCAAAATGCATTGTCCATACATCAGATTTTCAAGTTCACACATTTCTAGTAGGAATTAAAAATAAGTCCCTAACATCTCAGCAGTATAAAAAACAAAGGTGATAGCCCATAATTTCTGTATAGGTCTACAAAATAACAGTAACAAATAACGTTTGAGTATGAGTGCATACGTCCCTGATATTCAGCAATGCAAACTAGTTTCAGGTAATCAGGTCACACCACTTGAAGAAAGAAAACAAGGCGAAACTTGTAAGTCATCATTATGAGTATGATACATAATATGCAGTCCCTTTTTTGGGATTGTACATCACTTCCCTCTTATTTTTCAGTTAAGGTTATATAAAACTGTCTCGCATCTTTCTTTTTCTCCCCTATCTCTCTCCGCCATCTACTCCTCCTCCTGTATCTGTCATTTCAAATTAAAAAGCCTCAGATGAAATTACAGCAGCAGCAATGTATGTTGAGGCAACACTGCACTTTCCTATTTTTATATGGCTGTCAGTTTACCAATTTCATTCTACTTAAAGCAGAAGTAAGCGATCCGGTCGTTTTGGCCAACTTCTTGTCAGCCGATGAAGTTAGCAGTCCCCGCCCTCGTCCCTACGTCACCACATTCACGTGCATCCCTTGGCTGCACACACAGAGAGGACCGCCCCTTTATGCCGTTCTCTCTCCTCATTGGATAAAGGTTGTAGGATACAAGGAAAGTTTTCTCCTCGGCTTACAGCAGAGCAGAGTGACTGACAGACCCGTGTTGCCGACCAAACACTCTATATAAGTGATTGCCGTCGGAAGATATAACTATTTAAGACTTATATTAACACAAACATTCCGCTTACTTCTGCTTTAATTTTCCACCTGTTAACCTACAATGTAGGCTACTTATATTACAACAAGTAGGGGAGACTGGGGACAGTTGCAACACTTTTCACATTTCTCAGTTACTCAGAAACTATTTGGACTAAGCTCACCAAACTTTGATGTGTTCACTGTCTACTAATTAGCCATGCCATTTTAATATGGTTACATAGGACATATCAATCACAATATTCATTTGAATGGAAGAATTTACAGTAGACGTTGCAACTGACCCCAAACCAGTTGCAACACGGATCAGGGACGGTTGCAACATATTAAAAACACATTAAATTTCACTGATTAACTTTTGCTTTTTGTCTCAATGAGCATAGTATTCCTAAAATATGCATTGTCTTACAATAATACTATAGTATTATTTATATTTATCAGAGAACAGTTGGAGTTTTGTTTTGTGTAGAACACAGGCCTTAGTCAATTTGCAGAGGTTACTAAAACTCAATAGCTTAGTGTGAGACAAGAAGAATGGAACAATTTCCAATACAAAAAACTTTTATTAAACATGTACTCTACTTTCTGATCATTTATTCACCATATGACATCAAATAAATTAACTTTTCTCCAATTTTCATAGGAAAATATATGTGGCTACTTTTGTCCCATAGAACAAGATACAACTAGGCTAGATAAAACCATAATTTCATATTTCATTATAGGAAATTATTTGGGGAATTATTTTGGTTATTTTTAGCATTATTTTAATATAATTGGCTGTTCTGTTCATCATGAGGAATAAAAGAGATAAATTGTGCCTATTTTAAGCTAAAAATGTTCAATTTCATACATCTGCATTTGCATTATGTACTTGGCAGTTGTTGCAACTGTCCCCACCATGATCCGTCCCTCAGCCATGACAAAATATCATGTACTAGCTAGACACAATGACATTGACACATGCTAATGTCATTTGATAGTCAACAAAACAGTGATTCAAACTCGGTAGGTTTGGATTAATTCATACAAAACAGTATGACAAAAATACAGCTCACGAAAAAAGCTACTTTCATACCTCTAAAACAACTTTGTCTCAGTACAAGCAGGAGCAGATGCTGAATGTCTTCAGTGTCAGTGTCATCACTCTAGCATGCTTCTGATTGGACAAACAGGTTGTTGTGACCATTGTTGAATCCCCTACTTACTGTAGTTATCACCTTGTTTAGTTTTAATATTAAATTGATGTCTTAAAACAGCCTGTGGAAGAAACAACGCTAAGCTAAGTTGGATGTCTCTTTCTCTATTTCTAACCAGCTGTGTCATAGAAAACACCAGGAGTTGACATTTCCACCTTTACATCGTACGTCATGTTAAAAAGTCACAGTGCGGGGCATCGAGTGGCGCATGGAGATTATGCAGGCGCCCTAGAGTCTACAGTCCTCGCTGCAGGCGGCCCCGGTTTGAATCCCGCATCGGTCTGAAATAATATGTTTTATGTTAAGACAAGAAAAAAGGGAAGGAGCAGGAGCAGTAACAAGTTACCTCACCTTTACTATGGTACTTACCTGTTTTACTCATTGGATTTGCAAGTTGTTGATGTTTTATCTCATCCTTTCATTGGCTGTGTCCTCCTAGTGACACAAACAGATTACAGATAAAACAGGGAAGCACATGTGTGGGGTCCATTCCTTTGGCTCAAGAAATGTAACATGCAGGTTGTGTAGATGTGTTGGTGCTTGGCAGGTCTACCTGTCTCTCTGCACAGATATTAGTTAATAATTTCGTGAAATTTGATGTATTTTAAAAATCTATATCAGCAAAAAATGATCTGAATTTGCACCTGCCCCAATACCCCTTAGGGCTTGGGGCAGTGGTGATGACCTCTAAGGAGAAAATGTGCAATAGAAATGTGTTACGAGGATGTTCAGGTCCAATAAAGCTGGCAAGTCTTCAGTAATACCCAAGGGAGGCGGGGACATTACCCTGGGGGGAGGAGGTTAATGCAAGTATTGAAGTGTGTGCTAAGCCTTGTATATTTGAAAGATTGGTTTTGGTGCTGGGGAATGGTACATGTTTACAAGATGAACTCAAGTAGAGAGAACATTATTGGCTATCCAAACGAGGGAACAACACCTGCACATGCACATACACTAAACACATTATTTCCTGTTGTGTCTTTCATTCACTCCCTGTCTATCTTTGCATTCATGCCCAAAGATTCTATCGCTCTATCTTTCTCTCAAATAAACACACTCTTTCTCAGTTCAGTAGCAGCAGCCGGATTTCATGCAGGCTTTCTTCAGCTGCTGTCGGAGTTAGACAATCACATCTATAATAAATCATACTGCCACTTCTGGCTGTGCAATTCAGCCCCACGCCTGCATATAGATGAAAACACAGCTGGGGCTTTGCATCGATACTGCAAAATTGCTTTGTATGTTGAAACATGAGTGTGTTGTATATTTATTCAGAGCTGTGTAGATGTGTTTAAATGACTGTCTTCCATTTTATACTGTCATATATGGCAGGTAATGACTGAATGATGCACTGCTCTGTTTAGGTCCATACTCTGTATTCAAGGGCTGAGGCTGTTGGAATAGGAATGTTTATGGGGGCAGCATGCATGGCAGGTTGCTAAAGCCACTAAAAATGTAAATGTATGGACATGCTTAAACAATGTAGTTTATGATAATCTATCATTTATTATTCACTCATCACAGCAAAAGATAAACATTATATATGAATTGATCTGTTTGAGTGGAAGCATGCTTTTATAATAAATGCTTGATATACAATGCGTTGCTTTTCTATGCCACAGACATCCATTAAAGCAGAAGTAAGCGATCCAGTCGTTTTCGCTAATGCTGCGTTCCAGGCAGGCTTTTGAAATCGTAAATTACAGCTTCAAGTCACAACTTATGATTTTGTAGCGTTCCAGGCAACCCACTCGTGTTTTTCCGACCTGTTTTACCTGTGAAAGTCACTATAACGGCCACTCGTAAATTCCGACCAAGGGGGCAGTTGTCGGTCTGAGAAGTGAAGCTCACTTCCGCGTTCAAAAAACTGCAATCCCCCCGGCTTCCTCTGGGGGCTGGTGTCAGAAGGGAGCATTCCCCATAGACCCCCATGTTAAAATCGCCGATTTTACATCCTCAATAAACATGTTAAAAGCCTGGTGTCAGAACGTTTTTTTGTCTCAATCGATAGTTTCTACCCCCGCACACACTCTGAGGGGGGTGAATTTTTTTTTAACTCTACCGTTTTACTGTTATTAGGTTAAAATTCTGGCCAATTAGGGCGCGGAAACGTTGAGTGACAGGTCCGAGCAGCTCCGTGGACAGCTGCTTCGAGGCCAGTGGGCGGGTTCTCGGCCGGCCAATCCAACATGGCGCTGTTCAGGCCGCCATATTTGAGTCACAAAAACGACTCCCCAAAACCAATGGGTGACGTCATGGGTGCTACGTCCATTCTTTTTACAGTCTATGCTTCCGACCCGTGAACTCGTACCAGATCGAACTGGTACAACTTCACAGGTCGGAAAAACAGGAGTTACGAGTTGCCTTGAACGCACCATAACAGTCCTCGTCCCTACGTCACCACATTCACGGCGTCCCTTGGCTGCACACACAGCCCTGCATGCCGTTCTCTCTCCTCATTGGATAAAAACTGTAGGATACGATAAATGTTTTCTCCTGGGCTCAGAGCAGAGCAGAGTGACTGACAGACCCGTGTTTCGGTCCAAACACTCTATGTAAGTGATTGCTGTCGGAAGATATAACTATTTAAGACTTATATTAACACAAATATATCACTTACTTCTGCTTTAAAAAAAATAATAATAATAAGCCACTCCATTGCGCCGCATGGGTGACATGCTACTTCAATACAATAAGTATTGGAACTGCAGATTACTTTACTAGCACAGCAAATGTGTATCAATCCATAGCTTAAAATAGTTAAGCTTAAAATGCACCACTTACCCCCACTGAAGTAGAATTTAAACAGTGCCCAACTTTGTCTTAAAAATTAGTGACTAATTACAATAATACCACATGTATCCCTTGAATGTAAATGGGAATTGCATTAGCAGTCACACTTTGTGATTTCGGACTAGAATACTAACAGCAGAGTTGTGTGCAGATCCTTGGTGCCAAGTTATTTTAGTTCAAAGGGCTTTTCTCTCCTCACACTGAGAACAAAGCACAGAGGGCCCATCAGCCGAACTGGGAAACTGGAATCAAACCTAAACATTTTTGTGTAAGTCTGGTGTTAAGTATTTTGCCCCTCCGCCTCTCCAGCATCAACTATGGAGTTCTCATGGTTGCATTTTCTCATCATTATCCAGGTACTTTGCTCAGGGTTACATCTCTATTCCCAGGCCAGTCAGCTTTCGGTTAAGTGCTGCCCATGTTTCTATTGATGATGCCCTGTGAGCTAACTGGGGCCTGTGAACAAGACAGTCTCCCAGACTGAGTGGACAGGACTCTCCTCTGGGAAACAAATCTATGCTGTTGTTCAACCTTAGTAAATGGGTGAAGGAAAGACAGAAAGTCTTTGATAGATATTGTTCCTGTGGAATGAAAAAAGCCACTGTAGCAGTTGAATTTCAATGCATTCCTATCTGATATTAGTGACACTAATTATTATAAGTGCTTGGATCTCTTTGCGATAATAATATGAAGCAAAGAAAAAGAACAATTATATTCTAAGGCACTTTATGAATCACATCTTACAAGGTGCTTATTGAAGAAATTATAAGAAACACAAAACAATTGTTTGGAAGTAACATTATAAAGTGAAATAGGCTTTAGAAGAAACGATTGACAATTAATTGGAGGAAGTACAATAAAAACAAATAACGCTTTGCAAAATGCCACTTTAAAATTTGAATCTTGAAAATACTGCTCTCCCAGTCGAAGGCTCTGACAGTGCGGATTGCCTCTGGTAAGAACATTAGATCAGGGAAAATGTTGAGCATGACCTCAGGCTATGCTCAGGCTCATAAGGTTTTTAAAAAAAAATGTATTATATATTCTGGGCGCAGTCCAAGTCATGCTTTTAGAAATAAATCACAGTTTGAAACTGAATGGAATATTTATGAGTGACAGGTGTAATGTGATACGTTTTGTGGCATATCTTTTAAAAAAAGTCACAGACCAGCTGTTTGCCCAGGGGAGACTGATCTAGACAGGTTTTCTCTGAAGAAAGACTTCACAAGAGACAAGAGTTTACATCGGTTTACTTTGGGGGTAAATATTATCGACAGAGCACTGTAAGTTTTCAGATGCACTGACGAAAGGCTTCAGTTGAGTGTGAGCACAGCCGCAATTTACAGTACATAGAAATGTCTACCTTTTCTTAATGTAGTTGCCCTTAACTGTGATGGCTTTAAAAGCTCTTAAGACCATCATTGCTACCTTAATGACATGTCTGGTGTCATGTAATGCTTTTTTTCTTTTTACAATCTCCACCAGTTATAGTTATGATAAAAATGATAGAGAACTTTCAGCATTATGTGAAGCGGTGAGCAGCAAAATGTAAAACATGGAATTGTGACACAAAAATTGCAGTGTGCCGCTGGATTGCTAGAGACAGCCCTGTAACTACACCAAAACAAAAAAATATTTGTAAGCATGGTCCTTGAAAACTGCTGTTTTTATGAGCCACTCCACCACAGGGATCTGAACAATTACACCCTTGCTTTTCTCTTTCTTACACACTTGATTTGGTCCCATTCTGTCGCTTAACCCTATCTGCAGAGATAGAAACATAATTGACCCATCAGAGATATGACAGCTAACAATGGCAACGTTTTTCCATGGGTCCATGATTTGCCTTCACATATGTTAAGGTTTTTACTTTCCTGCCTGAGGCTTGCTGACTTATATCTTCATAGGGTGTCTTCTCTGGGTTAGTGTATGTAATTGTTTCACTTTTGTTTTATTGTACTGTGTTTTGTTTTCCTTAATTGCTCACATAAAGCAATTTATAATTTCAGCTATTTTGAAATGAAAAATGAATGGACCAACAATCAGAGCCCAGCATCTCTAGTGACACTGCTAATCATAGTGAAATTATTCTTTATTGCCCCCTTTTGGAAGTTGATACAACCTGCACAGCTACTATGTAAACTCTCTTCTGAATAATGGAGGAGGGTCAGAATGAAAGTAATTGATTTAATTTGAGCACAGCAGAGAGAATTGATCTGTGAGTAACATGCTCCGCTTATGGTCTCTGGCGGTACTGATCTGACCTGGATTCATTTGCTTCACAGCGCAAACCCACTGTGCGCACCATGGAGCAAATATAAGGTGTGTCTTTTCACATCACACAACACATCTCACGATTCAATTTTGTTCCCATTTCAGTAAAAGTATTTGCACATGCTAAGTTTCTCACTATAATGAAAATCAATCACACTCATGACAAGATTTTACCCCCATATTTTCTTTAATTACAAACGTCTTCATTTTTCGGTATTTCAATACAATATATACATCTCTGGAGTCGTATGAAGTGATAGAATAACTCAGTACATTACAACATATATACAGACCAATGAGTTACAATACAAACCAGAGTCCGCCAGAGGACTGACATGGTTTTCTGGTCACTTTCAAGTCTGTAACCTCAGGCTGAGGGACCTGAAAAGAAGAGTTAAAGTCTTCTGATAAAAGGTTGATGCCCGGCACATCTGATGTGTTAGCACCCCCTTCAGTTAGAGCACTGCATTGTCCAGTGTTGCTTCTGCATTATGTAAGAAAATGCCCTTGTGCATGAAAAAAAAAAAAAAGCTTAGAGAGGACAAAAAGATTGAAAGCAGACAAACATAAGGGAGAGGACAATAAGATACAAAGGCTTTTAAATATTTTTGAAGTATAAGGTGAGTCAGACAGTAGATTTTTATTTCATATTATTCCCTATCCAGTCTTTGAAGTTGGCTACATGTGTGTAGACTGTGTAGAGGTCGGGGTCACACTCCCCTTGGTCATAACCAAAGCTCACCAGTCCCAGCAGCCTCCACAGCCCTTTGCTCTCCCTCTGCCCCTGTGCAAAGCCGAGAGAGGGATTTTGATTGCTGGTGGCTCGGTTGTCAGTTGTGGCAGAGAGGACGAGGATTCCCCCGGTATCAGACGGACATATGTTAGAGGATCCGTAGTCAGGCTTCTGGCTGGCACAGAGCATATTGTCTGTGACACTGACCGGCACGCCGTTACGAGCATACTGCTGCTCACACGGGACTATGTCGGCGAGTTGAACCACCCCGACCCTCGCTCTCTCATCGCCGCCTAAACTTGAATCAGGCAGCGGAGACCAGCCTGTTACAAGTCCCTGTCCAGAGGTCACCTCTTCTGCCTGGCTTTCTGAGAGGCAGAGGGGCAGCACCTTCTCCCCAACCCTCGCTTTGTCCAATAACTTGACCACAGCCATGTCAGAGTCCAGAATATTGGGGTCGTAGTTTGGATGAACTGCGATGGAGGCAACCTAAAAATGAAAGACACTGACTTAAATGTTTGATAAAGAGGAATATAAGAAAACAAGCTGAAAATGTGAGGAAGGACTAACTATTAAACCAGGAAATATTCAGCGTGTTTTAGCCTGCTTTTACATTACTTAGCTATAGCGTTTGCTATAGATAAAATGTAAAATGTGGGCTGTATAGTTTGGATTTGTCATATAGGTTGTATATATCATAAACTGCCTTCATCAGTAAACTAATAGGGAGACATCCAGTATAGTAGCTTACCCTCAGGTGCTGGAGACCTTTACTTTGCCTGCGATCATCACGATAATGCTTCCCCACCACCACCTTGATCTTTGCTGCATCCAGAGGATACACCTTCCCCAGCTCTGTCACACAGTGAGCTGCCACCACCACGCTCCGCTGGTTCACCAGAGCCCCGCTGCACACCAGCTGCCAGTCAGAAGCCTCATCGTGGTTGCCAGTTCCCGCACGGCCATCCTTCTTCAGGGACCCTGCCAGGCTGTCTGCCTTGGTCACCTTGGTCTCTATGCCGTTGGTGGAACGGCGGTAGATGGCTGCCAGCCAAGGCCAGTGAGCCTCTTCTGGCCTCTCTGGGTCAAAGGTGGGATGCTTCCCACACACTGCCAAAGAGGTGACAGGATGAGAGGGAGACCGTGATGAAGGGGAGGGCAGGATGATAGGAAAGAGACTTAGACTTGAACTGAGACTGTGTCAACATTTACTGCTGGGAGATTGTCTATGAATTGTTGAGCTTCTATTTTAAATTTGCACATAAGCTGCTATTTTAAAGATGGTTTGCCAAAATGCTAAGCAGTGGCAAAGATGTCAAATGCGAGAGTCTCTAATTCATGAAGGAAGCCTTAGTGCACTGAATCATTTTTTAAAGAAAATCTCTAAATGGTCCATCAGCATAGACATAGTATATTCGTTTACTTACCCTCCACAAAATGTGCATAAAATGTACAGAGGGAGGATTTGAACGTCTTATCCCTTTTAAGTACAGCCATGAATAAACAGACTTTTTTTTACTTCTAAGATGCCTTTGCTACTTTGTCCCTTAATACTATGAGCAGCTAGAATGTGACGACTCTACTGCAATTGTTTAGAGATTGTCCAAAGCTCCTTTATTAAAGCAGATATCAGTGGAATGTTTTTGTTAATATAAGTCCTAAATAGTCCTATTTTCCGTCAGCAATCACTTACATGAAGTATTTCAGCCTAAACACGAGTCTCTCCGTCACTCTGCTCTGCTGTAACCCGAGGAGAAAATTTTCCTTGTGGGATACAAGTGTTATCCAATGAGGAGAGAGAACGGCATGAAGGGCTGTGTGTGCAGCCAAGGGATGCGCGTGAATGTGGTGACGTAGCACGAGGACCAATTGATGCCTGACAAGGGCGGGGGCTGCTAACTCATGGTGCGTTCAAGGAAACTCGTACTTTGTGTTTTTCCTTCCTGTGAAGTCATACCAGTTCGATCTGGTACGAGTTCACGGGTCGGAAGTTACGAGTGGCCGTTATAGGGAACTTTCACAGACAACAGGACGGTAAAAACACGAGCTACGGGTTACCTGGAACGCTACCAAGTCGTAGTTGTGACTTGAAGCTGTAACTTACGGTTTCAAAAGCCTGCCTTGAACACAGCATTAGCCGAAACGGCCGTGCCGCTGTTATCTGCTTTAAAGTTGCCTACAGACACAACGTCTTTTCATGATGAGTCCATTCAATGATTCCTATATGTTAATTAAAGTGGCTGGTCCAGTTTTATTTCATTCCACTCAGAGATGCAAGTGTCTCTCACCTTGAGCTATAAGTCCTGGTGGTAAAAGACTTCATGCATAACAATCTGAGCAAAACAAGCTTATGCAGACTGCTGGTTTTATGGGATGATATTTATGTAACATTTCTTGATAGAGTGTTGACTCAATTCAGACACAGTATAATAAGCAGTATCATTAATTTGCTTTTTTTATACCAAGAAACCCAACAAATGAAGGCTTATGTAAACTGAGAACTCATGCTCCAAATATGTCAAACAAGTATGACCAACTCCACCTGTCTACTTGGTTCCCCTACAAGGATATCCTGTATCATCAAGTTACTTGAGTGAATCTTTCCATGCATGAATGGCTGCTTTGTCAACAAGGGCCTTCACAGAGGAATCAATGATACATTGACTGTGTTTAAACCTTTGACCAGAGGTGCTGTTGCTGTTCATGAATAAAGAGGAGACATGTGGTATAGCCAGGACAAAATCTCTTCTATTATCAAATATGCTTATGCTTTGAACTCTTCCCTCAGTCTCATATCTCTGCTGTACTAGACGGCTAATGGGACTTTCACTTAGTAATGAGAGAGCTACAGCTCTGTGGCTTAGTAAGAATTCCTAAGAGACGGGTGAAGAAGCTGACATGGTATTACTCAGTCTCAGCAATTAAAGGCAGTGAGTATATGTGTGGAGGGCGCTGCTTTATGTCTCCATTATGGACATTAATGTTGTATCTACATCCCACTGTAGATATGCGGATGTTAATTGAAATAAGTGTCAGCATGTTTATCCTGCTGTTACTCGCAGTAGTCATTTAAGTAATAGTCCTCTGCTGCCCTCACCTGGTGAACAGGAGACATGGCGCCCACTCCATTTTCCTGTTTTTAAACAAGTGCGACGAGAACTGCCAGAGTGCTGGTAGAACTGAGAGGCACACTCATACTCAATGTGTGTGTAAAGGTGGTGGAAGCCCGGTGACAACTGGGGGAGTACAGGGGGGCCCTTGGTGGGGCCGTCAGACTGGAGCTGTCGGCCCAGCATAGAGGAGTAGAACTTGTGCACGGGTGTCTTTCTGAGGAAAAGAAGAAACCAGGGGTGTGCACAGTAGACATACCCCTTAGGTTGAGTACATTCTTTTGAATGTGAGTGTAGAAAGACAAACACAGAAGAATTATTCAGCCACTTGGAACTTTCTATATGCATTTGTAAACTTACCTGGATGGTGTCTGAGGGGGCATAACTCTTTGTTTAACCAGTTCTGACACTTTGGGCTCCCGACATGCTGCAAATATAACATATATATATGAACATACACATACAGAACATTATACACATTGAATCTCATGTGTTCTGAATGGAGCTACTGGAAATTCAAGAAACAGAAAGAGTGGAACTGTGACTTGACTGAGGGGAATTGTAAAACATATTTAATGATACTACTGTCCTGTCTTGTAAGACATATGCTACTTTACAAGGGTTTTAGACACTGCCAATAATGGCTTTAATAATGATTAGTTTGACATTTGTGTATTTGCTTTCTTGCCAAGAATTAGATTGGTACCACTTTGATTTCTGTACGCTTAGTTTAGCATAAACTGGAAACAGGGTCAAACTGTTTGCTTGTTTCTTCACACATTCAGAGAGAGAGAAAGTTTGACATAATCTTTAAGACGTCATCTATAAAAGCTGTTTACCTTAAAAAAGTAAAAGCTTAATAAGAACAACTTCTGGGTTGCCAGGTTGAAAAAAAAACCCTTGGCTGCGTCATCCCTAGTTGTTAAATTCAAGCTAATAGACGGTTCAACCACTTACATTTTGGCACACTGAGCTGCAGTGCAGACAGGCCAAAATCCATTAAGAACTAATTAATATTTACAGCCCCAGGCTTGATGGATTACTGTACTGCAAGAAGGTTTTACTCTCCACCATTTAACATTAGCATTTAGCATTTATTTAACATTCAGTGCTTAAGAACTTTATACATATTAGCTAAAAAAAAAAAAAAGAAAAAGAAAAAAAGGCTGGTGGGATGTTATAATGCAGGTTGCTTCCACAGGTCTCCCAGCAGCCAGCTAATATGCTCATTAGTAATTAAGCAAATTAAAGAATCAGTGACAAAACAGATGGCAGTACCTCGGATACAGAGGGGTTGTTTGCCACTCCAGGTACCATCTGGCTGGCAGCTACGTCGGGTATCACCACTGAGAGCATAAGAGTGGTTACAGAAGAACTCCACTGTTTGAGGCTCCAACCCTGGCACCACCTGGTGGTAGCCGTGGTAGAGTCGCGGGAGAGGAGGGCAGCTTTTCTCTGCAGGAGGGGAACAGACGGTAGGTGAGGTAAACGGCAGGGAAAAGTTGGGGTACTGTGCATTTTAATTAGTTTTTCTAAATAAGCTTCTTACCACTGAAGCTTTGGTTCACTTCTTTCTCCTTTTCTTTGTCTTTCTCCTCTTTCTCTCTCTCCAACTCCTCCTCTGTTTTCTCAGCAGGATCCTTCTCTGTCTTATCCTCTTTAATTGTTGCTTTTTCCTTTGGTTTCCCGTCGTCTTCACCTCCCCCCCTGTACAGGATGTACTGTGTAATGTTGACTCTAGTGGGAATGATTTTCCTCCCAGGCTCTGGAGAACCAATGGTATTATTTTCTTTCTTTGTGTCCTTTGTATCATATGTAACAGTGTTATTTTTTGTCATTTCCAGTTCAAATATCTCTACTGTGTTTTCACCCTCAGATATGACAGTCCTCAGCTTGGTATCATTAGGGCCCACTTTGTCTGGATCCCTTTTTCCATTCACCTGACCCTCTTTTCTTCCCTGCTCTTCTTGCCCTTTGTCTTTTATCACAACTATCTCTGTGATATCAGTCTTTCCTGTGCCCACATTTATGTCTGGACTGTCTTCTTTTTTCTCAGGCGGCGTTACAGCCTCTGGTTCTTTCTTTTCAACTGTGTTCAGGCTGTTATCTGTGTCTTTACTATCCACTTTATCTTTGGTGCTTCCACCAGGTTTCTCTGATGGAGTATTTATTTCCTCTTCATTCCTATCCTCAGCCACAGGTTTTTCTGGAATGGTCCCAGTGTATTTATCTTCCCTGTCAACTGTTGTTGTATTCTCATGCTCAGTGTTTATATCTTTCCCTTTAGGACTTTCTTTTTCTCCAGCAGTGTTCTCTTGACTCTTCTCTTTAGGTGTGTTGATATCTTTGTCACTGTATGTTTTGGTTTCTTGGCCACTTTCAGTGCTTTTTGCTTTGTTGTTTTCCTTATCTGCTTCAGTGAGAGTGTTGTTCACTGTGAGTAGAGAGAAAAAAAAAGATTGTTGCTGAATTGTCAGATAGCTTTTTGTTCAAAGTTGTCCCGTGGCTCGATGTCTCAAGGCATTGATGATCCATTAAAAACTGATACCATCATTAAGGCAAAATCTAAATAAACTATTTGCAAAAGACTTAACAGTTTTATTTTCTGGAATAACAGCAATTTCAGAGTCTGACCTTTGGTGCAAACAGGAGGAATCCCGCTCCAAGTGTTGTTAGGAAGACAAGTTCTCTGGGAGATCCCACTGAGTTCATAGGGCTGGTCGCACAGGTACTGTAGCGCAATCAGGACGTCATTCGGTCCATAAACCAAGAAGTGATTCCCATGTGCTGGCTTGGGAGGTAGGGAACAGACTCTTTCCGCTGGCACTGGAAACCGGAAAGAAAATCAGACCTTTAGACGCTGAAAAGACATTTTCCACAATCTTTGCCATCTCAGGAGCAGCATACTGTAAATGGCATCCAAATACAAGCAAATGAGACACATATAACGTTCCCGAAACACAAGTTATTATCACGTGATAGAAAAAACAACAATTCGCATCATTGTCTTACCACACTCTGGGGCAGGTGCACTCCAAGTACCATCACTCAGGCAGATGGCAGTACGATAGCCCCGCAGCTCAAACCCAGGATCACAGCGGAAAGTGATCCGTGCCCCTGAGTAGTGAAACACACCCTCGGTGGATCCATGGGTAGGCACAGGAGGCCGGCGGCATCCCAGCACTGAGTGGAAAGACAGGCATGTATGTATGAACACAGGTTGCACTATTTTCCTTTCTTTCTTTTTTTTTTTTGGGCTGAATTACAAGATCAGGATGTGTAGAAGATTTAGGAGGCATGTCTAGTATTTCCTTCACATCAGTTTATTGTCCCTCTCTGCTGTAAAAGACCACACAAATAGACCCTCAATGAATTCAATGCCTTCTGGCGTTCGCAGGTCAGACAGGTAACCCACAAACTAGTCTCAGCTCTCACACTCATTACTCTAGATTTAAAGATGTCCTGAGCTTTAAACGCACTGCCTGATACCTTTGAGGCCTATTAATGAATAATTTCACCAATTGTGGTAAAGTGTGAACAGGTCACAGCAAGACTTTCACACACTGCTTGTAAATGAGGAAGAAATAGATGCAATAAAAGAGCTTTAGTCAAACTGTTCAATTTTCCAGTGCTGTAAAAGTGGGTTTTATGAAGTGGGATAGTAAAGATTGGTTATGTGGTTGTGGAATACCATGTGTAACTCTGTTATATGACAACCTAGTGCAAAAAAAAAACTATCTATGTCACAAATGGGGAATTTATTGTGTAATTGCTTTAGTATTTTGTGAATGAAGCATGTATTTCTATACTGAAGACAAACTGCAAGTGTGCTCACAAATGTGTTAGTTAGCAGAAGCTCAAACACACATGTTAACACCACATTCATCATACTATTACAGCATGTGACATGGTCCCTCGGGGGGGTTTCTGTGTTGTTGACTTTGAATTAGGTCAGATCTATGAAATGTAATGTTTGTGGTTTTATGGGTCCAAAACCATGGAACCCTCCCTATAATCTGGCATTTGGGCCTTACGGCATTTCCAACCTTTAGTCCCTTAGGCAATGGAGAATGCTGTTGGCTAACCAATAGTGGAAAAGTCAACTGTAGCTGACCTCCTTTGAATGTGTTTGTTTTGTTCAAAAAGAAAAAGAAAAAGAAAAAAAAAGAAGCACCCTGAGGTGATGTACGCATTCTTGTGTTTTGCTAAATGATCCATCTTCCATGTCAGATTGTGTCCACAGACAGAATGAGATGAGTCTGGGCTTATTATGGAGGAATGCTAACACTGTGTTTATCACACACATGCTGTAAGTGAATCTTCATTCCTTTCATAAATGCACTGGAAGCTACTGTACGTTGAATAATGCACTCCAAAACAGATTAGACTCAAAAATCGATTAAACTGTGCCGGAGCAAGAAAAAAAAAGACAACCTATTTCCTATTGTGAGTTTCTGCAATAATATGTCACATTCTCCCATACCTGATGAGATTTAACACAGCCTTACAGCAGATGACAGGTTGATTAGTGCAGATATAAAATACAGTTGATGTCAGGTTTGTACTTAAAATTCTCCATTGGCTGCAAACATGTTTCTATGTTTCCTCTTCAAAATCTGAGAGATTAGTGTTATTCCAGCTCTTTTCCATTAAAATTAACATCTGAGGATTCCTCATGGGAATATGAATGAATGCACACTGTGTGGAATGAAACGCCTGTCTTTTTATTGGGGGGTGCCTACTCCAATGGAAAAGCTGCCTTGTGTTATAGAAGTAGAATTGCTTCACCATTGGTTTCATAGACTCAAATTTAGCAGTAAAAACGACACCATCTGAAAAACAAAAACAGCGAATGGGTTTGCAGGATCTTGCAGAGGGTGTACTGTGAGTAGGGCATTTTAGGGTAGGGTAAAGTATTTTCAAAAAACACAATGTCATGCAAACATATTTGTTTGGTGGTAATCTGGATTTGCAGCCCTTCTGCTGAAAATTAGTTCATATTTCTTGAAAGGTGACTGGCCCAAACCAAAGATGGAGCTGACTATGGACAATGAGGCAGCTGGCCTGAACTCAGTCCAAACCACAGACCCCTCCCTCGTGACAGTGAATCACCGACAATCTCCGGATAGCAACAACAGGAAGAAGTCAATTCTCAGTAAGTTTACTGTAACTAGGTGTGTCTGATTTCAGAAGAAAACTAATAAAATAATTATGGGATTTCGTAAGTGTCAATAGAATTATGCATGTCTCTCTGATACTTCATGAGACGGAAAACCCAGGTCATGCCCACAGCATGCTGCACAAAGAAGAACCTGCCTGTTTTTTGTTTTTTTTGTCTTTCCTCACTTAGATTTTTCCCTAAAACATATAATATCAGTATTTTTCAAGGATGATCACACTGTAGGGATGTAGTCATGTTACAAACTCACCATTTTCACACCTCTTGCCTGTGTAGCCAGCCAGACAGGCACAGTGGTACGTGTAAGAAGTGTCCAGGATACAAGTCCCATCATGTAGGCAAGGAGAGGAACTGCAAGCTGTGACGGCACGTGTAAGGTATTAGGGTACAAAAAGAAAAAGAAAAAAATGAATGTATTATCAGCAATAGAATGACATTATCTGTATGCCAAAGGGAATGGCTGTTCACACCAAACTATATTAAGGGATTCATAGTCAAGCTGGTGCCATTTAAATGTCATTTCACACAGAAAGCCTCTGTTTACTTTTACTAGTTCTGGCTTTGCCACTGGTAAAGTGTGTGTGTGTGTGTGTGCATGTGTGTGCATGCGTACGTATGTGTGTGTGTGTGCGTGTGTGCATGTCCGCTTGTAAGTTTTAAACATTGAGAATGAGGACATTTCTGGAAAGTGCGGACATGTTGGTCAGACCTCATTTTTTTCAACGGCCCATTTAGGCATTTGCCAAATTGTGAAGGTGTCAGTCAAAGCCAAAGCTTATATATTTTTACACTGGAGTCTGACCAGTGGAAATAAGGAGGTGTGGAAACTTCTTTCGTCTACTGTTTGCATCTGTTGGCGCCTAGACCCCAAAAGGCCCCTTTGTTCATTGATTATACCTTTATGAGATGAGGTGTACTCTATAAAGCAACAAAGGGGGTGAGATTAGGGGTATGGAATGCGTCAGATCCTTGCGAGTGTGGAACTAAAAAAGATTTGTTATGGATATTACTAGTGGTACTTTTGTCATTGCTGTGACCTGATGCAGGAGTCTGACCTACCCGAGCTTTCTTGAAAAATGGCAAAGAATCCATCGAAGTTCTTGTAACCATCAGACACAAAGAGTATGTGCAAACTGTTGCCAGAGCTGTGGATAGGGGCAGGTCTGTTGTTTCCACAAAATCGTCCAATAACACCTGAGTTGATGTTGTCGCCATCTCGGACTTCCACGTAGTCATAACGACAAGAATGGTGATGCTCCAGACTGAGCATCATAAACCTGTTGATATGAAGAGGAGCATAAAAAAACAAGAAAAAAGCAGCCACAAACTAAAACATTCCCTAATTGTACAGTATACTACTCTTTATCCTGACCCGTTTTATGAATGTGATAGAGAAGAGAAGAAAAGTAACAATAGACTCTTTGTAGGATAAGGGTTGGGTATGTTTTACTGGATTATGAGAGCACCTGTGTTCCCTGGCAGTGCCACATCAACCCTGGCACCATGGCACTGAAGCTTTAAAATCTCCAGCCAGCAAACAAGTAATGAACAGTAATGACAGCAACTGAATATATTAACAGCTGCTAAAGGTGATTTGCCCACTATTACACGGATTACGGTTCTTAATGTTGTGTGAAATGTGTCTCATTTTTTACCACAGCAGTTATAGGAGTCAAAGATTTACATTTCTTCTTTTTTCTTCTGCTTTCAGTGCAACAAAGACTCATGGGAGCTAATTCATTTACAGCAGTAAAGAAGAAAAACACCTGAGATCATGGCTAAGGCAGGCATAGACAAGTAAGATCCTATAATTACTGTACTTACCAACTCTGTTCCAACATTATACAAGCAAAGATGAAATACCCAGTATGAAGTTTACTTGGCAGCCAAAATAAAATGGAAAAGACAAAAATAAACCAAAGACAAATTCCTATCTTTGGAGTTTTGACTTTAGCAAGCTTTGGTAACTTCTTCAAAAATATCTCACTCCCATAATAGGTGAGCTACCCATAACACTCTCAGTGTGCTTATCAAACAGCCTATGAGCACATGTGACTGCCATTACATTTATGTAACCTACCCTGGCAATAAAAAAATGTTGATAAACAGCACTGCTAATCCCAGTCTATAAACAGGATTCTCGTTATTTCAGATCTGCGGCCGGTAAATGTCTATAAAATATATTCATTACTCCTACTTAACATGTTGATTGCACAATCTTGTTTCCAAAACAAGTAGTAAGAGGGCCGAGGATTCCTGAACGAAACTTCTAGGTAACGTTTCCAAAACATCCTTTGTGTGCTTTCAACAGTCAGGACATCCAGAAGTTGTGGCCTGTTAACATATGTGACTATAATGACTTTTAGAGGACATTAAACAGACACTTTCAATTCATGAGCTGTTTGGTTTGGTTGCAGTGAGTGTGACATTGAGATGACTGCCAGCTGTATTAGGAAAAAACACAAAGGAGTCTTCGTTCCCCCTCCTGGGCCATTTCAGATGTAATCTCCCCAGCCGAACATTGCAACAGACATGAAGGACTGTTGAACTTTGTATAGGACAATGGCATGCACCCAAATCCTCTAATTTTATCCTTTATCATAGACCCTTGGGTCAGGGAAGCTTAGACTAATGGGATTTACGGAAATGCTTAATGGTGGCCTGAAGCAGCTCCAAATAATTAATGCCAGTTGTAATTCAGTAAATATGTTGCTTGTGATGAGAGTGTACAGTGAGCAACAGTAGTTAAAGACAGAAATATACAAGAGAAGCCTGCCAGGAATTCCCCAGTGGCACAAAGGTATAACTTTCCATTAGTCTATCTCTGAGCACAGCAGCGCTATTTCATTTAGAGGCTTTCTTGGATTTATGCCACATACTAAGTATATAAAATATGACATTTAAACATTAGCTGTGCCTATATTGGCATTTGTCCTGACAGAATAGATTTGGAGTTGCAGTCTAGCGTATGTCACAGTTCACGGTTGCTAAGTTTAATGCAAAGCTTTATAGAAAAAAAAAACATACTGAACACATGGAATCGTTAAATGTCTTTTATGCACACAACAAACCACTGCCATATGCACTGCATGCTCTGTCTGAATCTGACTGTATGGAGCTTTTGGTCTGTTAAAGCCCTGCACAAATGCTCATCTATAAAATGTGTTGTATGTAATGGAGAACATTACAGAAATAGAAAGCTATCACAGGACTGAAAAGTAATAACTTTCCTCAAAAAAGAGGTTGTGTGGTTTCCAAATTCTGTTGTAGACTTGCCACCGGTCCCCAACATACATCTTGCAGAAATATCTGAACAGAGGGAAAATATGACTTCAACGAGCTGGGCTTTTAATAACTATTGCAGATGGACAATGAGGATTGCAAAAACTCAAGCGTTAATATTGCCAGATTAAACTGTGCTGACTTGGACTTTATTAAGACAAAGTTTTGCTGTATTCTTTATTGTACACATTTAACCTATCTGCGTTTTTCTGTAAGCTGTGTATCCGCATCAACTATTGTCTTTTTACGTTTTGGCTGAAATTAAGAACTTGTCCACAATTTAAAATAGATTCCTCAGTAGAAAATAGCTCCAATGCAAACTGTTGACAGCAACGTCTGTGAATTATTCAGAATAACTTGTCTGCAGTCGACTCTTTTCTCTTTTAGCCTCATAAGTACTAGAGTGGCTTTTTCTATGGTAATGTCTTTTTCTCAGTCGATCCAGCATTTAGGTCTTGTTATAATTCTGCATAGATTGCTTTGAAATGTTGTATTAGTATTCATGATCCCAGAGAGGATGAATCCTAATAAAGTTGGTTATCCTTAACGTACTAACATGCTTTGCTTATTATTAATCTTACAGGAAACTCAGGACCTTGATGACTTTACCTGAGTTCGATGGTAAAGGGACGGTCCACCTGTATGGTCCACTCACACCGAGCATTGTTGGGATAACTCTCCAGCACCAAGTGGCCCTGTCGTTTACGGATCACTCCCCCACACTCTGAAAACACATGAGGAATTCCAATTTGGAAAGTTGTGTAGAAATAGGTTGCCACTTAAATTTCAGAGGATGTTAATTACAGCTTAATTATTATTCTGGGGGTCATTCAGCTGTTTGTGATGCCATTTAAACCAAAAGTAATTACACTTGACTTTCCAAAGACTCTTTAAAAGCCCCATGTTGTTCTCAACAGCATAAAGAAGTGTGAACACAATACACACAGGAGCAACAAAGACATTCAGCAGCCTTTTAATTAAATGTATGCCTCTTGTAGCCTTTGGTGGAGCATTTGCATATTGAGAAAGCTATAGTCGACGTCCAACTGTTATATATTAAATTGTTTTATGGGGTTCCTGAATCTTGGCTATAACGCCCCCTGGGCATGCAGCAGCTTTCCCAGTTGGCACAGAAGTTAAATAAACAGGAAAGCAAAACACATGTACAACACAGTATAGGGGAAACATACAAACATCTATAATGAAGCCATGTAGGATTTGTAATAAGGAGAATGAAGAGACCCACTCAGGCAATCTCCACCAGACCAGCCGGGTCGACACTCGGCGCAGTATTGGCCACTAATGAAGAAGTCATCCCTGGGGCCCCATGTCCCATTGTTGCAGCGCTTACAGTTCTCAAATACACTGCAACCTGAAAGAAACAGAGCCGGGAGAAATATTACAGGAAAGCAGGAGTCAGACTGAATACAAAGTACACAAACATCCCCCATCAAAGGGACAGCATTGTACTTTGGTGCTTCATCATTCTCAGCCGCTGAACGTCCGTATTCCTAAGGACAAGACTGTGTCACACCACAGCCGCAGATCAGCTGAGTGAATCAGAAAGAGCAAAACTTCTCTTTGTTTTCATGGGAAGATGAAGTGCTGAAAATAGTCTTATTGGAAAATGGATTGTTTTGGTGAAGGTCTTTTAAAAATGTAACCGCTCTGTGCCTGTGCTTCCGGTCGTTTCTCGTAAATCGTGGCGCACTGACCTAAATATACTGCAGGTGACACACTTACTGTGCCGGACTACCTCACACAACCCCAGGTCAAATAACCTGAACTGTCTCTTTAAATCTTTTAAAAGAGTTGTCAAAGTTGGGATGACGTTGATTTAATATGTGTTTTCTTTGGTTGGTAATCTCATTAAGATCATTTTTCACTGTAGCAGAAGGGACAGGAAGATGATTCATGTTCATTTGCAGAGGATGGACTGCTTTTTTTTTTTGTTTAACAGTAAAACTAAATGTACAGGTATACATTTAACTCTCAACAGCTGTTTTTCTCCAATAAAGGAAAACATGACCACATTCAAGCTGAGAGGAAAACATGACATCCTTCTATGAGTAAATGGTATGTGTGTAAGCTGCAGTACACATGTGCAGACATCTCTGATTTGTGGCCTCCTGAACTTTGCATACATGTTACACAGACATTGATGTGCTTATCTCAGAGAACAAACACACACACACACAGCTTCACAACCACTTCATTCACAAATCAAAGTTCCAAGTGTGTTCATACACTCCAGCACTCTGCCAAAACAAGAGGATTCAGCCAGTAAGTCTAGAAAGGGTGCCAATGTGAAGTTGGCCCAGAAACAAATTAGATCAGACACAAAAACAGAACTTATTTTCAGTCTTTCCATCTTAGTGTTTGTCGTGCTACAATACAAACAGCTGTGCAGCTGATAGGCAGCCCTTAGTATTGCACAAATGATATCATCATCATTAACATTGATTTAAATCCTCGGAAAACACATTACTGTAAGAGAAAATCATGAAGCGCAGATGTAAGCAATAAGACCAATAAATGATTAATACCATTAGAGGTATGAAAATCAAATTACAATTACAGTCAACTAAACCTTTGCATTGCGTCAGGCTGCACTAAAGAGATGAACTCGAAAATCTGTTTTTCCTCACTCAGTATGAATTTCCAGCAGTGTTTGTATTATGACTTTATAAGGCTGTGTTTTTAATTCTGCTGTGTTTTAATTTTACTTTAAAAGTAAAGTGTGTGTGCAAATGCGCATGTATGTGTATGTGTGTAAATGTCCTTTTTTGCTTATTATTTTACCATGTAAAGCATTCAGGGCTTTTTTGTATGAGAGGTGCTCTAGAAATAAAGTTTGATATACTGACTGATTGATAGGTAAATAAAATGATATGGATAATTTCAACAGATAATACTCAGTTCCAAGAACTTCTTCCTTTGGTAGAGTATAAGAGTACGTTCCAATGTTATCAAACTGGAGTAATTATGTCCATATCGACAGTGTCTACCTGGATGGATGATGCAGGGATCGCACTCATTGATGGCGTTCCGACAGCAGGGCACGGCATAGCCCACTGGAGTCCCCTGAAGTGGGCATTTACACCGGATCACGTCATACTCGCAGCAGCCCCTGCACATAACGTTCCACTCTGGGCCCGGGCAGTGGTTGTACAAGTGCCTGTAATCTAAAGAAGACAAGAGGTTGCAGTCAACAACTCAGTAATATCACACAACGAAGCAACCAGGAAATGTTTATTTATCAAAGCATTATTACATAAGCGGAGAGAGACAGGGAGGAGGATGAGTCAAGAGAGTATATCAAATGAAACATTGGGCCTTGTGGGAAAATGTGAGAAGACATGGGTTATGGTCAGCAGACGCCTGAACAACAGTGGAAGGATTCTGGCCAATTCAGTGTTTATCCAAGCTGCTGCTCTTTGCTGTGCTCTCTGGTTATTTTCACCACCATATGGCTGCAAGCTCCACTTTAAAAGACCGCAATTTTCCCAGTCGTTTACTTACCTCCTCTGTGTGCTCTGCTCTCATACTATTTTACTTCAGATGAGATGCCACAATAGTAAAGTCACCGTCAAGGAAAACAAAATTAAAATCATTAATCAGAAAAAGCTGTGCAAACCAAGAGTGTAAACACTGGCCTTCTTCTTTGTTAAGTCTCTGCCCAATAAATACAATGTTTGATTGGACTGGAAACCAGTGATTCAGGGACCTTTGAGTCTGAGTGGTTATGATTATGTAACAGTGGATTTAAAAGCTGAAACAGACAAGTGGAAATTCTCTTGTGGCAGATGTGAACAGAGAACTAACACAAGCTGCACTTTAAACTTGGCACCATATCGTTGCAGCAGATTGTCCGTACCCTCCCACCAGCCCTGCAATCATAATAACTTCTCTGCCTTCAATGCTCGAATCCCACCATTTATTGTTCCTGCTGGCTCCCCGCTGAAGACACACAGACACACTTGCATGCTGGTTTTATTTGTAAAGGCGTAGTTGCACACTAGATTTATTCACTGTTTATAGAAGTTTGGTGAAACCAAGAATTTAAAACACAGACGCGCACACAAATGCACTGACACACACACACAAGCTGTGGTAGTTTGCAGACGGTCAGCAAGAGAGAGGAAGAACAGATGTCTTGGAATGAAGACGGAGTCGTCCTGACGCCCTTCCACATTAATGATATCATAAATTGTATCTCGGTCCAGATTCAATCTGGCCTTCACCTCAGCTATTCGTCCTAGAAATATGACATACACATTCATTTATCAAACAGAGAGGTGGGTTTTGGAATGCCACTAGGTCAACTTTAATACAGGTTATTTAAGGACACGGTTTGTGCTTCACAAAGCTGCAGCAGGCTGTTTTATGATTCCCGTATAGGGTCATCTACTGTTTTGATAAAAATGGACTCAGCTTGATTTGTTCGCACTGACCTCAAACCAGATGCAGCATGTCTGTAACAACAAGGGTGTCATTCTGCTCTCTTTTTGCCATGGCCCTGTGGTAGATCTCAGGACTGACTGATATCATGTCACTGGCCTATTTAGTCGCTTAAACGGTGACCAGCCTGTCACGCTACCCAGCAGTGATAGATTCCCCCAGTTAAAAACGAAAGTAAACTTACGACCTCTTGGCTTTGTTATTGAAATTAAAGTTTTCTTTTGTTTAGTTTGGTCTGTCTCCATGTGGGAGAGAGAGAAAAAGAGAAGTTCATGGTTTCTATTCAGATTGTCATTTTTGTGGATTTACTTTGACCACGAGTGAGAACCACAAAAATCCACAGCATGGGCATGGCGTGCGTGTTTAGTCTGTTTTGACAAAAAAGGAAGACACAGAGCAAAGACTGGTTGGTATTATGCACCGTGCTGTGAGGAAAGTACAAATAGGCATAAATACAATCATGTTAGTATTTTTTTTTCAAAGTACATAAAAGCCTATAATCTTCTTTTTCTGTAATGTCAGTAAAAATCAATTATCAAAAGTCGCAATCCACTGAGGAGGGCCCATTTAGGAAATAATAATAATAATAATAATAATATTTAAATCAGTGCAACGACTCTGGGGATTATTTTGTTTATAAAGTTCGTAATTGTTACAGTAGCCTGACTGTTCTGCTTTCACTCACATGCATTAAAATGTAGTTGGAAGCAACTACCCTTCAAACAACTACGTCTGTTATGATTGCATTATGACCGAAATTACACAAGTCGGACTTGAATGTCAAACAAGAGACTCTGGATGGACCAAGGCCACTGTCAACAGTGTTTCTAGCCAAGTTTACTCCTCAGCCTGTAAACTGCTGCCACTCTTTGTGCTGCTGTGACCATTAGTGCAGGATGAAAACAGTGTTTTAAAAGGTGTGATGCCTGCCACATGGAGGATTAAGAGGTGCTGACCGGACTTCAATCCTTACGGGACAGCTTGCCTGCTTCCTCGCTGAGGCCTGTTAAGGACGCTGGCCGCAGAGACTGTGAAAAGCTGATTTATAGGACATAAACATGAAAGGGTCAAGAGACTTTACGTGCCGGTCTGGTATTGCCATTACATGGATCGCTGCTGTGTGTCTACTCCTTAGACAGAGAAGTGACTTCCTGTGGTTGCCCTCAGCACACTCAAGAAGATGATTCAGAGTGGAATAGGCAAGGCTGGAGAGTGATCTTTAGTTGGACCTCAGACAGTCAGTGACATGACAGCACATGCCTCCAGTATGTGATAGGATTAGTTTTCAGATTGCCATAATCTTATTTTTTCTATGCTCCTTGTAGAGGTAAATAAACACAAGCACCAGCTTTTTGCCTCTTTAAACACAGTGTACAGATTTTTGCTGACCTCGTGTTCTGCTGATAAAGCTGTTATGTTCTTCTCTGAAGCGTGACTCAGAGGTTTCTCCCCCAGTGCTGTGTGCATGTTGGAATGCATCTCTATTTTGCTGGACTAGTATCTCCACTCCTTAATGAGTGTTTACTGACTCACAACACACAACGCAACTGAGGATCTATTTTACATAACCGTGCTTTGGCTCACATCCGAGCAGTTTATTCATTTCTTCGAGTATAAAGTTTACTGCCATATAAAAATAAAAAATAAAAACACACACACATCTGTGAGCACACATCTGTACCTGCAGGTAACTACAGACTGGACAGGGCCGATTTCTCGTGGGATTTTACAGCAGTTTGGGGAAATTTCGAACAGGTGTGGGAATGCACATGCACAGGCCCAAACCCATAAGCGAAGGGGCGTTTGCGCAGAAGTTACGAGATGCACGATGTTGTGTTAAAAATAAAATTCTGAAAGCACAGGCACTGTGAAAACTATTTGAATGCGAGAGAGGAAAATGACACCGCCGTGCTCATGTCACACATCATCATTATTATCATTATCTTCTGTTTCACAAACCTGCAATTTACACAAAACTTCAGTTTGCGCTGTGTGCCCCTGGCCTGTATACTTAATCACAAGCTGGAAGTGTTGACAGTTGTCAGAAAGGTGACTCTCTTATCCGATAACAAAGTTTGCTTCTCTATTGCGCCTCATTTCTGTCTAGCACCCTTCCTATCCAACTATCTAACCTGTCTCGTTTCGGTGTTTTTGGTATGTGACTGTGTCTACATATTTCCACAGAGCACACATAACTTCTTGTAGTGTGTGTGTGTGTGTGTATGTGTGTGTGAAAAAGAGGGGGAAAGAGAGAAAGAGAGAAAGAGAGAGAGAGAGAGAGCACTGGCACTAAGCCACAAAAACAATTTAACAGCAGATCACAAACGTTTCTTTTCTTTTTTTTCCCCCCCTCCCCTTGATTTTGTATCTAAGCGTGCAGAGTTTTGTGTGGGTTTTTGGCTTTTCTGGTCTTATGTAAGTGGTATGTCCTTTTTTCCATTCCAGATGTTGGGCTCTTACATGTACACCTCAACATGAATGTCAAGAAGCCATAGACATGAAAGTCAAACATCATAACAGACACCCCGCTGCTCTGCTTGTTGGACACCACAATGTGTCACAAACTGCTTCCTTGTAATCAGAAAAAGCCGCAGGTCCAGTTTAGTAAAGGCCACATCTCGGCTGCAAACCATTGATGTGGCTAGTGGACATAATTATCACCTTGGATACAGAGGTCGTCATGGCAATTCAGATCTTGTGACCTAGAGTCTGACCTTATTACCCTGCTGACCCACGAAGAGCCACAACAAACCCTGGCTTCTGCTGAGCACAGGAAACATCCACATTATCGTTGTTATTTTTTTCTTTTCTGTTTTTTTAATGTACTTTTCAAATATCAAGCTTGCAGATATGCATTCGAAATGTGCTGCAGGAGCTGAATTTGACCTTGCATGTGCCTCATAAGCCTGCATCAGCTCCAGCCACTTTGTCATCATTTTCAGGAGGAAACTTCCTCTGAACTCAGCTCAGAATAAATCCCAAAGGTCGACATCTGCTTTTTTGTTTGTTATGATTTTTTGTCAGCGACCGCTTCTGACCAAGTTCACATTCACATCCAAGCGCTGCCTTCAGACTCTCAGATAACTTGTGAAATTAGGCTCTAATTTGATATCCATGTGTTATCAGAAATGCAGCCGTGCACACTGCTGTCTGTGGCATTTAAACCAATTATTCTCCTGGCTTGTCTTTGTCTCGCTCACTGCTCAGACACTGTATCTTATCAGCTTGTATATTGTCTTGTTTGACAGCACCAAGCTATTTTTAACTCCAAACAAAGCTGGACAGCCACATACAATGCAGTGGAGTCCAGCGAGAATTCTGGGATTAGTTCAATATGCTCAGAGTTGAGTATATGACTGGACTGCATCACAGGCTATTTGCATCCTAGTGTTGGCCAGTTTCAACCCTTTATCTGTTTGCAGCTCTCCTACTCTGTGCTCACAAATCCCAGTAAAGCTCTGGAAGCAAGGTGTAAGGCTGTTTTTTCCTGTTTATATTGATAGCCAATGGAATAAGTATGAAATGCTGACTTAAATGCATCTCATTAACACTGTTAACCAGCGGTCACATCTAACAGAGTCACCAGAAGCAACAGCTGCACTGTTTTTGGTTATATTTACTTGTAAAATGATCACTCAGAGAGAAAGTTGGAATCTCATTCACGTCAGCTGCCCTGTGGTCAGCACAGTAAGGTGTGCCAGTGGAGGGAAAGTCCACTGACGCACTCATGGGGGGAATTCTGGTGACTATCTTCATAGGGAAGTAGGTGAGGTTCATCCAGAGGATACTTTTTTGAAAACCTTGCTGAAGGTGTCTGAAAAGTCGATTAATGTAGCAACAAAGGTGGTGGAGTTGGCAACACTACTTGTTTAGGCCAAATAACCAGAGAGGAAATACAAACAGTTGGCTGGACAACCAATGGTGCAAGCTTATCATTGGCTAATGGTCTGACAACAATGTTCATGTTTTTGAGGCTGGGCTACTGGAGAGGTATGATCAAAAATATATCAATGAAAGAAATAAGCCATGGCTGCAAGCAAGTAAATATTTTTCATATTTTTCAAAAAAGTCAATGTTTTTCACATTCAGCTCACTCAAATTACATAAAAACACATTTTTCACTTATCCCTGGTGGTATCCAGTAAGTCAGACAATTTCACTTGGCCATTGTCACACATTAGATCATACTTGTGCTCTGCTGTAATGAAGTGACAACCCATGTGAGAAAATGTTTGGAAAGAGAGTGATGAAAATAACAAGTTTTAGTCCAGTACTGAATGAATAGTTTCCTCCTGACTACATGGTGCTTATTTCATGCTGTGTATCATGGAAACATAGTTGTTTTTACAGCAGCAGTGAGTGCATACGTGCACACGTATGGGCTACTGCCTACTGCCCACAGCAGCTGTCTGGTATTTTGAGGTTGAAGTGATTTAGCCATCATGGAAGAGGGAAACTCCCAGGGGAGCTCTGTGGGCAGCGCGTATCTGAGTGCAGTCCAACCCCAAGCACTGATCCCAAGTGTCCATCCTGCAGATTGCTTTAAATAAACCTTCATCCGGTAGGAAACCACAAACCCATTGAAATATCCTATCCACAAATTGTCCATACACAGACACATTATGTAGGTCAAACAGGAGTCTGAGCTGTGCACATTTGTTTTCAAGATATAGCCACTGAACTTGGAATGGACGGCTGGGTCCGGTGTCTGATACACTCGTTTTTCCTAATGTGGCCATGTTTTTTTTTTTGCTCGTAACAAAACTCTGTGCCAAGATTTCACTTTCTCCACTCTAATATCATTCTCTGACTGCTTCCCTGTGGACTTAAGTTAAATACACCATGAAGAGAGTGTCAGAAGACCAGAGGATCTCCGGAGTCATGTCGGTGGGGGAGCCTGAACAGGAAACCTTACATGGGTCAAAAAAAAAAAAAAAAGCCTCAAACATGCACAAATGGATATGAACACAGGCACACACAAAAACAGACATTTCCATAAAGGTAGGATTTGCATATAAACACCTTCGCTATAGGCTTTGAAAATGTAAAGTATTTTAGGTTGTGCCGTGGAAAAGATCTATCATCAGCTGATTATACAGTACAACAAAACAAGCTGTGCTGAGAGTAACTCAGCTGACAACGTAAGTAAGTAAATCTGCCGGAACTCTCTTAATCACGGAGGTTTAACACAGCTGCACTCTACCCAACACTTCGCCACATTCACCACCATTACAAATTGAAGGTATTACTACACGGTGTGGTAACCGTGCGGAGGGAAATCAGACAGAGGGCAGAGGTTGGGTTGGTTTGGGAGTCTTGGAGACGGGGTATGGTATACACATTACCACAGTCAACGTGATCGACTCAAACATGACTCATGTCTTCCTCCTGCAAGATCAAGTGGTCACTAAGGGTAAACAGGCAGAGTTCATGTTGATTTGTTAGTGAGTTCATCCACAACACTTAGGCACAAATGGGACTATGTGCCAAGATTCAACAGCCCCATTAGGACTCCAACCGCCTCATTTTACCTTAAGGAATGTGTGGCAGCATCCAAGGTTTTTCTTTTTTTAAAGAGAACAAAAACAACCTCACTTTGATTTCACAAAGAGAAAGTACAACTGCTATGAGATGAAAAAAGTGTGAAGATCATGAGTATCTTCTTTTATGGGACAATAAAAAAATCCACATGGGACAATCACATACTCTGTGTTTTAAGAATAAAAGTTGTAAAGACAAAAGCTGCACAAACTTGTCAGTGCTGTTTCTCTTTGCTGCCTCTGTAAGAGGAAAGGTTTTTACATCACTGCTTCTCTGTGGGTCTTCTTTCACAAGCCTTGCTGAGTGCTGTTATGCTCTTAAACGATAGAAGGGAAGAGGGGATGGAGAGAGAGTGCTGATGCCGGCTTTTTGAGAACAAAGGACATAAACCAAGAGGAGGTGAGGTACGGTGAGGGAGGAAAAATAAGATCAGTGAAGGTAAAGTCTTTGTCAGTGTCTTACCATAAGGCCAGGTTCTCGCTTGGGGTAAGGAGATGAGGATGAAGAGGGAGATGAAGAGGAACCAGCCCTCCTTCCCAGAGATAAAGGTGATGGTCCAGGGGACTGTGTTGGTGCCCCCGTGGGTTTGCCCCAGCTGCAGTTCCCGTCCCGCAGACAGCATGCTGCAGTCTGGAACTCTGTTTACTTTCTGAACTCAGCTGACATCACCTTCTCTCGGCCCTTCAGTCCTTCCCTCCCCCGCCCTCCATTTCTCCCTCTCTCTCTGCCTTCCTCCCTCAGCTTCTCTCTTTCTCTCTCTCTTTCTCTCTCTCTAACTTTTCTTTGGCTTCAAGTTACAGCCCAGCCTCGCAAGGAGTTCCACTTGCAGTGGTCTCCCAAAACTCCCTTCAGTCCGCTCGGAGGACGACGTCACCACTCTTGAATGAAAGCAGGCTCCAGCACTTTATGCTTAACTCATTATGGTGTCACACACACACACACACGGACACAGACATTCACACTCACGCACATACAGACATACACACACAATGAGGGAAAGAGCGTAACAATCAGTTCATGTTTGGCGAAATGTGCCAGCCACACTTTTGGTGCCAACGATGTGGTGATAGAATTTATGTGTGTTTCATTACTTTTTTTTTGCGATCAAATTTATGTGTGTTTCATTACTTATGGATTCATTGTCTTAAAAATCTTGAGGTCAGTGTTATTCAAGTTCACACCTAGCTAAGCTGGAAAACAGCAGATGTGTGAAGTCTGAGAAGGCATTGTGTGCTTAACAATAGCAATCTGAGAGAGGTCGTTGGAAGATATAAAGTAATATTCTGATATTTTGCAATAAGTGAAAATATTGGCACAGTAAAAAGAGACTTCTAGCTTAGGACAAATAATGAAAAATAGTTAAAACTGCACTAAAAAGAGTGAAAACAGAAAAACAAGGGTTGTGTGCCAGACTTTTTCTTTACTACAGGTATTTTGTAAAAAGGACTGAGCCATGCTAAGCTGTCTGATGTTGAAGGCTCCTTCAGTTGTGGCCCTCTTGTCCTAGGAAACAAAGACTCCAATAAGTGGATCCTTTGAGACAAATACAATTGCCTTGCCTTGCCTGTTAAAGCCCAAGCTATTCTGTAATAATATGGCAACAGAAAGCCCAAGAATTCACAAGAACACCTCATGATAAACCAACTGTTAAAACCTCATCTTTTTGTGGAAGAAGGTTACATCTTGTCAAGGTTGCTAAGCAGTAGGAACTCTGCTTTGTGACTTAACAGTAAGGGTGCATGGGCACAGCTGGTGACTCAAAGCAAAACTCCTTAATGGGCCAAAACATCTAATTTCGGTTCAGCCATTACACTGTCAATGACAGCTAAGAAAGCTCACATCTTAGTAGACAACATCCTTTCAAAGAATGAAACACCAAATTTGGACTTGGCATGACAAAGCAAATACTCTTCCCAAAGTGTATTTCCATTCCTGTTACCACTTTACAACATTATATACAAATATGGTATCAACAAAATATTGTGTTTTCCTGATGACTCTGTTCTCCTAACTTCCATCAGACATAAACTGAATTGTCATAGATTCATTCACATGCTCTACATAAACAAATTGCAACAAAATTAGAGTAGGAGTAAATTATTTTAAATAGTTTTACTCTTGATTGCAAACCTGCTTTCAAACTTGAAGACATTACAAAAACAACAGAGAAGTAGCCAGGGAAAACACAGTTGCTCAAGATACTTTTTTTTCCCTTTTGTTATTTCGTATGATCTCCTGGGTGTGTTTTATTTCAGCTGGATGCATCACTGGAATTAATTCATTTGTTATTCTTTGCCCACTGGGACTCAGAGCTGCATGCAAGAGCTAAAAGGGACTACAGATCAAACGACTGAGAGCAGGAGAATCAAATATCCCTGGCAGTTTCCTAAAACAGCAGGACTTAGACCATAGAAGGGGCACATGAGCAGACAGTTCTCCAGCCTGTGCATGTGTTTGGTAGGGAAACTGAAAAACAGACTGAAATCAAGGGTTTATTATGAAGATATGGGAATGGAGACACTGGGATGCAGGGGGAAAAAAGAAAAAAACAAGCAGGAGAGAGGGGAAAAGGAAATATTGCCTGCCATGCTGCAGCTTCTAGTCACCTTTCACCACCTCTCTACTGTTTGTCCAGATGCCTAATAGTTTATTATGTGAAACCCAAGACTAAAGGTTAATGCGGACAATGCTTTAGTATTTTCAGAGGAACAGCAGCTGCAGTCTACACAGTGTAGACTGCATGCATCCTTTGGTGTCTTTTTACACATTGTCTCACTATTTATGTAATTTCAGCGTTGCGTTTGTTGATTTTCTTCTACGCAGTGTCTTGAACAAGCTCCCAATTAATCATCTGAGATTGCAACAGCCTTCAGGTGCATGGGTTCCCTTTCTTGCACAGTGAAACCTATTCAAACAGTCCAGAATGCAGCTGCCCATCTGGTCTTTGATCAACCCAACAGGGCATGTGTCACTCCTCTCGCTCCTCATCAGTCTACATTGGCTACCCATCAAATTCACTAAGGCTTGGCTTCAGAGTAACTTCTGAGTGTGGTTTTCAATCATATTCAATCAGCCTTATGCTCCTTCTTGGCCACTGCGTTCCTCCAAGGAATGTCATCTTGTAATGCCATTTCTCCACACAAGGCAGTCGCAGTCAGAAATGCTCTTGTCTATGGTTCCTCACCAAATGCTACCAAAGAAGGGGTATCCCCCTTTATTCAATAATCGCTTGAAGACTAATCTCTTTTGAGATAACATCCTTTCCAGCACCCTTTAACACCCAAAGATGTCTACTTGGCTTTCTGTGCACATCTTTGTATATTTTTTTGGTCTATTTGTGAAATATTCTTTAAGATATTCATGTATGAAATAACTGAGTACTAACGCATTATTTCCTGTGGAGAGAGCAACTAAGTTTAACTAAATAGAACTTTGAGCCTAAGTAGCTTGACCTCCAGAAAATGTGTCCAGTGGGATTCTGTCTTTGATGGGAACCACAAGTCATGAAAGTGACCATTATACAGTAAAGAAGACAGTGAGAGAGTTGTTCATCTTTGAAGCCCCACAGCTATGTAAATCTGCACAACTACACAGTGATTATACTGGGGTTGGGTAAGAAAAATCTCAAGCATGCATAAAAATCACAAAGGACGAGGATACCAGGATTTGTGATCACAGTGTCCTCGTTGGCTGCAATTTTTCACCATTGGTTTCAAAAAATTAAAGTGACCAAATTATATGAATGCAAAGTGATGTCTAACAAAGGTCGTAGCATGTTGGATTCAATATATAACTCGATTCTCTCATGTTATTATCATCAGTATTTTTGCTCTATGGGAGAGTGTACTTTTGGTTACCTTGCCACACAAACACAAGCCTGCTGAGACCTTCATCCATCATGTTACTGTTATAGTGGCCACATTATCCCAAAGGGAAACATTTTCTCATGACCCACAGATCATGTTCATCATTGGCTGCATTATAGAGCTTTCTCATTTGGCACCACAGTGACTGTGGTTGGTCAAAAAGAATGGCCCCCCTGCCCACAGTGCACAGTAAAATCTCATTACCTAGTACATGAGGGGAGTGGTATTGCAGGGGCAAAACAAATTACCTAGGAGCCATTACACTTAACGGCGAGCAAGAATGAATCCACTGTTGACTGCACATTCGTTACAGAAGGTATTTCGGAGGCTATTTATAAAAGCAAGTAGCTACAAAACGTTGTCTGATCAGCTCATTATTAATAGCTTTGACTTGTTTGTGTTGTCTCTGAAATCCCAGGGTTCTTACAGAAAGGGGAATGAAGGTGTCTGACGATGGAGCCATGTGGTTTCAATACACCATCTAATCATGGCAACACATTCATTCCATTTCTATGGTTACACAGTGGACACAGAGTAAACATGTGAGCTCTTTTTTCCCCAAAAAAGTTAATGGTCTCACTCTATCATGGCACAACCTGCCGTCTCCATTAGGTGCAGCGGATGGAAACTAGGCCGTCTGCTTTCACAGGTAAGACAGATGCCTGCAGCAGCTTTTTTTTTTTTTTTTTCAAAGCCAAAGACAACTGTTGTTGCCAGATTTGCAGCAGAGTGCCATGACGATGTGCAGTTTAGTAACTTAATAGTGAAAGGAAGTGTCAAACTGGACGGCAAAAATGCTCTCATTTATGTGCAGCACTCTAAAGAGAGCACTCCACTCATGAAGACAGCTTGTTTTTATGAACTCTTTTTAAGGTTAACTACTTGCTCTGCACTCAGCCACTGTGTTTATGCATAATTATGTGTCCCTTAAGAGGAGCGGAGGCATGTCTGTCCTTTTTACCTCACCAGTCATTTTCTTTATTACTTGAAAGAGCAAGAGAAATGAAAAAGAGGCGAGATAGACATGGTGATAATTACACAATATAATATGAAACAGAAAATGAGTCCAAATGAGCCTGAATATGATAAAAGATGTACAGTACATTAAAATTGACTTAAGCATATAAGTCACTCTGAACGGTCTTGTTTACATATGATGATCAGACTTCTGCAAGACATTATCTATATGCCTATAGGTATGTCAGGCTAAATTAAAAGAGATGCAGTGCCTCTAGAATTGCATTACATTTTTGCAACAGCCCACCCAACTCCAAATACTTCAAAGCATTTCTCAATGCATAGTATATTCAAGTAATCAATTCAGAGACATCTAACATAGTTTGGCTTACATGTCCTTGCTCTTTGCTCTTTGCTTTTAAGCCACACTCTAAATTGTCCCTGCCTGTGTTTGATTTACCTAAATGTATAAAGTAAATCAGGTCAAATACATTTTACTTTGTATGATGCTCTAAATCTGTCCTTCTGGGTCCCCACCCAGTGAAGCTATGCAGCTATGGCTGCCCTGGCTGGACATGACAATGACTTGGATTTCACATCGTATTACAGCCTGTTAATCCCACAGCAAAAAGTCCATCTGCAGGAGATGGCAACATCAAGGAGCCACATTAAAGTAAAGATTATTATAGCACTCTCAAGGGCATCTATAGATAGGATGCAAGTGAAATGGTATGCATATCTGAGCATGTGTGACCTGGTGAGTTCAACACCCATATAATATCCAGCAGGCAGCATGAACTTGCCCATATGTACAGTACCTACCAGGAACACCCTATACAGTGCAATCAGTCTGCACAGCATGTAGTGTCAGTATAATGTAAACCGCCTGAAAATCTCTATCTGGAACTTTGAAGTTTTTTTTTCTTTTTCTGAATCAGACCATAGCTGATGATTGCCAGGGAAAGTTTTAATAGGAAACGGCCTCATCCAAATTACAGCATATGCAAAATATCTGCCAGCTCAGCTTTTCACGTGAACCCATGCTGAGCTCAATGTAAAATCAGCCAAATGTTTGCAAACTTCAGAAACATTACTACAGTACACATGTTACTTTGGTTTTCAACTGCTTGACTCAAAAGCTTGAACACAGAGAGCCCAATTACTTATTTCAATAGTTGTCTAATAAAACAAGTGACCTTTCTTTGAAGATAAATCAGAAACTGACCACAATGTGTTTGAACAAGGTCACCTTCTCTTTCAATGCTGTGAGAGGGATTTGTCTCAGAATAGTCTCATGCCGTCATCCCAACAGCTCTGAAGACCATAAATCTCATCTAGCCCATGCAAGTTAATAGGAAGACTGTAGTCTCCAGCTGTGAGGTCTATAAGCGTAGCTACAAACTCTGAAAATTAAATTGAGGAACTGGAGCTGGTTTCAGTAGCTCTGGAAGCTCCTTGAGTAATTGCTGACAAAGCTCCCTGCTCTGGAGACAGAACCACACTGGGCAAAAAAATAAATAAAAAAATGTCACAGTCATAATGGAAACCTCAGAAGGACATGGAAGAAGACACAGAGGAAAAGTATGGTATGCAGGAGGAAGGAGACTTTCCATCTACTTCTGATTCCAACAGGGAGTCATGAGGTCTCTGACATGAGATACAGAGTCTCTGCTTTTGTTTGTTGGGTAATTGCATTTCCTTCCCTTCATTTGTGTTTATCATAAACTAACCCTTGTCGTTGTGTCATTTGGACTGAGAGATAGTCACGCGGGCAATGAACCAGACCAAGCGTCTCACACAGAGAGTTTGTTGTGGGGTGCTCCATGGCAACAAGGTTTCTGTTTTGATCTTTTTCTTTTTTGTAGTTTATCCTTCCTATCATTATACACAGGGGAGAACCGAGGCTGTGCCACAGTGGTGGAAATAATTTGGTCAGAGAGATAGAGAAGAGGTGGGGAGAAAGGAGGAAAAAAGAATGAGAAAATTGGGCTTAGTGAGGTCAGTATAAGAGACCAAAATTGGAACCACTAAGCTACTTTCGAGTAGAAAACAGCCACCCCAAAGCCCATTAACAGAAACCCAACTTTGTACAGCACTTCACCTCCATGCTCCAATTCCCCCTCACCCCTGCAATTTTGCTGCTTGAGAGCAACCTCTCCTCTCTGATCTCTGTGTTGTGTTATTCATTTCTCTTGGTTATAGGTCTTGAGGAGTGTCCAGCCAGGAGCCGGTGATCTCAACTTGTTCTCCGGGACATTATGTGTGAGGAATGGAACACTTGACTCGGAGAACTCACAGTTTTATAGAACAGAGTCAGTTAATGAGGCTTTAAGGGGAAAACAAACAAGGAGAGAGGATCATGCTCATTGTGCTGCATGTCAGGATGTAGGGCGTGGACGTGGCGCTCCAACCTCCCGATGCTTGATCTGGCGTATTTATAGTCACATTAATTTTGGATTTAGTTTCATGGGAGGGTTTGTTGCTCTGCAGCCATCATAATAACACTGGATCTAGGGTGTTATTCTTCTTCTGTCATGCAAAATATTAAGCCTGACCACGTAGCATGACTGAGTGCAATTAAATGGGATAGAACAAGGACAATATCAAATACATTACTGTTTTTATATTGTATGTCCTTTATTAATAACAACATGACATGTGTATTGGATTTAAAATCACCAATGACATGAGTATGAGTTAAACCCCAAACTCTTGCAACATCTACATACTTGCATAATAATCGTGGTTTACAAGAAACTCAAATATGCGTCCATGTGATCCTGTTTTGAATATAACATTAATTCAGTCATAAAGATGACCTAAAAAAAACTCCATGTATTTTATTTTCCTCTTACACGACTACCAACTACAGTCTAAGCAGGATTATCACTGCTCTGATAGTAAACACTGAAAGAACTTTTAAAAACAAAAACATTCATGGCAGAGCTGTTGTATTGGATTGCATTAGTTTATGTTCTTTGTTGTCATGTGTTGTTTTTCATTTTCTTTCCTCTCCCACCCCCTGTCGCTTTAGTTTTAGTAGCATGTTTCGCCTTTATCTTTGCTCTGACAGTAAAAGCAAAAAGAGCATAAGCAGCAGCTGACATAAAACAGCTCTAAATGTTCTTTAAAGCAAAGTTCTACAAAGGGGAGATGACATGTGCATAGTGGCCTCTTGTGGCAAATAATGAAAAGGCATAAATGTCTGGTAAAGTGAGGAAAGATACACCAAACCAAGATGTCACAGGAGGTTGAAAGCATCCAGAATGTAATTATGGTAGGAGGAAAGTATGTGCATATTGTGTTGAATGTAACAAACGTCTTTTGTCAGATATCAAACAACACATTTTGAGTAAGTTTTAGTAGCAGTTTCCATCCCTTCTCAAAGGAAACACTTCATGTAAGAGTATTTTGCTGTAACATTTCCATGTGTGTGTGTGTGTGTGTGTGTGTGTGTATAGTTGTGCATGCGTGCCTGAGTCCATGAAAGACTCAGAAAGAAGGGGCAATTAGGACAAAAAAGGGACCAGAAAATTAAACTAAATAAGAACAGAGACTGTTCTGAAGCCCTTTAAATTGTTAACCATTTCTTAAAAAATTAAAAATGCACTCTCAGTATCAACATTACTGGCTCTGCGCTTGCAATTTTTGTTGGCATTTCATTACTTCATCAAAGATAAAGTTAATTTAACAAAAATAAAAAATAAAAAAAACACTTTGATCTTCAGAGATTCATGGTCCATATTCCAAACCTTTCAGTGTCAAAGCCATGATGTTGAAAGGCCTGGACTAAATTAGTAATAGTCAAAGGAAAGAGGGCAGTGGTCACTTATCTGGGATCAATCCTCAAGTAAAATATCCACAAAGCTGAAAAAATAATAATCTTATCTAAGATCAAAACCTGTTATGCCAAGATACTTAAAGACATTTGCCAGAAATAGCATCACGATCTCAAGTAACTGATAAATCCTCCTGATAGCTGAGGATGTTTCCATCTCTTATAAATTTACCCTTACAGATCTGTTACATCATGCATTGCTCACACTGATGTCTAACCTCCTACAGTGCACGCAGCTCAAGACAGAACTGGGGGGTGAACACGGAGACCTCCGCCTTCATCTGGAGATGCAAATGCATATTTTCATCCTCCCATCAGTAACTGGGAGAGACCTACATACATAAGTATGACCGTTAAAAAAACATTTTAACATTTTAAACATGAATACCCTCTGCCATAACTCTGCAGGCTGGATTACAGAGGTGGATGTGTTTGCGGAATATGATACTGACAGATCAGTGATTCATACAATAAATGAACATTCACACAGAAGTATAGTTGCATATTTCAACAGTGAGTACAGATTGCCAACAAATCTCATTTGGAACAAGAAGCCTGGGTTTGGACTTTAACAACCAATCTGTCTACTAATATTAATAAAAGAACAAAAAACATTTTGTATTCTCAAACTTGATCACTGAAACTCGGTGGAAGCTATAGGAATTCCAAAAAAAATCTATATATTTAAGTGATTGGGAATGTTTAGAGGGGGGAAACATGTTGTTTATCCTCTGTTGTGGACCCTTACTCCCTCTAGAGGGAGTCAGAGCCTACCAATCCATGAAACGCCTTTCAAAAGAGACATGAGATGAATCTTAAGCAGCTTCTGAAGACTTATTAAACAGGTCTGATGTGGATAAGAAGATGACTTTTTACTGTGGCCAAGACACAAAAACCTGTTCAGATCGAGGTGAAAATATGAAGTTTCTTTCTTTTCTTTTCTTTAATCATGCACTGCAGCACATCACTTTCTAGGATTCCACAGAAGCCACTCCCCATCCTTCCCACTTCCATCTCTTATGGAACATATCGATTTGCCATTGTGAGGGGCAAAGTGGAATCAAGTTGTCCACGGCGAGAATCTCAGTGGGAGAGGAATGTAAGTAGTAAGCACTGGACTGGAACAGGGCACCACGACTAATCCCTCTGATCTCATTTTATTATTTATATTCTCATAGCTGGGTGAGGGCTGGCTGTTTGATCAATTCTCCACTCCCTTCTTTTATCAGCGATGAGCCACTGCCACTACCGACTACTTAAATTATTCAATTGGACCTGCTTTGTTGTTAATAGCAGTGATCATTCTTGCTTAAACGGCATAATGTATGCGCTGACAGCCAACAGTGATACAAACCTGTCCCAAGGGACGCAAATCTATCAGTGGTGAGTGTCTATCTGCCACATTAGAGATTCCATGGACCAGTGAAGCATGGAAAAGTAAAATACACTCAACATCAAGGCCCGCAGAAAATGCTTGTTCCACAAGGCCACGGACATAAATGATCAGACTTTCGCTCTCTAGTCGACTTCCTGTGAAATAAAGCCGATATCAAATGGCCACAGCACTGAGCCGCTTCTCTCTGGCTTTTAAATGCTGAAATCTTACATGTAAACTCAACTGAGCTGAGTTTTGGCCTGAGAAGACAAGCAGGATGTTGATATTTAGTTCTGATAAATGAAGATTCAAATATATGAGTAAAGGAAGTAAAACTAAGTAAAACTTTTACAAAACCTGACAATTCTTTAAATCAGGTTGAGCTTGGTTACTTTTCACAAGGTCCAAGGAATGCAAACACTCTGTGCTGCCTGCTCAACTGCAGTGGGTTCTAAGTAAACTGAGGTTTTCTGAATTTTTGTTTGACTTGCAGCGGTTGCCTAGAAGTCTTTTCCATGTGGCTCGTTTGTTTACCCTTCCCCCACCAGGGTCCTGTCAACACACCAGGCTCATGGGTAGGAAAAGGTCAAGATGCCAAGGGGGTCACTCTCGTGTCCAGGGTTCTGCCCTTTTCCCTCCCTTCACCCTCCAACACCAGCTATTACTGCAGCTGAGCAGCTGTAAAATGGGGTTAAAGTAGCAGGAAGAAATGTGAGGGGTTAAAATAACAGAGGCATTTTCAGCCTCTAGCTGTTTTTTTTCTGTTAAAGATGTTTTAAATGTGTAATCAACCATTTAAATTTAATCAATGTACTATATGGGCAGCTCACATAGGCTGATAATTACTGCTGGCAAGCTGTGAACTGCTCTCTGTTGGCATATTGCATTTCTTTCTCCAACTAATGTCCATCTTGCATCTAAGCAGCATTTAACGCTTTGAAGCATCAAAGCCAAATAAAAGTAAAAAGAAGGATGCTATAGCTTAAAGTCGACTAATATGTGTTTGCAGTGCATCGCATATGACGAGCAGATATTAATATTGCACCGCACTGGCCTGTTAATCTGGATTTAGCCATGAGAAATACAGAGTCTTCATTCACACCACTACATTTACAATCTACACAGCAAATTTCCCAAAGCTTCAATGTTAACTCTAGCACAACATGCTGAAAAAGCTAAATGTTTTTCATTAGTGGTTGCTCAAACTGGTTTTGAAATCTGGAAAAGGGCGTGGACGAGCTGAGAAAGAAGATTCATGTAAACCGCACCGCTCCCTCCTCGCATGCAGAAGATTCAATCCAGCGTGGTGTGATGAGGGCAAGCACTTCACGCTGCTCGCCCATTAAACTTGAAGCTGCTAAATTTCTCGCTGAAACGTTAGGAGGACATTCAACCACCATCTCTAATCTTAACTGACCGTGTGACCCCCCTACGAGCGCTGTGGCAAATCCACAGCACGCGGCGTATTTCATCTGGAAAAACATACACTCGGGCTTTGAATGTCATGACTTTCCTAATAATGATCAGATGTTCTTAAGCTCTCCCTTTAGCCAATTTAAAGGCGAGCCTCACCACAAAGCACTGAGCACACTTGAGTCAATAAGCCAGTTAACAGATGGGAAAGTAAAAAGAATTCAATTCTTGACTTATTTAATAGGGGATTTGGTGTTGCAGGTCAGGGGGTGTAATCCAGGAGATTGGACACTGATTCTTTAATCGAGTGGCTCGGCAGTACATCTCCTTCCTCCCCTCCCGATTTCACTCTTCTAAGAGGGTCTCCCTTGTGTAGCACTGAATTTCAATGGCCCACTCCTCTGCTGGTTCAAACCCCCCCTATCTAACTGCTGTTACATGGAAACCAGATGGAAATGAGGTGTACAGTACATCAATAAGCCAGGCCTCCTGCCTTTTCTCCAGTTATACGGCATTCATTAACAATTACCCGTTCATTAGCAAATTGCAACCGACCAGTTGAGGCTCAAAAAAACCAAAGAACCTGCATATCAGGAAATTGGCAAAGACAGGCTAATGAAACCGCAGTGAATGGTGGAAAAAGGGCAGCAGTTTGGTGGCTCGGTGCCATGCTCAGGTCTTTGCAGTGCAGCGGATCTCTGCTTGTAGCAACGGCTTCGTTTTTTGATTTCCTCATAGGCTGCTGTTTCTTCTCCCTGCCTCTGAGGCCCCCGCTTTTTGTCTATAGATAAAGCCAGCAGGGCTTTTTAAAAAACTGCGTCACCCTGGAAATACTACGATTGAGGGTGAAACTGTGTAACGTCTCACAATCAACGGCAGCAATATCTGCCTGCTAATAGAAGCCAAAGAAACGAGTGTACCGCCTGTAAAGTCCATTTTATGCAATTTATGCCCTATTCCGGAGAGCTAGTGCTGCGATAAGTGCCGACAAGATTGTGTCTCTGTCACCAGTAGTTAAAAGAAATGTCTGGTCTGTCTCTGGAGTATTTATTGTAATGGTACATCCGCAACACTGCAAGTTTACCACAGCGACATTTTAGTGTTCTGTGTAGTGAGGAGTGCATGCTAGGTTTGTTGAGCAGATGGCAATATCCCAATTCCTGTATTCAAGGCAGGTATTGACAGTTCAGTGTGCATATATCCTCACTGCTAGAATACCAAATTAAATCACCATTTCCCCTTCTTATAACCTGCTGCTCCACTCACTTCTTTTTTTTTTTAGAGCATAAACACATACAAGCACACAAACATGTCCAAAGAACTCACACAGACTTACAGATATCTTTATCACACCCACAAACCAGGGGACGATGAATTCATCCCAATGGATCTCCCCCGCCCTGTCCCTGAGTCCCTCAGCATGAGTAATTGTCAGGCCCTGTGAAATAATCGTAGCTTTCAACGCTAATGGAAGCCCTGCACATTCATTATTCAGTCCAGGAAACAGAGTGCTGCAGAGTGTCAGGGGACCTATGAGTTATTGCTCAGCGTGAATTAACCTTAGACTACGAGGGATGTGACAGAAAGCCCACTGCACTTTCTCCTCTTCCGTCCCCCATCCCTTAACGTCTATACCTCTGCGTCCATTTGTCCATCTGCGCGGGGCAGACAGGCACCACACGGAGACACCGAGATTGTATCACAGCTGCGTCGTGGTCAGACGGCCAGTGACGGGGTGTACTGTGTCGCTGTGGACAGAATGACAGACGGGCTGGGCCTCTCCCGTGTCACTGCAGCGCTTGACCACAGACAGCCATGACCGGTGGAGGAAAGCTTTACGTGTTACAGCCCTCCCGGGACTGCTGTGGGATTTATGAGGAAAGCACAGGGAGGAATGCAGCAGTCAAAGGGGTGGGCTGGATCTGGTGGAGGGGGACTCAGGGGCTGGCTGACCTGCAGATAACACATGGCGAGAAACAGATAGGTTTGATATGTGAACATGCCCACACTTGCGCTCAGAGAAAGAGACACCACCACAGACTGAGCAGGTCAGTACTGTTACTCCTAAAAAGCAACACACATCAGAGAGAATTCCAGCAATGCACTTAAGCCGTCTTCATTTCCCATGTCTAGACGCCACAAGTTTTAAGTCTAGCCTTAAAGTGAAAGCAAAGCCACTACATAAGGGTGAACCAATTTTTTTGGAACACCCCTAGAGAAAAAAAAAACTGAGCAATGAGATGATAATAAATACAAAAGTTTGTTTCCATGCTTCCCTTGTAAGTATTTAGGAAGCCTGACTATCTGCATCTCTGCGAGATAAAACACGGCATGCAATTTGCAAAACCTAATTTGTTTTAAGCAGCATATGGTAAAACTCCGCCTCCACAAGGACTCACTCTTTTGTCTGCCGCGTTAGAAAAACATGCTCAGCCATGCACCGCTACACAAACCATTTCTGGAGATTTTTGGAGGACTTGTAAAAAATGCCTCTCAACTCGTACACAACCCGGAGATTTTTCTTTCCCTCTGCACTGCCACTGCTGTCAATCTGCATTTTCAGAATCAAAACACAGGCTGGGAATTGAACAAATTATTCTGCTGATGGCACACACAAAAAAAGAAAACCCTAAAAGATCCAATCTGACAAAGCAGAAGTGAAGGCTACATGAGCAATACGACCACATCAGAATCATTTCACCTGCCTGTCTGCGGGAAGTCATCTCTCCTCTATTTCTGCATGTTATCAGACAAACTAGTGTGGATGGGTTTTGTGCAGTTCTCTCTGCGAGCTATAAAATAACATGAATATCAACATGGAGATGACAGTGTCAGCGCTCTGGGCGTTCAAAGCATAAATGTGTGGACCTCTAGTTTACTGGGTGTAATTGAGTATTCTTGTCTGTGACTGTCTTTTCGACTCAGGCAATTTAGCATGCCAGTATGTTGCAATAAAAATGACCCAATTAATTTGATTAGGAAGCGAAGGTTCAAGATACAGAGTGTGAAAACACGAGGCGAATGGTAAAGAGTGCAAGCAGATGCTAATGAGGAATAACTTAATGAGTATAAAGGAGTTTGTGTGCATGCATGTTACATTTGGTTTAACAAAAGGGATGAAACAAGCAGGGGTTGACTTTGCTGAGCCTCAGGTGTTTGCAGGGAAATGATCAAATACTTAGCAGCAGGAACTAAGCTAACTATGGTCTTTATGAATACAAAATAGCAGAGTGAGTAAAAAATACTGAAACAAGGCACTTGTACCACTCTGCCATGGCTGTTTGGTGAAACAAATTGTTGAAAGAAAGACTATGTGGATCTTGAATTTTAAGCCTTACACCAACATCAGAGAGAATACAGAGAATACTGTATATATTTAAAACTAGTAGGCCTCCCTCAAATTTGGTGGACCCATAACATGCAAGCATAGCCTACAAATTAAAATGAACAAAATTAAAATAATCACATAATTAGTTGCATCTGTTTCAATTTAGGGACACGATGAAGTCTATAATAGATAAACTCCCTCATGTCCTGCTATAACTATCCCAAGTTCTTGCTTGTTTCAGGAGCTGTTTGCCCACAGTGTGATTTTAAGCAGTGAAACACATGACCAGTTAGACAGATGTCAGCTGACTGACTTGGCCAGGAACAATATTCCCATTATTTGGGATAAATGGTTGCATTGTCTGTATGTTTTGGATCACTCCTCAGTGTCCTAAAATTGGAAAGCATGAACTAGCCTACTCCTAACTGTGTCATAGCTGAAAGTAAGCACTATAACCCCACAGTTATACTTTCATCTCAAATCCAATGTGCTGCATCCCACACACAGTCAAAACTGTAAAAACTAGGCAGTGATGCTTCCTGTAATGCATAATGATCTTATATTGGGAAAATTAGCACACATGTAGAAAAATGTAGTTCAAGCAGGGTCACCCTTCATTCATCCCTTCCCCTCTGACATGGATACTCGGCTTTGTACACAGGCAAGAAATATAATTTGTTTAAAATGCTGACATTATTTCCAAAGTATTCCTGCCTAAGGTATCAATTATCATAATGGTTGTATATGCCAGCAGCACGCAATCCTCTCTCATCAGACACACACACACACACACACACACACACACACACACACACACACACAACGCGGTGCGGTGCACTTGCTCCGCTCCTCTCTGAACCCCCCTTCCCACGATCCGCCCACCATCTCGGGACTGGAGTCACGTGGCTCACCGCCTAGTGTCTCTCTGCGAACCGACACAACCACAAATCAAACTCACCCTGCGTACGGTGAAGAGAGAGAAAGGAGGATGAGACACGGTGGGGTGTGCGGGGACAGAAAGCCCCTACGACGCCAGTGGGCTGCAATGGAGAACGCTCAGTAGAGGGATATCTGCTGTGGCGCTACGAAACGCTCTCTCTGTTTCCCGCAGAGGAGGGGATATGACCAGACATCTGAACAGGACGGGAGATGAGATTCACACTGTTTCGGAGCCCCGCTTCATCCTGTGATCTCAAGCAGTCCTCCTGTGAGCCTCAGCCTCGGGCTTCGGGGGGTGGACGGGACACGGGGCGCACAGCCTCTCCAGCTCCAACTGTGGGTTCAAGAAATTTGCTTCTTTCTGTCTATTAATTGAATCTGCTGGAGCTCTGTGGGTCTCTGAGAGGAGAGGTGGTCTTCAGCATGAGGGCTGTTTCAGCAAACTTGTTCGCTCTGCTCTTCCTGTGCGCCCTTGGAAGTGTTTTCTACGTCTGGAGCGCACTGGAGAGCCGTTTGGAGCGGCACAAACGGAGGTTCTCAATACCGAGCGGAGGGGCTTTTCACCAAGGTCTCCCAGTAGACCTCTCCGCCAAAACTTTCCGGGCATTACTCGCTGTCCCGGCGCCACAAAGACCCCACTTGGGGGGCAGACTCGAGGCTCACAACCTCACCGATCAAACTGTCTCTGCAGGAAGTCGAGATTACCATATGAATGGGGATAACAAGAGGTCAACGCGGCGGGAGGGCCCGGTCAAGTTAGGCTCCCCGGTGGAGGATGGGATATTTTGGGGTGAATGGCTGGAAGATCTCCTCCCTGCGGGCTTCACGGAGGAATATGCTCAGGATTGGCGACAAAGAGCCCGGACATACCGGATAGTGAAGCTGGAGCCTGGATGCGGTAGGATATCCAATCAGCTCGCCACTTTTGCAGACGGGAGCAAAGCGTGTGTGCGTTACGGGATAAACGCGGATCAGGTGCAAGGAGAAACTTTGACATATTACCTTGCCAGTTTATTGGGCATCACAAACCTGCCACCTTTAATATTGTCACAGCTGAACAGCGACAGTGAGCAATGGGCGGCTGTGAGGACGCGGATAGATGGGTTACAGTGGAGTGACCGAGCCGTGGTTTCTCTCACCGAGTGGGTCTCCAACCTGACCGGGGTGGTCACACCTGCACCGCTCCGACAGGAGAGCAGCGGGCTGCATCCTGTGCTCGGAGAGCTCCGGAACAAGACGGCGGCGGAGCTGCTGGAGCTAATGCAGTGGACCGACCTGATCATATTCGACTACCTGACTGCAAACTTCGACAGGCTCGTCAGCAATCTGTTCAGCCTGCAGTGGGACTCGCGCGTAATGGAGAGGGACACAAACAACCTCCTCAAAACGTCTCATGGTGACCTTGTGTTCATCGATAACGAGGCCGGACTCGTGCACGGGTTTCGGGTGTTAAACATGTGGGAGAAATATCACAATACGGTGCTTAGCTCCGTGTGTGTGTTCAGAAAAAGGACCACGCAGCGCGTGGCGGAGCTGCACAGGCGCAGAGACTCCAGGAAAAGGCTGCTGGAGCTCTACAGAGACAGCGAGCCTTTGTCCCTGGAATTAGGATTTCTCTCAGATGAGCACGCCGGTGTTCTCCAGGACAGGATAGACAGATTATACAAACACATTTTGCATTGCAAAGGCAAGTACAGCCAGCTGTGAACGTTCAGCACGCACTGGTGATGGATTTGTTGTCTGCACAGTATAATGAGCTCTGCAAACGCGATTGGCACACCTGTGCCAAACTGATGCGCATTACACAGAACTGTCTTGAATATCCAGCTGAACTACCTCTTGTGAATAGAATGTGTTGCCTACTTTATGAATACGTAAATTTCACACGTTTATAAGCTCCTGCACATATTTTCACTGTATGCCTCACAGAGGAATGATTAAGGCCAGTTTATCCTCTTACTTCACTCCACTGATGCTCACCTGAATAAGAATCAATATTAAACAGTTAGGCTATTTGTGACTATAGGGTATGATAATGCAGCCTTTCATGTGTGTGTGTTTGGATCTTTGCCTTGTGTTGAGTAATCCTAATGACAAACTCCTAAGCCTTAACATAAGTTGACTCTTGAATACTGTATTTCTGTTGACATCTGGCTCGCTTTTTTATAGAGGATCATTTGCACAGTACATTGTCATAGCAGTACCTGCACTCTTGTAATTGTGTTTGCATTGCATATTCAGCCTTAAAGTCATCGGTGTATCATGCCCATTGTACATGTTGTAAGTATTTTGTAAATATTACCTGGCAATCTGTTTTGGATATTTGATGCTCCACTAATTTAACGTGCGTTGTAACATTCCAAAATCTTGTGTCCTTTTTGATAAATACACTGTAATATAATTGAACTGTTGTCAGACTGTGTTTTACATGCCGTTTGCACTAAACTGCCTTGTTAAGAGTGCATCAAATATTTACCCATGTATGGAGCACTGGGATTTCTCAAGGCCCTGTGCTTGCCCATTACACAGCCTTTCATTGTGCTATAGAAATATTTTGTTCTGGCACACTGTTCCCCAGGAGCCATTCTGTCAGCCACAGGCACGATACCACAGCAATCTCTAATCCCCTTTACAATCTCACCCAGAATGATGAACTGAAGGAGACAACTGACATAATTTGACATTTTCTGAAAAGGGTTTTACTGTTCCCTTGCTATATCAACACTTCATCCTTTTTTTAGACCCAAACGGCAGATTGCAGAATATTTGTCACACTTGTAATATAAACAGTCTTTGTACAGCCTGGGCTGGATGGCTTATTGGCTCAGTCTGTTCAGATGAAAAGTAAGGGAAGTCCCTTAGTGGGTGTCTGAGAAGCCGAACCCACAGTTAATGAGAACTGTGCTCTCAGAGTGGAGTCCGGTTTGCAACCGCTTCAAGGTTGAATAAGTAATTGTGAAAGGTAAGAAAGAAAAAGTGGAGATACATTCTCTGGAGTTCAGTTGTGTCTTACTCTTTCTCTTGACATCTGTGTTTAATTTGACCCTTTTGGAAGCGCCCTTTTCTTATTAGTTCCACCCGGGGACCAGCTCTGTGTCTCATTTATGGTTCTAGACTTATAACATCACAAAGAGAGTCTGTGATCAAAGTTTTCAAGGCCTAATTGTTTCCAGCCTTTGACTATCCTGCACCTCACCTGGTTTCTTTTATATATATTTTTTCTAATCACACAGCCCTTTCCAGGTCACACCACAACAGTTTGTACCACTCCACAGAGAGTGGGATGAGAGAATGAGTGTATCCTGTACAAATAGTGGCTCGATTTGTAGTCGCACTTCGTTTAATGGATTGCACCGCGTATGCATCTGTCAGTGATTTGTTCTTCTCGCAGCTAAGGCGCTACATAGTCGCAGATGAGCAGCAGACGTTGAAGCAGGTGTAACTGGAGGCTTTTTCCAGAGTAACTGCCTGATGCGGCTGTAATAGGGACTTGGGGATCAATATGTGCACTGGCTGTTGTATAGGGAAAAGCAGGTCATGTTAATGTGCTGGTTTGTGGGTGTAAGGTTAGTATATGAATATGTGTGATTCATGGGGGTTTGCATAGACCGAACCTGCAGCTGGACATGGTGCTCTTAGCATGTCTGTTAATGTCAAACCCTGCAAAAAGATTTACGACAGGCCGCTGCAGACACCAGGGATTAAACACAATGCTAAACTAGGGTCTGCATGTCTAAACCAGACTCACAGCCCTTCCTCCTTTCCTGCCTCACGCGCTCTCCCTCCCTCTGTAATTCACCCACATCTCCCTCTTCCTGTCGTGCATCTGTCTCCGCTGTTAACATCACTGTCAACTTCATTTGTTAGCTAAATGGAAAATGAAAGTTTCATTTTCCTAATGAGTTTTTTCGTGGATTCCTTTGCACAAGAAAGTAATTTTTAACCAGGGACCATGCCAGCTGTAATCACACTAATGGCGGATATCAAAGGGGTTGTTGAATCACCCTTTTAACTGTTTGCATATGTTCCTCTGCTCTCTCGCCCGGTTCATTTCAGATCATAACACAAATTCCTTCAAGTCCCCCCTTTTTTTTTTTCTCACCCGGAGGGAACCAAATCTTCATACACACACACACACACACATACCTCTGAGACATGGTCTAATGAAGGCAACTTGTCCTTGCTTGTTGCACCAGTCATACATGCCAGCGTTGTGGCTTCTTCAAGATATGCTCATTTTATGTGCCAGCAAACTGAATCACAAGCTTAGACAGCCGTACAGCCAGGGGCCCGCAGCAGGCCCCGGCACGGACCCCAGGTACTCGAGCTGATCTTCTTCTTTGTTCACATTGCAAACATTCCAGCGGAGCTGAGGGAGGCTCATCTCCATGGACACATTGCAGGGGAAGAGTAAGGAGTCCCAGCTGTGTACATAAACTCTTGTCAAAGTTGGCTCAGCTCATATATTTTAAAAACTATAATGAAGCCAGGATCATTTGGAGGTTATGTTAAAATAAAACAGTTATTATACTGTAGCTTTCTTGATAAGAGTTAGATGAGAAATCAGAATCATTTTTATTTTTGCCTGATCAAAACAAGGCTACTAGGTTATCTTAGCTTAGTGTAGAGACTGGAAACAGCTGGCTCTGCCCATAGATGGTGAAGTATTCCTACCAGCAACCACTCAACTCACAAATCTAATATGTTTATTTAATCCACACAAAAAATGAAATACAAAAATTACTCTGGTTTATGAGCCTGATGACTATTTATTGGCTGGGGTAATATCGCAAAGTCTTTCCTGGTTGCCCAGCAACATCATGGTGACGACAAGACTTCAGGAACTAACTGTTTGCACACACAATTAATTCAGCACACAAACAGTAAGAGCTGCTTGTTGTTATCTACCTGCTTATGAAACTGAGTTTTCACCTGTTAATTAGTTTTTAAATGTGCTTGCAGGTGGATATCTAGTTTCATTCCAACAGAAACAGGCTAATTATGTCCCCTGTTTACAGCTTTATAACAGCCTGTTAGCTTATAATAAGGTAAGCAAATAGGCTGTTATAGCGTTATATTGACTAGACGGACTCATCTAAATCTCATCAAAAAAACAAAAAAACAACCAAAAACAAATATATTTCCGTGTAAAACTCTTTAGGTACTTTGTAAAATCACCAAACAGTTGCTAAATTGCAACAAAAATATTGTTCATTATTTTAAATATTAAAAAGTAAAACTGGGTGTTTTGCCAGATATGAGGCTTGACTGACTGACTCGGACTGTCCCTTTCCAACGGACCTGCCATGTGTGAGGGGACGGACATAACCAGCATTCTTTCATGGCTACACAGTGCAGGGAACTTCCTGCGCATGACTGAATGATTTCATTATGAAACACGGTACACACTGGGGGGAGAGTCACTTAGTCACAGCTGAGTGCATACGGGCCATGAAGGGTAAACTGGGGGGGCCGGGGCAACAACTGGAAGGGGTTTGGCAGTGGTAAGGGCTGCGCATCCAGGCTGTGGTGTGCCTGGAGAGCTGGCATAGAGCCTGGCTTTGTCCAAACGGAGGTTGTAAGAACAAGGTCAGGGCCTCTGGGCATTCTTTCTCAAGACAAAGTAGAAGGTAATGAGTAACAGAGGCTGGCGAGAAGGGGGGATGCACATACCACAGCTAATAAGGAGAGAGAATGTGTTAAGTGTACTGGCCTCCTCTGTTTCGATCAGCATGTGCATGTCCACAAAGACTGAGTTAAATCTAAAGATGTCCTGTCCTTTCCTCTGCCTTTACCAATAAAGCTGATGTTCAAAAAAAGCTACACTCTCAGTTGGTGACTATCCATAGGTGTGAGATTTGGATTTGTCGTATATATGCAGCCATATTTCATCACACGCTGTGTGTTTAACAAGTCTGTGCACCTAAGAACATCACAAGGGACACCGAGCCCTGTTAATCACTGCCAAATGGATTTATGTTTAAAGTCATCAGCGATAGCATGCAAGTGTTTGATAAATGAGTGAATAAAGATGTTTAAAAAAAATGAGAGAGAAAAAAGTCAAATAAAAAGAGACGGTGACGTGATAAGATGTGTGTTTGTGTGTGCGCACGTGTGTGACCATCTAAAACTAAGACTCGGATGGGCAATGTCTTCAGCCAATAAACCTGCATCCTTGAGTGAGGAATTGTTTTTTGCAGGGCTCTGCCACAGCACATCAAACACAGGGAACAGACTAATACATCTGTCCAGCTGTTGTCTACGCGCTCAGGGCTGCCAGGCTTGCAGATTATGGAACAGATTACATCCTCCTTGTCCCTTTCCATCACAGAAGTCTGTTACTTTCATTGTGCCAGTTTATTTCATATTTTCTTTCCAGTCTACCATGACATCCAGTGAGTCAGATGCTTGATGTAGTTAATGTTGGCAGAAATATTATGGCTAATACAGGCATTTTTGAATACCTCATTATATAATTTCATGATATTATTAGATATGGAGCAATAATATAGCCTATGGCATGTATACAAATAGACGCAGAAATCTGCATATAATCCATTAAACTGTTTTTGAAACAAGAACTGTTTAACCTCAGTTTGGATTCCCTCTATTTTCCCTTAATACGATTTGCTTCATGCCAGTCATTGCATACATAAAAATAAATCCTGATTAATTTCCCCACTTAATTCCATCCTATTTGTTATGCTTCGTCCCTCAAGCTCTGTCTCCGAAATGTCAGACCACAGCCTGCAGAAAGTCATAAGCCTCGTTTGATTTCATGTAAAACGTTTGCATTTTTGAGCACAAAGAGAGTAGGTCTATAGCTCTAATTCAGAATGAAAGAGACTTTTCTTAACTCAACTGTATAATGATGGCCCCACATCAACAACAAAAATGTCCTATTTGTAAGTCAAAAGCTCCAAATGAAATGTTTGTCAGAGAGCTAAATTCGGCGTGTGTTCTATTCCAGCATTCTAGCACGTCTTGAAAACTCTCTTTTGTTTATTTAATCTAGGATTACTCAGGCATGACATTAGCTCCCTCGTAAGGACCTTGTTGTGTTCAAGTGTTTTTGCCTTGCTTTTCCCCCTTCCTTACTTGAACTGAAATGTTGCACAGCATTTGATTGACATGCTTGATGGATTCTGATATTCCCCTATGCCTGTTGATTCATCAGTGCAGGGGACCTGTTTCAAGAACATGCCTTTTCACTCATTTGCATGTGGGTTCATCTCTATGTAAATGTGAATTAGTATGCTTATGGAAATGACAGTTTTTTTTGTTTGTTTTTTTTCCCGGATCTTTTTTTGTTTGGAAGAATCACTGATCACATTCATGGGGAGATAATCTATCATTTTGCTGTTGAATGTGTTCTCTCTCACTGCCACCTGCACCTAGCTGAGACTGCAGTCATAATTAAGATATTTATATGCAAATGTCATGAGGGCAGATTATGAATCAGCCCCAATGCCATTTGATCGGTCCAAATTAACTGGCTGGACATATGGTTATGTGCACCTAACGAGGATGAAAGGACGACTTCTGATTCTGAAAGGGTGTATGCAAATGCTGCACCACTTAGCAGGCTACTGTAAAACTTTTATATCTGTATGTATTTAATTAATTAGATTCAAAATTAGCATTTAAAAAACCCTTCTCCTATTCAACGGCATTAAAATGTCAGTTTTTGCCATACTTGCTGGCACAACGGAGTTTTGGGTTTATCGCTTTTTTTTCAGTGGGCTGTGTCATAAGAGCTTTGTCCTCTCCATGCCTGAAGTGCAGAGAGAATCGATACACAGAAGGGCAAGAGGACGTGTGATACTGGTGATGACAAAATACCTACAACCTGCTGAAACAGCACATTCCTTCCTGCTGGCTGACCACTTGCTTTCTGAATGTTAGTGTTGGCTGGAGGCTGTACCCTGTCAGGGACCTGCGTATGTGGTTACTTGCAGTAGTCTTTTTGAATTATAGCACCCAATGGCTGCACTGGGTATCAGTAATTTGGTCATTTCTATGTAAATTGCACTGTGTGCCGCCATCGTTGGCTGTTGTACCACACAAATGCTCCTGCATGCCTTAATGTTCCATAATGGTACACTGTTACAGTGAAATGATTAAAGCTAACTGTGAGAAAATGTCATGATGGTCAATCAGCAGATAAGTCAACAGGAGCAAAGATAGAAGAGCAGTGCACTCAGGCATGCGGCGATGAAGACGGGTCTAAGAGGCAGGCAGTCGTTTTGGGTTGAGTCCAGGTGCTGGCCTCACTCTTTAGAGGGTGGAAGATGGAAGAGCTCACTAGAGACAAATATTAGGGGGGTTTATGGCTGACTCTGCAGTATCATAGCCATTTGAAGAAGACCGGACGTGCCTTAGTGAAGGTGAGATGGGACTGCAGAGTATGGGATACAGAGGAATAGGGCAATGTATAAAAATTATATACATATAACCTAATGAAGCCTATGTGATTTCATGGCTATACTACTTCAGATTTTTATAAACTTAGACTGGAAATCTTGGCAGCACTGCAAGCCAGGTAATCTCAGATACTATTATCCTTTCTGTCCTTGACAACAATATCTCTCGATGGCATTGTTACACTGAATTATCCTAAAATAATCACGTTTCTGTGGATTTGAGGCGCACGTTTTTATCAGAAAAAATCTCTCACTTTTAACTGTGGAACACTGTCTGTGCCTGCAGAAACTTTACTTAAAGGTATCCTGGTGAGGTTTTGACTACTGGAGCAATATTTCGGATCCAAATAAAGAAATAGATGCGCACAACGTCAGCACAACACACATTCTACAGTCAGAGTATTTCACTAATCAACACTTTCTGGCGTGTGTAGCAATGCACCACAATGAAGGCTGGTGTAAACGTGGTGCATGGTGAGAAACTTTTATTAGTAATGAAATTGCCATCTAGGGAAAACAAAAAGTGTCTGTTAACACTTTCCTATGACATAAATCAGCTTCCACCCAAACAGGTCAACAGAATGGCTGACAAAGACAGGGAATATGGCAGAGACTAAACTGAGAAGAGCAAAAACAATAAAGGGGGAACTAAAAAGATCAGACACATTATGTTTTGCTCCTATTTTATAGATAGAAAATAGATGTGGAGAAATTTAATTATATGTTATGAACACTTGAAAGACATTCCTTTCCTTTCACACCTGTAACCTGACTCATCTCAAATAACAAGTCTGAGACGCCCAGGCCTCCCGCACCAGCAGCCACAGCAATTATACTGTGCTCTGACATGACTGCAGGGTGAGACTTAGTGTCTAGAACTTCATGACACCCTTGCATTACAACAACCAAAGGGGAAACAATACAGGGTGTAGTGGTTCACTTCCTCCCAGGTTAAGAGGCAATTCAAGCAGCAAACCTTTGTGTTTTAACCTTATACTTTTGGACAGCACACATCCGTTGGCAACACATCTGAAATGCGGAAGAATGTGGGAGGTTTGAATATCCACTCTAAACAATTTTTTAAAAAGCACTTGACAGACAAGGTGGGGTTACAGGAAATTCAGAGAGCCATATCATTTTATGAATCAGTGATGCTGAAGGCAACAAAACAAAGAGGCTTTGATTTAGTGATATGGCTCCTGTCCTTGTCTCGTTTTCTTTTCACCTCTCTTTTTTTCCCCTCGCACTTTTTTCCTTAATTTCCCATGCACATTCTGATTCTTCACATCTATTTGGCCTGTGCAAATATTGCCATTGTGAAATCCCCTAGGCATTGATTGATTGCATGGAGGGGGCAAATCATCCGGGCAAGTTACAAAGACATCTTCTGCAAAATCAATGCCACTGAAAGGGAGGCTAAATCTTTTTAAGGTTCCACAAGCCCTTGTAATATACCACTGTCTACCACAAGGGGAATATCTTTTTCTTTTCTATATCTTTTCTCTCATTTTGTTTCCTTTCATTTTTTTCTTCACCCACTTCGATTTTTGAACCACCTCATTTATTCCATATCATTTATCCTTAAAGAGAATAGAGGGGGTTTATTGGACACTTGAGCTTTCAAATGTGTCATTGAGATCAGCTACTGTATATGAGCCCATTTAATGGCAAAATATATTGCCTCCCATCAGGTAATGGAAAGGTATAAATACTGGCTGTGAGATGCACTAAGACAGAAAACAGACATCTCCGGCAAGGGCAAAGAGAGTGCAACAAAGTGATTTATTCATTTGTGTGTTGACTTTTATGTTCCTCCTACTTTGCCTGTCATGGAGAAGTAACAGGGAGCAATAGTAATGTCATTTTCATGGTTTCAGTCCAGACACACACACAAGAACACACACACTGAAATGATTAGTAGATTCTTTTTGGGCTACAGAAAATTAATTGCCACCAATTTTCCTCATTCTCTACATCCCTTCATCAATAAGTGATTATCCAATCACAGCTTAAACACAGCAACCCTGAAATGATAGACACAGCCTGCCTGTGGAAGTTTAAATTTTTCCACATGTCAAAGTGGGCTGCAGTAGTTTTGAGTGAGCATTTGAATAGTTTAAGAGGGTACTGGGTGCAAACTACAACTAAACTTTGTCAGAAGAAAGGTTTTTGTAAAAGAGGTAAGCACTTACTCAAACTAAGGCATGAAAGTTTAGCCTTGGTGCCTCTGAAGTCATGCAAGCAGTGTAGTTTGTTTAAAGCTTAACGTTAGGTTTTCTTTTCTGGTGACTGGATTTAGGCTTCAAAAATCAAAAAGGCGGTGTTCATTTGTGAAGTCTATCTGGATAAAATGTGGAAGTACTGTATGATACACTTCTGTTTGTCTCAGAGATGATACCTGCAAGAAGCTTATGTAAAAAAAAAAATCCATTGGTCTTGTGCTAAGGGTTTGAATATTGATTCACAAATTAAGAGTAGTATTGATTCACAAATATAAAAATTGTGAGATCTGGGGGAGACAAACTTTTTTTTATCTCAAATAAATAAATGAAAGATTAATAAGTGACGAATGCAGTGGCCATAACACACTGTACAGTACAGGTGCACAACATGTCGCAGGAGACCTTAAGTGATCCAAGGACACAGACATCTGGTAGACAGATAGAAACAAACCTCTGCTCACTGACACACAAACAAATGGAGGGCAAAGTAGTGACTAGGCTACGGCCAGGCAGACGCATGACTTTGAGTGTGCAGGGTTAAAGAATGCAAGCTCGCTGTGCAGGAACAACAGAGTCAGGCTTGGCCACGACCCCGGCCATGTTCTGTTTTTATAACCCTCAGTCTTCTCAAAAACATCCCCGCCTCTGCCATCCCTAAATTCTCTGATGTTTCTTTCTGTCTGAAGTAGCCGCTGAACACGCAAGCCCGCATTACACGCTAGGATATTCCCATCTTGTAAAAACAATAGGTGTGTGTGGGCGCTGCCACGTCGTCAGCGGGCTTGTATTCCATGCTTCTTCCATGAATCAAAGGCTGTGTTACCCACACCTCAGATAGTTGACCACCCGAACTAATCCATCTGCCTTGTTGGCTGTCAACATGTTGCCCTTCATAGATATTAGGAAGCCTGAACGATCCCCCCTGTCCTTCTCTTTTCTGTGCCCCCCCCCACCCCTCCCTTTACCCCTCCCAGGTGTTCCCATAACTCACCGGGCCTCAAATCCCACGCAAGCATTCCTGAACTTCAGAGGCACATCGGCAGATGAGAGGCAGGATTTATGGCTTGCTGATGGACAGTGGAGGGGAGGGGGGAGTGGAGCGTGAGAAGGTGATAGGGTCCACTTCAAAGAGGAGGAAGCGTTTGTTGTTGTTCTTTCCTGTGCTCAGTGGGGCACACATATGCACGGCCCTCTTCCCTCTGTGCCTGTGGACGGTTAGATTGCTCCAGTCACTAGTTTGCACACAGTTACACAAAAAGTAATCTGAGCCTTTTTTTTTTACTTTTTTTTTTTACATGACTAGATATGGGTGGTGGCGTCTTGAAAGTTTGACTCTCACACGTTGAAAGACACAGGGAGCTATTACAGACATGATTTAGCCTTTCATTTTTCATAATATCAAAGGTGACCCTTTGAAGATTGCCTCCAAGCTTTTCTTATTGTGCCTGGATAAAATATTCCCCCTTGTTCCTAAATGCCACCTCCGTCTGTGCGATTAGAATTTATTTGTGTGCCTTTGCATATAACTTCATAGGTCACACAAAATAGCATGAGCGTGTGTGCATCTGCGTGGGAGTGTTTGTATTTTGGTGTTATGACCGCACCTATACCCACAACCGGCTAGTGTTACACTGCAAGGGGCCCACGGTGTGTGGGGTTGATGGATGTGTGGAGTGGTATCGTTTCTCTGAGCCGGATGTGTAATGAACCTTGCTTTGCTTCTGTAACATTTGGGGTGATTGATTACAAACAAGGGCCATTTAACATGCAGGGGTGCTGCCTCTTAACAATGCAACATAGCTTTACAGATGAGATCACACATAGCGTGAGAGAAGACACCTCGCCTATGTCTACAGTACGCTGCTGATTAAATTAAAGCTGTGCATGCTATCAAGCTTTCCTTCAACCCACATGAGAGTAATAACCCGAGATCAACAAATCACAATTCATATACAATTTTTAGATCTTCACACCGTAGAGCCAAAAGTTCACGACTCACTTTTATGGAAGAGAGGATACACAGAGCTGTATTTGTTGCTGTGGGTTTAAATATACAAACTGTCTCATTTCTATGTCTCATTTCCTTTTTCTCATCCTGTCTGCCATTCCTTTACTGTCTGAACACTCACAAACTTTTCCCATCATTAACTTCCCCAGCTCTATTTGCTGTTAAAGGGATAGTTTGTGCTATAAGACACAGGGTTGTGAGTGGTAGTTATGTATGACCAGCTGCAGGTTCAAATCTGTGTGCTCCCAGTTTGGAAAAAAAACAGTGGCAAAGAAATTCCCTGCTGACCCTGTCCACAGCAGCAGCAGGGTCTCATCCGGTCTACTTTTCCAAAAATGTGCCAAAGACGATACGTTGGCGATGAATCAGGATCTCACAAAAATGTAAAATAACGCAAACTATCACTTTAAGGTGGTAAGGTGATGTAACTTGTGGCTGTTATTCCCAGTAACCAAGGCAATCCAAAAGGCGCCAGTTCTCCCGCTGCTTAATCAGACCACTGCTTGTTCACTCTCCCCTTTCTCATGGTCTCGCTTGCCAACTAAAACCAGTCGGGCATTACTGAGAAGCAACCTGCATCTTTATCTAATGAAATCTTCTGGAATGTCGGCACTTGCATTTAAGATTTTTAACTTTTTTGACATGGACTTGTGTGAACTTTTATACACACTCGGCATATTTCAAATTAAAAACATTAAAAATCACTGAGAAGGAAAGTGATCAGAGTTTTGGACTCAACTGCATATACATTAGTGACTGCAGAGAGTATTCAAATTTCTTCTTTTTTTCTACACTTAATTGTGTTGTAGACTAAACTTAAATCTATTACATTTTGTCCATCAATCTCTACTCTATAACTTCTCACAAAGTGAAATATGTTTTTGCATATTAATGAAAAATGAAACCTCTGTGGTACTCCACACTGTGAGCAACAAGAAATCTGTTCTGGACTGCGGTACACCTATGGCAAACTGAGCTGATTGGACATTGTTTATAGAGGCACATAGCTGTGTGGCCCCATAATTTACACCACATATAAGGCCAAAAACCAAGCCAGGGAACTCTCTGTAGACCTCTGTGGTCTGGTATAGATCAGGGCAAGGGTTTAAAACACTTTCTATAGCTTTAAGTGTTCCCAGGAGCACAGTGGTAATTGTAAAAGGGACAGCTTGGAACCAGCACGACTATTCCTTGGGTTGGCCAAATACAAAGAGGTCCAGTGACCTGAGAATGGAGTTTACCTTTCAGCACGACAATGACCTGAAGCCAAGACAACGCTGGAGTGGCTTCAAGTCAACACAAGTGTCTTAATGGTCCTTTGACCCAAGACGAATTTAAGTTGTAACTGCTGCAAAAATGTCTGCTTTAATAAATAAGATAATAGATTTGATGTTCTTATAAACTTGCCTAAAATTTGTCATGGAGTGTCATTAAAAGTTAAATGAAGTCTGTTTAAAATTAAATCTGCTGCACAATAAAGTATGCAAACAGTAAAGGGTTCTGTCTACTCTTTAATGCAACCTTACAGTTCATGTTCCCATTTTGTCTCTGTGTATGCCCCCATAGTTTTCTATCTTTACTCTTTGCAGGGAGCCTCTCTAACCTGCCTGATTTCAGTCACTGCAAAAGAGCTTCTGCAAAAGTCTTATACTAGATGTGTGTGTGAATGTGTGTGCGTGTGTGCGTGCGTGTGTGTGTGTGCGTATGTGCGTGCGTGCGTAGCGAGTGTTGTGCTGGCCCTGAAGTGACACAGTGAGGGTATAAATAGAGCAGGCCCACAGATCACTGTGCCAGACAGAATGTGGCATCTGCTGTGCTGGGAGTGCAAAGTGTTTGAGAGCCTCTAAACTCCTCTCCATTCCTCTTCCCTCCTCTTTCTCTCATCTTTCTTGCTATTCTGTACTCCTGTCTGTTCATCCCCTCCCTCTCTCTCGCTCTCTCCTTTTACCTTTGTCATCTTTCTCTTTCCCCCTCCTACCGGTCCTTTTCTCTGCCTCCACCTCTGTCTCGTTTTTTTTACCTCCTGCCCTGCCCCCTTCTCACATACTGCCACACATCTGCTGCCATGTGTTGAGTGCTGTGGAGCAGTCCCATTTTCAATTTAGGGTATAAGATCCTATTTCTAAACACACAGAAGGAACCGGATAGGAGGGTGGAAAGAGGCGGGGAGAGGGGGGGTAGAAATGGCGGAAGTAAGAGAAAAAAAAGCATATAGTTGGCCCTGCAGTGGTTCACATCAAAGCCTTGATTTTATATATGCTTTACAAATTCTTCCACTGCAATGCTACACATGTTCCATGTAAAAACTATTTAATCCCGTGGGATTATGTGATGTACTTGCAAGGCAATCTTGAGCGGGACAGGCACTTCTGTAAGCACAGGAGATAAAAGCAAAGTCATTGTGATTCTCTGCAGGTTATTTCCCACCCAGAGCCGATTATTAATCCTACTGATTTAGTGATTCATTTCCCTGCTCTCAGTAAAGCCATTACAAAGTGACGGTAACCCCTCTGCCCCCGCTAGATCACATGTGGCAATGCACTGTAGCATATCACGCAGAGATGCATATCCAAACAACACGCTTCATTCGTATTCAACACAACACAAAGCCCCCGCCCCCCTCCACCGACACACACAATACACAAAAGTTAAATTAAGAATGAGTTCCTTCTAGCGCCATTACTGTATTCATTTATCTACCACTTTTTTTTTTCATTATTTCCCAGAGGCACGCCACTTAATCTCATAATCTGCTTTTACAGTGACTAGTGTTGTATTCCCGCAAAGACAGGGGACAAACAAGCATACATGGGCGCACACACAAACAGACCCAGTATCAGCAAAATTAATAAGGAGCTTACTCGTCATTAGATTTCCATTTTAAAAACAATGATTCATCCATTCTTCCTATACTCCCTACTCTTTTTTCCCCCGTTCACCCTATATCCTTTTCCCAAGCTGCTTCCATGCTCAAAGACAGGTAGTCTTCAGCGTTTATTTGCTGACTCAGTGCTATGTCCCCCCTCTGGCAGTCTTATAATTGTTTTAGGAGGAGATGTTGGACACCGGCAGTGTGGGACTTTCAGGGAGGAAAAAGAGGAGGGGCCAGCATCAGGAAGATGGGGGACTGTCCAACCGTCAGTCAGAGAACAGCAGCAGGTCAACTTTTCATCCCTTTGTTTGCTCGCAGGCAGTGTTCTCGTCTGAGAAGGCGAAATTCAATCTTCATCCTTTCACTCAAGTTTTTTCTCTCCCCTCCACATTACCCTTCTTTGCCCCCCCACCACCATCAACCTGCTCTTCCCTCTTCCTCGCTCGCCTTCCCTGTCTCCCTTTCTTCTTCTTTCTCAGCACTCCGTCAGTCACACCAGCAATGCATGCACACAAAAGACTCTACTCCATTTTGTAAGCCTGGGGCATTGCTGTTTGAGTGAACATTGTGTGATTCTTTTTTCGCTTTTAAATCTGTAATTACCACAGCGATTGAGCCAAACGCACTCATGCTCCCTCATCTCATACCCCCATCCCCCAATTTTCCACTCTAACAGGGAACAGAAATAAGGTTCATTTTCCCACCTTTTGACAGACAGCTGCAGTGTTACCTTGAGAGGAATGCTCGACTCTGATCAGAGGACACAAGTAAAACTTAGAAGGTCCGCTTCAACTTGAAAAGATAATAAGAGGTTTGTGATGTGAGAGGCTTTGCTTTTCGTTGGCAGCTTTCTTTGTGAAATGTGTTTCCAATTTCTTTTCCTAACAAGGAGCATGCGGAAACCCTTCAATCATCATCAGAACACTCCCAAATTGTGAAGGTCTGGTTTGTTTGGCAGCCAGTTTTTTAAAGTATTCAAAAGTGTCTCTCTCCTTTTTCGCTCCCTATCTCACTAAACACACTCACCTTGGAGCTGTGTCTCTTTCAGGGTTTTGTAAGCGGAGTCCTCCACAATCTACCATGAGCCACAGAGGATGCCATGCGGGGACTCGGAGGCTTGGAAGGCTTTTGGCAACGAGAACTTTCCAGGACGCCGTCAGTGCCAGGAATCCATATGTCAGGGGGCACAGAGGAGCATTGTGACCCAGCGCCCACATTTAGAGGCCTGCAGAGAGGAAGCACAGAGGAAAACAGTGAATGTCATTGTTATAAAGTACCAATGATCTGCTCTGTTTCCTCGGCTATGATCTCATGTAAGTTAGTGGTCCAGCTGTGGCCAAGCATGCATGAAAAAAAGTCTGTTATTCATAGGTTTGTGTGTGAAAGCCAAGTATGAGTATGCTTATATGTGAGGTATATTTGATGTTCATTTCACTTTACGGCCATATATATATTTACCTATCTACGGAAACAGCAAAAAAATTGGATACTATTTCCAAGGAACTGGGGAAGTTTTGATGATCCAAACTCAGACTCAGTGGCATGTACACACTTGTTTGGCACTGATGAAGCACAGATGTAGAGGGAAGACTGAGCACATCAAGACATAACAGTTGTGGACAAACGTCCCATTGTGTTTTCTCTGTCTCAGAAGGGAAGGACAGTGTCAAACTGTATCCAACAGATCTTAAGCAGATTAGGACCGAGTCACTTTATGAGACAGAGAAACTTTTGTTAACCTTAGTCAGTAAAGTCTAGACAAATTGGAAAATGTATTTAGGAACATCCCCATGTGACTTAAGTCAAAGTTAAATCTGCTGTAACATTTAGTTACAAACTACGGAAAATAATAAAGACTTGTCAGCACAAAGGCTTTTACTTCCATGCTGGAGCGCTGTATACTGAATGTGTACAGCTTTGTACCAATAAAGCAACATTTACTGTGGTGCAAGAGGTTTCTGTCCCCATGGCCTCTGTGATGTGCCCTTTGGTATCCACCTAAAATTGGCAATTGGCAATTCAGAGGTGCACCGCATCTTTAGTGTCATGATTTGCAATGTTTTGCATGCTCTGCCTGCTCACACTATGAGCACCTGTGCTCTGTACTATTTCAGTGACAGCTGGTAGAAGCCAGATCACATCATTATACACAGAAAAACCTGGCTAAACATGTAAACTATCAGTGGTTCAGTCCAGAAATGTAAATTTTAGATAAAAAGAGACATTACTTCAGTGTTGCAGGTTTTATATTCATATTTGGACTGCTGTGCTCTACAGTCATACTTACAAGACTTACATGCAGCTCTGTGCCAGTTTCCAAGAATGGTCACACACTGAGATAAAATATGTGGTTTACAGACAGACAGATAGATAGATAGATAGATAGATAGATAGATAGATAGATAGATAGATAGATAGATAGATAGATAGATAGATAGATAGATAGATAGATAGATAGATAGATGATAGATAGATAGATAGATAGATAGATAGATAGATAGATAGATAGATAGATAGATAGATAGATAGATAGATAGATAGATAGATAGATAGATAGATAGATAGATAGTTCAGTACTTTGGGAATAGGGTGAACTATGAAACTATGAAAAAAGTTAGATTTAATGAAATAAACCCAGGCGCAATATGCTCTGTCAAAATGGATATTACTAAACAAATACTATATGATGGTAATATGGTTATACAGTATATGGTATAAGTTATTACACTGGTGTAATTTTACTTATACAGTCCTTTATAGAATGACCTAAGAAATACATTATTTAATACCTTTAAAAACAACAATATCTATTTTTCTTTGGATTGTAATGAAAGGCAATTCCTGTTCTACATTAAAAATCTATACTGCTGTTTGGTGTAAAGCAGGACATTTCACTTCTTTTGTCTGGAAACATGTGGTAATGATTTATTGATTCAGTCACAGTGTTGCTTTTGAACATTATACCATACACCATTTCAGTTGTATAAAACAAATATAAATAAACCAGCCATTCGTATAAAAAGAGAGAAAATGGTGCAGCTGTGCCCTGTTGCCTGCCATTTTCTAACCCACCCCCCCAACTGTTAGCAAGCTATATGTTCAAAACAAATAATAAAAAAAAATAGCAATCCATCAATACTGCCTGAAATTTTCTCCCATGTGTAAGGAATGAATGAAAGGACTACCGAGGTATGATACATTTCAAATTGCTTGAGGAATACAAGCCTAAGCTTAATTGCGTCCGCACACTGAACTGTGCAGAGAGAATTCAAACTTGTCATATTAGCTGAGCTGGATGTTTGATTCCGAACAACGTTATTACCGTCGCCCCCCTGACACCCTGTTTCTGCAGCTCTGAGCAGAAGTGGACCGTGAGCCCCCCAATGGAAACTGCCGGTTGCACATCACTGCCCGACAACTAGCGGTGTAAGACAGTTACCGTGTTCACAGAGTGTGTGTGTAAGAGGCTGATAAGAGCAGTATTTGGATCAAACAAGGGTAAGAGAGAGAATGTATGCCAAGCCAGCAACGGTGCTTTACTGGTTCATCTGCTTTGTGTGTTTGGCCCCACTTGATGTCTGTCTGTCCATCTGATTTCACACTCCAGTGCCTGAGAAAAGTCACACAGCTTAAAGTTTCAATTTGCTGAGGAATGAAAAGCACTTAAGTGCACATGAAATATATTGTGTTTAAAAAGGCAGTGGAGAAAAAAAAGAATGAAAAATATCCTCAAAATGTGAGTATCTTACATGCAAAATAGAAAAATGCACACTGTTGATCTTTTCCTGTGTTAGTTAAGTGCAAAATCACCACTGACGTATTTGTGATCAGTTTAGTGAATGTGTCATAATTCATCAGTTTGGTTCAGATAACCTGCAGATTTACTCTAACTGCTCATTTCTAGCAATCCAGTCTAAACTGAACCTGGGCTTACAAAAATAGACGTGAGGCGGCTCTCTCATGGGATTATTGATTAAATGACGTATTGATGGAAGGCTGCAGCCTCGAAGCTAGGTATTGATTCTGTGTTTCTAGGGAATGGAGGACAGAGCCATAAAGAGATTTTGTAACTCTTAATAGCCTTAGAGAGGTTAAGAGAAGATTGTGACTAATGTGGAACCATTATCTATGAAGGGCGATATTGTTTCGAATGTCAGAAATTCGGTAATGAATGCACAAACACGCACACTGACCCCATTTCATTCTTATGAAGGACTTTGACTACATTAACACCGTAACCCCAGACCCACAATCCCACTATAGGAGAAACAAGAACCAGCAAAATTCCTTTAATTCAGGAAAAAAAAGGGTGCACAAATTGTAGAAGTGTGAAACCACATAGGCTTTTTAAAATTTTCCAAACCTAAACTGAGACTGACGCACCAATACTGTGGGAAGGGGTATTATTGTCAGTCACCACTCTCTCTCGCTAACATGAGTATTTCTGTTTTCTTGAGGGAGCACTCGTCTCGGAATATGCTTTTCTCCTACTCGATTAGAGAGAGAGCGACAAGAAGAAGAAGACAACGTAGAGAAAGAGAGCTTAGTCTAGATATCCCTTTGGCAGTAGACCGTGACGAGTTGGTACTTTGGGTGATCCATATCACAATGCATTCTGTGCGTATCTATGATACAGGGCTCATTTTAAAAAAAATATGAAAGTGAGATTCCTATTCCATTTTGAAATGGATGGCCTTGGTTGTACGACAGACATTACAGGTTAAAGTAGGGTTGAAAGACTGACAAAGAAGATGACTTAATGATCAGTAAAAAACAAAAAGAAACATCTCTGGAGCAAGAGGACTTTTTGAATTCTTAGTACTAATGTTTGAAAAGAAATAAATTTGGGAGGGGTCAACTTGAAACCTTTAATTGTCTTAAGTAATTTGACACCTCATTGATATCAACGAGAAAAGACAACATATTGGCAGTATAATGCAAGTAAGGCAACACCACAGCATCATTATCATGAAAGGTGTCTTTAAACAAAGGACTGTTACATTACATTTAATTAGTTTTTGCTAATGCCTGACAGTCTCAAAACTGGTAGCTACATGTATCTTGACTGGCATAATTGCTTCAAGTAATTAATAATGATAATAATAACAACATATTTTCCCCTTTCAGATTGAAGGTGATGGTTTTAGATGAGAAAACGTTTTGAATGACAAAGCCCTTCATCTCTGTCCTTCATATTATGTGCTCTCCTTGCACAAACTCTACTTCCTCTCACCTGCATCTCACTCTTTACTGCCGCTGATCAGTCTTGACAGCTGTCCTTCCCCTGACTTGCCCTACACACACACACACACACACACACACACACAAACACACACAATATTAAGCATGTGCAGCACCAACAGCCCATCTCACAAAGCAGCATCACTAATTCCATTGGTAACTGCAAGTCCAGATGTGTCTCTCTTTACTTCTATCCAGATCAGGTTGGTGGTATTTAAAGTTTTATTCAGCAAAGTTTATCCCTCCAGTCCTACTTCATGGGATGGGCTTCAGGAATCCACAAATAACCACACAAAACAACATATTGATTGTTTTGTGTTGCACGGCTGTGAAAAGCTGACAAGTGAGCGAGTGGTGGAAAAGTCAAGATCATCCCGAGAATGATCCAGAGGGCAAATTAGGAGCTGGGAGACAGGATAAAATATCAACAGATAAGTGGGGAGAGATGCTCACTCCTCCAAGCACTGTCCCTCTGACAGACTGGTGCTGTTGCACTGAAGGACATTTTATCTTGAGACCAACAACTGACCTCATGCCAATAAAACAATGTTAAATCTGAGGCATTAGGTAAGTGTTTTCCGTCTACTGTGCTCGTCTGCCAAAGCTCCCCCCTTAACTCTTGGCGGGCATTTCTGAGAGCTTGATGTTCTTTATGTTGCCAGCTTCCATGCAAAGGCTTCTCTGAGCCGCAGAAACACAATTTGGGTAAACAAATTTAGCTCCTATTGCCTGTCACATTTTGTTTCCCTACAATCCCTGGGCAGAGAAAGAATAATTCCTATCAGTAGCCACATATTGGATTTATATTGAGTGCTTATTCTAATGAATTGCAAGTCAATGAGCCTGTTAATTGTTTTCAGTTTTATGTCGAGTGCAAGATGCTGCTGTCTCTTGCTGTTCAGCAGAGCTGAATGCAGTGAAAGACTTTAAAAGTCAGGTGACCATTTAACTTTGCCCTGGTTATGAAAAGTGGTAGCAATATTTGAGCGTGATCTTTCTGCGATGTGTGAGGTGAAACTGTTTGTGCTCACTCTCATCTACAACTCCAACCAAAATTAAACATCTGTTTCTATTAAACGCCCTCTGGAAACACAGTTTTAGTTTGAATCATTACATCAGCATGACATAAGCGAGGCTCATGCCAAGGCAAATTTGATTTTGCCAATGTATTCACAGTTTTTTCCTCTCTGTTTATAGTCCTATGGTACATATCTTCTGGTGGCAATCTTTACATAAGACTAATCCACTTTAAAACAGCTCAAAAATATTTGGCAACACAGCATCAACATCCATATCAAGTGGATGCCGGGGGCTTATTTGGAATATTTTTTTTCCTGATTATTTATGGCGTGCCATTGAAATCGGAGTAACAGTCAACCACTATTTGCCAAATACTGCTTGTGTGAAGCCCAGCTCAATAGCCTCTTTAGATCTCTCTACAGAGAACAGCTTGTTTTTCCTCATCTCCCTGTCTCTCTCCCTCTCCAGACCTCTCATCCGCTCATCCTGCTCCATTGTCTCTCAGTGCTTGTTTATGGAGGTTAAGGATGTGAACAGAAGGGGAATGCAGTCAGTATAATTAGAAACTCCCCGTTAACACCAGTGCTAAAATCCGCAATTTGCTTGCTCTTCCTGTATTCATAATAAACACATCTTCGTATGATCTGGTAGTTGTCACTCAATCCGCTGTAATTTCATATAAACTGATGGTCAATAAAATAATCTGCTTTTATATCTGCTTCCCTATTTTGCTTGTATTTTCAAGTTACCGTATCCTCCACAACAACATGCAAGTTTCATCTCATTCTCAGGCATCACATATTGCTTTTATGGGTTATGGCGCTACAATGTCTGCATGGATAATTATGTTTGGATCACTGAGTGAAGTCACAGTTTTCAAACAGAGAAGAAATTTGGACGTTTGAATATTTTGTACTTTCGGGAGAAGTTTCAAATCTCTGTTGCAGGGGCAAATTGTTAGTCACATCAGGTCTCTGACTACTGACCACGCTTCTTTTGTAATGTTTACAGGGAACCTTAAAAGCTATTTCCACTGGCAGAGACAATGTTTGTTCAATCTTCAAAGATAAAAAAGATATACTGAAATAATTACCGAAATAAAACAGTAGAAAGTAAACTGACCAACAACAAACCAGAGGCAAGGCCAGCGAATACACAAACTCCTAATGGCCTTTTTCCAACAACCTGATTTTCTTTTCTTTTTTTTTATTAATCAATTTGTAATTATTATTTTCCTTTGTTGCACCTTTATGGGCCATTAACCGTTGCTCTATTTTGAATTAATCGAATAAACAAAGAGAAGAGGAGAAAACAACCAGAGCAGCCCTGTGTTTCCAGCAAGGTCGATCTGCATAGTGATGAAAGGTGGATTCATTTGATTTCATTTATCATAATAGAACCAAATGGAACACTTAAAGACAGGGAGCTTACACTTTGTACACTGAATGAAACATTGGAAAATACAGTAAAATAAAAAGCCCTTGTAAAATGTCTACAGTGTTCAGACGACCACAGCTATTATTCCAGTGAAAGTGGTTGTTTTATGGGTGATTCTCTGAATTGGGTTGTCTGATTTTTTAATAAAAAAAAAAGAAAAGAAAGAAAACATGTAACAATGACTCAATCCCCTAACAGTGTTTGTTTTTGTTGCATGTTGTTACAGGGTTGAAGGCTGTTAGTTTTTTCCTAAACAAAACTATCATGGAGTTGAAAGGTTGAGCTCAGCTTGACAATGTCAATCTCACAATAAATATAAGAAAAGTTGTTGTTGTTATGGGTTTGAACAAAACTGGGGGACATGATAATGATTTTTGTGTTGTTTTGGTTAAACCATAAAAAAAGGTTAATTGCAATTCGTATTTGTTTTAAATTCAATGAAAAAGTGATTATGGTCAACAGGGGCACATGCCTACTCCTTAGCAACCCATAAAATTAAATTCTAATGTTTTTTGTGTTTTATAATCCAAAGACGCATTTGATGGCTTTAAAAGAAACTCTATTCATTCTTATTTCTTGCTCGTCACTAGGAATGTTCAAATTATACCTTTGGTAGCCCAAAGGTTTTATCTATCCCCCATCAAGTTTCTTGTGAGTAATATCTCTTTGGCTCTTTATAACAGAGGATTAAAGCACTCTTAACAGTGGGTTACCTCAAAGGAAACTACTCTTCAACAGGTTTTGAGAGGGCATTATTCGTTTGAATTGCATTTCTTTTTAATGGTAAGCTAAGCTAACGTTAGCTAAAATGCTACAACATTAGCTACACATTTGCACCGTTTATTCCTCTGAATTGTTGAACCAATGCCATAGTTTGCTTAGTTTGAGTTAGTTACATAACTTATAGCGTCACATTAACGTGTACGTTACCACTTAAACAACTCCTGTATAAATGAGCAGCGCTAGCTTAAAACATGGTGAACTACCCTAGCTTTCACAAGTCGTGTGTGTTTTTGTGTTTATGCGTCTAGTACCTGTCTCCGGTTTGGAGTTTCACAGTCTCTGTTGTGCTTGTTAAACGAGTTTTATCTCTCTCCAGCCTCTGTGTGTCTCTGTTGATCTCATACACACACACGCACAGTCGCACACACACACACACAGGACCCGACAAGCAGGAAGTAGAAAAAAAGGCAGAGAGCAGCTGATGAAAACAAGGAAGTAAACGCAGTTGGATTGGAGCTGAAGCCTCTCTTGTGCTGTAAAGTCAAAGTTGATCAGTCGACAGCCCCATAATAGAAATCAAGGCAAAAAGCGGCTGTGCTAAGGAAAGCTAGCCGTCAAGCTAATTCCTCCACTGACTCTGCATTATCTCGAAACAAGCCCCCAGATCCAGAGAAAGCAGAGAGGGAGAGGGAGAGGAAGACACAGACGAGTAAGTACACTGACTGCAGTGAGTTGCAAACTGTTAAGCCCCATAGGAAGAGGGAGAAAATGCCTGTGTGTGTTTGTGTGAAGGTGAGAAGCAGAGACGGGAGAGAGAAAGAGCAGAGAGAGGGTGGTGAAAATGGGGAAGAGGGGGAGTTTTCTCTGCATTACAGCACTTTTTGTGGTGGTTGTTTATGTCAGCAGTGGGAGAAGTACACAAACAGAAGCTCAGGAGAGGGAGGCTCCGAGGTGAAAGAGAAAGTGAAGAGAAAAAAGAGACTTCTTTATGTGTCTGTGTCTGTGTGTGTGTGTGTGCACCACGATCTCCTGTTATTCCCTCGTTCTCAGTCCTGCAGAGTGGACTGAATGGAGGAGGTGGAGAGAGGGAAAAAGACTAAGACAGAACAAAACTTGAAAAGGTCAGGGCCTGACGACACAGAGGGAGAGGTGAGAGGAGGAGAGCGTGAGTGTTTGGTCACGCTGAGGGTGCAGGCGTACACACTCAGCGCCTTCTCTTTGTGAGTCAGTAAACACAGCCAGTGTGTTTGCACACAAAGACAGTTCAGTGACTGCAGATGGGGTCTGCTTGTTTGTTGCCCTTGCAGAATGATGCATTTATTTGTCTGTGTGTGTATTGCATGTGTGATAATGTTCCCCCGAATGTTGTTTCCTGTGGACTTTGGCTCCCTCCATATATCATCTGTTATGGGAATAGGCTACTATATCAGATGGGATTAGTCCTGAGGATCTTGGACTTTCCCCCCGTGCAAATATGAGAGCGGTTCACCAAAGGTCACAGCTATTAATACTTTGTCCTCAGCTCTGTGTGTCTCCTATAACTTACTTTCTCTCTGATCCCAAGAATTATTATCCGCCGCCATGGACCACAAAGGGGAACCGCAGGAAGGAGCCATGGGGGCGAAACAGGAGGAACTGCCACAGATGGACGGTTCATGTGATGAGTGCGAGCCTGACGAGGCCCAACCAGCCACACAAGTGTGCCACGCCTGCAGCTTTGCCTTCTGCCCTGTGCACGCTGAGAGACATGCCAGCAGGACACATCATCCGCTAATGCCTTATAACCATGAGGGAACACAAGCTAATGGGCCTGGCACCAGCAGAGACTCCAGAGTTGGAAGCGGAGCCGAGGATGAGGCCGAGGATGCCGAGAGGGCAGCTGGAATGGGCGCAAATCAGGAGATGGCACCGCTTGGAGTGGCAGTGGCCGATGGAGATGAGGATGCTGATGCTGAGCTGAGGGTGGGAGCCCAGAACGGTCTGCCGCTGGCAGCTGAGGCGGGTGATGGAGCTGAGGGTGCAGAGGCAGGGCAGGAGGCCATGGCTGCTGGAGAGGCTGGAGAGGCTGGAAAGAGGGACACTGTGACGGTGGAGAGACTGCGCTGCAAGGAGCACGGGCAGGAAGGCTCCCTCTACTGTAAACCAGATGAGAAGATAATCTGCGTGGTGTGTGCCGTGCAGGGCGAGCACAAGGATCATGAGATCATTACTCTACACGAAGCCTATGTGTGGCAGAAGGTGAGTCACACCATCAGAACATGACAGGTTTATATATAGTAGACTAATGCTCTTTGATTTACTGTATGCCCTCTCTGATATTCTATATATATCACCGTGGCATGCTCGACAACATCTGCAGCACTGTAGTGTATAACATAATGCATTCAGAGCGTCACCTCTTTGGTTTGTATTTCAAATTCAGCAGAAAGTAGTATGCTAATAGCTGTAGGCCCTGTGTTCTTTAAGTCAACTCACCAAGGCTCTTAAAAGCTTGGTGTAATAATTTAAACATAACAATGTCTCATGATCACCCACATGACATCATTAATAAATCGATTCAATTATGGAGCCACATAAATAATTCCTATGAAAACTGTGAAAGGGAAATTAAAGATAATGAATAACTCCTAAATGTCCGTTTGGCTCTGCACCAATTACGGCTGCGCCCTTTCCTTCATTTCCTTGATGGCTCTCTGCTGCAGGTGTCTGTAATGGGTCCTGTGAGTCACCAGTCATTCAGTGCAGCACTGCAGTTGGTCCAGCAAACTGGGTTAATGTTGTGCCGGATTTGGAGAATCATCACTAAGGGCTCAGTTCTGCAGAGCAGAGCATTTGTGATGATTATAATACCGTTTTGAGTCAGATACCATCAGCTCACTGAACACCTCCGGACTGCTTTATTGCACAGAGGGCCAATTAACAGGGCCGTGATATTATCAGAAACCAGGACTTACTGTAGTTTTGGATTAAATATTTTGAGCAGTCAAGGGGGTTTTGTTTGTTAACATTAAAATCAACTGTGACAGAAAATGTCAGAGAAAGCCTCATTTGAATGCTGGCACATTTAGCTACTGTAGTAACAACCCTAATGGTTCTCTGACTGTACATGTGTGTTAGTGGATAACGAAAGTAGAGCAGCACACTTCACTGGTTTACTCTTTCATCATGGCCGCATATGGATTGACGGGAAACAAAAGGGGTCACACACCCACACAAACGGACACACCCAGCCGGAGGCCACATTATTTACTCTAAACCTACTTTAGCTTTTATCCTGCTTCCTGTGCCAGCGTATTCATGTGAAAGAAATCCTTTATCACTGGGAGCAGTCAGTGATATGATTTCCCAACAAAGTTCACCGCATTGAGCATGAATGATGTCAAATTTAACCCCATGATTGATTGGTGACCCATCAGAAATGTACTTTCTTGTGTCTTATAAAAGTGTGATCCCCAAAACGTTTTTTTACCAATGTGCTGAGCCTGTCTTTGTGTAGAGCAGTGGTCGCCAGCCCATTGATCTTGGAGACTGTCCCTGTCGCTCTCGAAAATACCAAAATATAAGCGCAGCAACACATTTTGCCCGATTGATGTTCGGCTTGCTCTTTCAATCCAGATTTTTTTTTTTTTTCAGTGTACTGGACAGGTGCTGCATTAAAGTAACAAATTAGATAAGAAAAGCCGCACAGAGGAACACATAGAGTCGCACTGAAGGTTATGATGTGAAAATATTAACAAGACAGGGATGGCCTTACAGTTACCGCAGTTCTTGGTGACATCAAATTGAAAGCTAGACCGAAGTGTTACAGTTAGGCTTGATAAAATGCATCTGGACTGTCGTTTACTCTCAACGCTTCAATAGGTTAGATCTAGCCTGTCACCAAGGCTGAGGTCAGGTCTTAAAAAGGTTGGTGACCACTGGTGTAGAGCCATAAACTAAGCATGCATTATGACAACGTCTTTATTATAACAAAGAAAATAGAACATATCTGAATATAAGCATCACTTGCTATTAATTATAAATATAACTGGTGCTTTTTTAAAAATCATTAACAGCAAGTAACTAACAAACTGTGAGTGTTTGTACCTTTGTGCCACTAAAGAAAACCAGGAGGAATCTGACTTGATGCCCTTATGTAATGGAACACTCAGTTGTGTTTATTGGTTGTTTGTCTGCTCCACCTGTAGAGCAGGCAGGGTTATGACCTTCTGGGCTGTACACAGCAGATGGCTGAGAAGATCAAGACCAAGTGGACCAACCCTGAGGTGAGTCAAACTCCTGCATTTAGAACAGAGAGGGGAGTGGAAATACCTACACAAGCAAGACAGTGACTCCCACAAGAGTTGCACTCAACTGTTCTCATTTAGTAATGAGCTCCCACTAACTCTTATCAAATGAAATGAGATTTCCACTGCAGCAACAAAAGATGAGCTGACCTCATTGCGAGGAGTGACAGTGTAGCATATTGCATTGCTTTTCATTGTATGATTGCGCCATGTGGTTTGATTAAATTTACTGAGGATTTTCTTTTAAAGGATATCTCCCAGTGATGTGTCCAGATGTTCCCTTTTTGAGCAACTGAACACGTGTAGCAAGCTGCCCCCAGTTTAGCTGCATTGGCTGCAAATAGCACATTTCACAGAGATGTTTTTTGTTTTTGTTTTTTTCAAAATATACCAACAGGGGATAGCAAGGGCAGTATATGTATAAAATAATTTTCAGTGGCTTCATACGCCATTTGTTTTATTTTACTTTAATGACCCACCTTATTAGCTTTTGTAGGTTCCTGGTAAGGTTTTAAAAACAAACCTTGATTGAACCCAGTTTCAAGCCGTGGGGAGCCATAGCAGAGGGGGGAAAAAAGAACAATTACTCATTTCTAATTCAGTGTGTATAGCAGTAAGCACTGCAGCGGTATAGACGCTGCGGCGGTGGAGACACAGCAGTCTAGAATGAGATAAAGAGGGATTAGAAAGAGATTATGTCATAAAGGCACTGGGTAGTAAACACGAGAGCCAATTATTTCAATCCATATATTTTTCATGCCACCCCATTCACAGATCACAGATCTTGCGTATTGGGTTTCTGCAAACATAATACCGTTTGAAGCACAGGAGTGATGGCATCATTGTGTGATCACTGAGTCATGTCATTTTCAGGCTTCAGTTGATGTCACTTTCTTGACTCAGCACTTCTGTGCTAAGGCAGGGGTTTCTGTTTTGAAAGTGACTGTGTCATGTATAAAATAGAGAGGAATATTGAATACTCAATACCCTCTAGCTGCTTTTAAACCCTTGTTGAACTTAAGTTGGCAAAAAAAAATCCTTGTATTCACTCTAGGTAGATAAAGTGTATTACACACCGTGTTAAATTGTAAACAGTTTCTAATATTTTTTTACGTATAAATAAATTATGAACAAATAAACCACTTTTCAATAAAGTGTAACCCAGTACATTGCAAAACTCCATTACACCTTCACAAATTGTCATATTATTAGTAATGAATCAATATTAATAACATTCACAACACTGGTATTTATTACATTACTGTTGTTTTTGATTTGGCGATAGGTTTTTCACTTCTTGTGTGCACCTTTTAAATCCACCCACACCCACACTCCTACACTCATGCTGCTGAGGTAAAGCTCAGTTTTATACTGATGGCAGTGGTGCAGGAGCATGTGATGGTAGTTAATCAGGGATGGGGAAGTGACATTGATTTTTTTTCTTTTTTTCCTTTGTGCCAATCAGACTGTCTCAGTCAGTCGCATGAAACGAAATCTTGAAATAAGCACCACAGGCCGAAGCCGTACTCTCACAACCTCATTTCAACCCTTTTCTCTAACCTTCACCAGGTTGCGGTCCGAGGAGAAAGGGCGCCTAGTGTATTTCACACAGAGTCGCTACAGTCATCAGCCAAAACAAAAGCAACTCAAACTGAATTTTCATGTCAAGTCAACCTTGAAAATAGTGCCTGTATTTCCATTACAGATGCCATAGTGGCGACATGTTTTACCACAGAAAATGAAACCTGACCAGAGACCGTTATGTATTGTGCATTGAGAGAGTTAGCAACAGGACAGCAGAATCTACAGCTAGGTCTCGGCTATTTGCAGTTGACATTGGTTGCACCTGCTCTCTCAGCCACCCTTGCAGCTCCTCTTCTGCTTTATGTTCTGTTTCTATAACCGTCTTTGAACCTGACAGATAACAGTGGCACACAGGATTTTATTCCTCAGCACCTGCAGATGTGTGACTCAAGCACACTGTTATAAAGCAGGAGGTTAATTTGAATGACTATAATGTCCATTATCATACTGAAATATCAATGCTTCCCTGAGGACTTCTTGGACATATAGTCTTGTGCAACTCCACTGTAGAGCTGCAGTGTGTTTGGCGAAAAACCACTTACCTGCTCACTCACGGGGCACTGCGTTAGAAACCATTATGTGGATTTGTCGGCGTGTCCTCTCTGCACTCTCAAATGTCAGCGTCTCTTATTATGCATGACAGGCAACCATCAGAGTGACTGCTCCTGGTGAGGAAAAGTTGTGAGTGTGTGTGTGTATGTGAGAGAGAGAAAGACAGAGGCTAAAAGAGAAAGAGATAGACAGTGGAAGTTGGAGGAGGTTAAATTGCATGGTACTGACATCCTAAAGGACTTCAGAGAGGCAGAGGTGTGAGCAACTGTCTGTAAGGAGGTGAGAGGTGGATGAAAAGATTTAACTCTTAGCTGCTGTTTGCTTATTAAATCTAGCCCGTTTAATTATATACTTTGCCGCAGGTGTGGGGATTTTAATCTCTCAAAGCTCATATCTCCGTTCTCCACAGGAGAATGGAATATAATGCAAAAAGCAGTGATGAAGCTGCATACATATTAATGGATAACCAGAGGCGTAACGTAACATGAGGGGCCTAGATGGCTGCCTGTCAGCCAGGCAGCTGGCGTTACTTATCGTGAGAGAGCTGGAGAGGATATATGAAGATATGTTGTGGCTTCAGACCCGGACAGCAGGTAGTCAGCATATTTATTCCCACTCTCATGTTTTATTTACCCACTTTCCACCACGCGGGGTGTCGTCCAGGGCGAGCTCTGCCTGCGGAGAGCCTCTCTTCGCAGCCTCACGGAGAAGGGAGTCCGATATCTGGAGGCAGCACAGCAATGTCGACCCACTCACAACTGTGTACATGTGTGCAGTGGCTACATCCATTTTCCTCGCCTCATAAAATCTACAAGAGCAGCAGACACATTAAAGCTGTCTTAGGGAGCCGAGGCTGAGGAACAGACGGGAGAAGCATGAAAAGACTTGGCCGCCGCTGTTAGGTTCATTCATCCTGCTTTTTCTTGTCCTCTACCTTCATCCCTTTCTCCCACCGCCTGCCTTCAAGTCCCCCCACCACCCCCCCTCTATTGCTCTTTAAGGCTGTCGTTCCTTTTCTATTGCTGCTCACAGCATTTTAATTGAATTATAGGTATCATTCCCCCAGAAAGTTGCTTGGATGACATTGCTTCACTCAAAACCAATACAAAGGTGCTGGATATTGAAATGCTGCTATTATAAAACTAAAGACATTCTGTCTCATTTTTCTTCTTTTTTTTAATTTTACTTATCTTACAACCCCCCTTTTTTATATTACTTAATATGACTTTTGAAGACCTGGTGTTTTTCAAATTAACTTTCTCTATATTACTGTTTTGCGTTAGAGGCCAAATTGGAGAATCTAATTTCTGGGGGAGATAAAAGAGAGCGTGGGAGAGAAAGAGTAGTGTTCACTTGGAACAGGGCCACTAATGCTAAGGGCAAGGACAACTTCAAGTTCAGATCCATTTACTCCTAATGTTCTATTAATTGTTTTCAGAAAAAAACCACCACGCACAACAGACCCGAGACAAGTGGCAGAAATGAGTCTGTTTTGGTGGGAAGATTGTTCAAAGGAAGTAAGCTTTTGAACTCTCTCTTCTTCAGAGGCATCAAAGTTAGATAAAACATTTTCCCCTGTATCTCCATATTTAAAAAAAAAAAAAAAAAAGATATTGTTTCTGTGAAGCACCAGGGTGGTACAATTGAGAGAAATAGTTCAATTTAAGGTCAATGGACCATTGTATCAATGAGGCATAATATTATCTTATAATTTCAAATAACGTGGTATTTGTTAAAACTGAGTTAAATAGAAGTTAAAATACATCCGTCGAGCATTTGCGCTTTTGTGTTGATGGGCCTATATGTGTCATTAAAAAGGTTAAGATTAAAAGCTGAGGCTACTTTGATATTTATTGTCGTCTCCTTTCAGGTTACTTTCATTTGCTCTTTTAGAGTGAAGATATCACCAAAGTAATACACTGATCTGTTTTCTTTCCCAAGGGCTTTGGCTCTTAGCTTCTGTAGCTTTTCTTTGGCTGGATTGCAATAAACTACTTTCATTCCATGTACTATTATTACTAAATGAGGCAGAGGAATAAGTACACATTAAGACAAACTGAGCAAGGGAGTGCAGGAGAGGGGGAGAAGAGGGAGCCATCGGTCAATGCTAATCTAAAAAAGAAAAAAAAAGAGGCAGATCTGAATTGCATGTAAACAACAGAAAGAGCAGCAACATAAAATGAGACAATATGTTTACTGCAACATGTCACCTTAGCAATAAAGGCCTGCTAAGAAATAAAGGGTTCTTGGCCACCAAAATAGTTACAGGAAATATTGAGGCTACACTAATGTGTAAGGTGGTAGCTTTAACTTGGCAAATGGGAGCAAGGAAATGAGACTTTGTACTGCTGCAGTTGAAGAGAGTAAAGGTCAGTATCACTTTTTGAGGAAATGCTGCTAATTGAAACTATTTTGGATCCTGTGCACAGTGCTTCAATGTTTATCTCTGAGCACTTATTTTACTGATAGATAATAGACAAAATCACAGCACACAGCCCTCTGTCTTCAGAGGTCTGTCTGTTAAATAGTGTTGCAAGTATAAAATTTGGAACGTAGCAGAAGTTTGGTAAAGGCAAAGGTAAAGTTTACATGTAGTCTTAATATAGGCTGCTTTTCTGCTACTATTTCATACTTGTTCCATTTTCTGACAACAGAAACAGAACAATTAAACACACTTAAATGAGAACAGCTTTATTGGGAATTTGCCTGTAATAAAATACTGTATATGTGCAAATAGAGAGTAGGAGGGAAGCAAACACAGGGCTAAAACCAGCTGACACTAGGCAGAATGCGAAAAGGACGTGTGATGTAATTTGTTTACAGTGGTTTATCATGGTCCAGCTTTGAACTAGATTTTGCACAATATTTCCTAGCCAGGCAAACAGTAAAGAAGTGTGTGGAGGTAATTGCATGTGTGTGTTTTGCTACAGTATGTGATGTAATGGTGGAATGTAGAAGAAGTTTTCTATTTTTAGTAAGGGACAGATTCCAGTTTATTTAGGAAACATTTTCACAAGGACCTTTTTTCCTCTGTTTTTTTTCCATCCCAACTTTTCATATAGAAATGAAATGAAAGTTCTTGTTCCCATTTTTTGTAGAAATAACCATATTGGTTTGGAATGACTGCAGATTACGTTGTATATTTGAGGTCTGTATTTTTTTTTTTTTTTTTTTGCTAGCATTTTCTGAGATAAGAAAGGTTGTATAGTAGTAACACAAAGCATGTTAGAGACATGACTGAAAAAGAATTTGGCTTATCTGTTTTTCTAACGTCATCCATTTGCTTGAAAAAGAAATGAGCTTTCTTAATCTTCTGGCCTGATGTCCTACCTCTGTGCTCTCTCTCTCTCTCTTTCTCTCTCTCTCTCTCTCTCTCTCTATTTCTCTCTCTCTCATCCCTCTCTCTCTCTCATCCCTCGTCTCTACCCCAACTCTGCCCTTGTAAGCCGTGTGCCGTTGTCTCTCCAGAGGCCTCATTTCATGGCCTCAGCTTGCAGCAATGCAAATGAAGATTAGCACGCATGAATGCTTCTTCCTTGCTAGCAGGACAAATTCTCAGAGAAACTCTGTGACTGAGTGAGAGGTCCAAGGGCAGAGGGCTCCTGCTTCGACAAACACAAAGAGCACTGATCCAGGATCACGGCTCCCATCTGCCACCGAGGCCACAGGCACACGATGTAGGGGCAGGAGGTCCTGGAGATTGTGAGATGTGGTGATGGAATGTGTCAGACTAATGACAGATAAGATACTAAAGATGATACGTGTTATAGGCCTCTGGCTGCCCTTTTCATGTCCTAGCTTTGCTTTTGGGAAGCATTGTTCTTTAAGATTTATGCCAACTGCTTTTCTTTCTCTGCTGAAAGTACCACAAAGACGTATTCATTGGTTGTCACGAGTGTTGTAGCCTCCCACATATTTTAACTTAGGTTGTTTTGCCTTTACTGAACAGATACTTATACATACATTAATTACATGTAATTTAGGATGACTTTGGTAAATTTGTCTAATATTAGCGAACCTTAGCCTTGTAGGCTACTTGTCATGGCTTGAACTCCTTATTTTGCAAAATGACATTTCTTAGTTCAGAAACTACATGAATCCACTTTAAGTTCTATGCCGACAAGAAAATACAGAACAATACAGTCACTTTGACTTATTGATTGTCCTGTAATTGTTGTCTTGCAGATGTCAACCTTTGGCAATGCATTTTTAATTGAATTTGCTGATATTACATTGCGTCCATGAGTAAGACATCAGAGATGTCAAAACAAGCAAACAAACTCGTCGTCTTTTAATGAAAACAGTGATTTGTGTACCTTAGCTGAGTTTCTCTGAAAATTAGCTCAATTGAAATCATCTTGTTTTGTTTTTTTAGTTAGAGAAATTGCAAAGTCATTTCATAAATGCCATATCTAAGTTTCGACTTTTAATCTACCAAGTTGCAATAGCTGGAAAGAGCAAAAGCAAAATTTCTTGGGTGTTTGTCGCCTATTTCACCCCTGATGAATTTGCACCCCTGTCAAAAAATGAGCAACAGCTTCAGCATTAAATTCTAGTCCATGCACAAAATGAAGCAGTAAATGCCTTCTCATCTCTTAATGTGTTTTTTAAGTGCTCACTGCTCACGTTTTGAAATGATGAGTCTTCTAGAAGATTTAATCAGCCTGTAGTGTAATTTCGTATGGATTTATTATATCCAAAGTACTTCCATCTATTGCTCTGTATATTAAAGTATAAGAATTTCATCCCAGAGGCCTAGAAAGATAGATTCGAAAAGTGCCATTTCAAGCTCTTCAATCTTCCACATTTGCAGATTTCATTTGTGTATTTGAACAAGATACGGAACATGTTGCTCTTCAAACCCAATTGTGATCCATTGTTCATCCTCCATCATACATGTATTCAGGGCATTGATTTTTGTGCTGCAGAAAAGAGAAAATAACTTTCCAATTAGATCTTACCTAAATCCCTCTGTCTATTTTACAATGAACAATGAGCATGTTTTTTCTCTACTCATACAAAGAAAGTAAATTAAAAATGTTACTCCTCGCGCTTGGTTTAATGGGCAATTTGGAGAATCTGATTGCTTGTGCAGAAATGGCAAAAACACGATAAAACTTTGGGCCCCTAGGGGCCTCAGTTCTGCCAACCTCAGTGAAGACTGATGATTCCTTGCTTCAGTAGAGAGAGAGGGAGGCTGAGGGGAAACAAGATAAAATAGACGGAAAGGAAGAAAGTGAAATTCTGCCCAGGGGAGGAGAGAGAGAGCGAGCAGCTGATGTTCGTAGATTGAAGTGATTATAACATATTCAGGAGCAGAGATCATGACAAGGGACTTTGGGGGTGTTCTACCTCACGACAGCATCTGCGCTGGAGGTGGAGCCATCTCAGTGGGAAGGATTGAAGGGCGGCGTCTGTTTATTGAGGTGTTTTAACGTAATGAGTCATATTTAAAGAGCCTCATCGGGGGAACAGGGAGAGGAATTAAAAGGGTATCTCAGCGAGCAGTTCGCTTGCCTTGAAAGCCAAACAGATGGCTTGCTGTGGTAGAAGGAGCCTCTGAGGTCTCTATCTGCAGATGGGATGCATGGAGTTTGTGTTTAGGGGATCTGCTTCAAGCTATCAATTAGCTATTGCATGACAGAGGCCAGTGGGTTTCCTGAAATTATATTCATATGTCAAAGTGAAAAATAGAAGATTCTGCCTCTTCTCTGTGGTTCTCGATGTAACTCTATATTTCTTCACTGGATGTTAAATTCATTTCCAATTTTCTTATCTCATATTTTAACTTTTGTAGTGACCTGGTGATGTATATCTATATACCTCTGTGTTATTGATCAATCTCAGTGATTCATACCTATAATGAAATAATTCACTCAGATGAATTTGAAATGGCAGGACATTATCTCTCTCCTCACTCATAAATCCACCCGGTCACTTCCTCTCCTGTCTGTCTCTGTCTCCATGTGTCATAGATGTCCACAGAGGAGCTGGAGGACTACGTGAACAGCCAGTTCGACGAGCTCCGCAATCTGGTGCGCCTGGAGGAGAAGAGGACCCTTCACCTGGTCGACCTCAAGGAGGCGTTCCTGACGGCGTCCGCCGCCGAGAAAATCGCAGAGATCACTGTCCAAACGGAGCGGCTGCAGGAGGAGATGGCCAACATCACGCACCAGCTCTGCCTGCTGGAACAAGCCGAGGCGCAGGAAATCGGTCCGGCCGCAGTGGCGGAGGTCCTGGTAGCAGCTCCTGCACCACTTCACAGAGCGCTGGTGAGAAGAACCTTCCTTCCATCCATCATTCCTTATTCTGCTTCTTGCAGGTTATATACAATCAGCACTTTGAGCCTGCCTCGCAGTAAAGTGCAGGTAGAAAGGTTAGCAAGCTGATAATGTCACAGAAGCCCAGTGTGACTGACATTCAGCGTGCCATCATTTATTTAGTGTGATATTTGAAGCTTTTGGATACTTAGAACACAAAGTTTCATCTTCATATTCTCATACTCTTTACATAATTCAGTAAACTATGCCGATCTGATGTAGTCAAGGGTGTTCAAATATGACCCTCTGAATCTGAGGTGATTTCTTTGTGGAAGAAATTAATGGGATGTCCATTGTCCATCCTACTTACAATGTATGTTTAAGGTAGACTTTTTAAACTATCAAAAATTTGTCTGCCAATTATACTGGATCCACCTGAGTAGTTAGTTTAAACTCACAGCGTCTTGTGAACCAGGATTGGAAGCAGCTGCCAAAAATATATGAAAACCAAATGCATCCAAGCTAAACTGACCCGCTGAACGACAGCGTCACGTTACATCACGAGGTCTGGTTAGAGCTGAGAACACAAGCAGCAGGGTCAATAATTAATTAATCTGAACTTTGAACGCAGCAGTTTGGTGCCAACGTTGTGACTGAGGGCAGCCGTTTAAAACCATGAGCTATTGCTCCCGTCAATAAACAATTAGAAACAATTGTCCAGCCGGATACAAAGCTGTATTGCTGTTGATCGCGTGTCACCGACTATATGGTGCCTGGTGTGAATAGTTATTTACAGCATAGGATAGTCAGCTCAGCAGTGGCATCTCAGTCTGTCCTGGTCGGGTTGTGATGTGGCCTGGAGTGCTTGTTTGAAAGGGCTTGGTGCCATGGAGGCTTGATCCCAGGCCTTCCACTTAAACTATTATCTCCCTAATGACTGTGGCACCGGCTGTGCAGTCAGTACAGCAAAAACATATATGGTAAACAGGTGCCATCATAGACAGCTTTTGTTCTAGGTTCAAATGCTGTACTTATCCAGGCATGCATTATTTTTATGTATAGAGATGCAGTTTTCTTTTCCTACACTCACCTGTGTCGGTGTGTTACAGGTAGCTGCATCCAAATAAATCCCGAGCTACTGTGCTGATGAAGCAACTACTGTATGTTTCTCCTCCGGCCACGGTATTTTCCAGCTATGAACACAGCCAGCTGGGTGCACGGTTCCTTTTCTTTTTATAAATTAGCCTGCCAGTCAAAGTTACGTTCACACCAGAGCATGTGTGCAGTTATGTTTATTGTTTTTGCATGTACGAGAAGAAGAAGTGCACTTGCATAACTTTATATTCTGTAGCGTATCGCTCCCTCGTTTCTCATTTCAACACTGAAGGGCCGGCTTTTTTTTTAGCCTTTTTGAAATAAAAGATCCCAGTGGTGTATTTGCTACTTGCCATTCTTTAGTCACCACAATTAAGAAAAGGAGGCCTGAGTGTTCTTGAGCGTGATGCTGTGCAGTGGAAGTAATGTTATAGTCGCGGATTGTTTTTCTAGCTGAGAAATGAATCCATGGTGAGCCAGGTTCATTAAGGCCCTAAATGATTGCCAGCGGTTACCCTATTTGTTCTCATGTGTTACTTATTGCCGGATTACGTAACATAGTATATTACTATATTGAGTAATACAATTATGGGTAGTGCTATTTGGAGATGCATGGTCACAGGAGAAATGTGTGTAGGAGTAGAGAGGGTGCTTATGCAGTAATACACTTAAGTGTGTCTGATTGTGATTATGTGCATACACATAATTTGAGGCAAGTTGGACAGAAATGTATAGTAATATGTGGTCCAGTGAAACAGTATGAAGTGAATGACTACCAGCAGAGAGGAGTTCTCTCGAACCCACCAACTCCTGCAGTCATTTTTGTTGGACACAGTTTAGATGAATAGAATAACTGACTCAGACATTCTCCTTCTACTTGTTTACTCTCTCTGTCACTGCCTGCCTCATAGTGGCTGTGGCCACAAATGGCACATTGAACTAAAGTCCTTCACTTGCCCTCATTACTACACTTATGTTTGTGATACAAGGCCAGAGTATTTATAAGTAATATAGTCTGTAAGAAGTTCCATAATTAAAAAAAAAATCTCAAATTGAGCTGAGATAATGTTTGTTTTTCCAATAACGGTAAAATAAGTATTTAAAAGCAATAAACATTGTATCGCACTGCTCATATTTACAAAGATTCATTTTGTGTTGATCCGTTAATCAGTTCATCTCTTGTTTCTGCACCACAGGCCGCTACCAGCAAAAGCTGCGGTGGTTGAAAGTTATTCTCTGTAGCGTAGAGAAGAAGTGTAGAGGATTTGAAATCCATGGATGAAGCCATGATATAAAACACTGGAAACGTAGCCAATACCTTCAGCTTTGTTCAAATGGAAATACACATTTGAATATGTTGACCCTGTTTGCTGTTTGTGGGGTTTGTTTACTTCTTCTCCTCTAAAACGCAATCTAATCCTGTTTGCTAGAGAGCAACAGTTATAGCCTCCAGCACTTTTTTTAGAAGTAGTGCTTTTATTCCAACTTTCTACAAGAAAAGAAACACTAGCAGCTTCAGAGCCAAGTCAGAGAAGCGATTGCTGCCTTTGTAAGCACATCAATCTAGTGCACTGCAGCCATGTAGCAGAGAGCCTGCGGGGTGGAATAGCTACACTGTGTGAAATACTTCTCACCTGAATAATACCCATCCTTTTAAACTCCTCCCAAAGAATAAACTGCATAATTGAGGTGAGTCTTATTAATGAAGGTCAAAGCAAAAAAAATACCCCCAGCTCTGTTATCATTCTCCTATCTTTCTTTTAATTTAGGCACGGGAATACGCAAGTGTAGACATATACCCAAACACAATGAACAGTGTCATCGGGGTGGAAAATAAAGCTTTAACCAATGAGCAAGGGGAGATGTATTAAAAAACATTAAACTTAAAAAACTCTTCACATTTCCATTAAAAACTGCAAGCAGGTACTCACTTCTAGAAAAACTCAATGTGGAACATTCACTGATGACTAGATGGTAATTAGGGATGCACCAATGCATTGGCTGAATATCGGTATCACCCGATATTCACCTCACTGACTGCCATTGGAAAATACTCATGGCAGTGCCTATGTTTATCTATTATGTGGCATATTGTGCTGACTCAGAGAAGAAGCCTGTTTTGTTTTTTTTCTTTTTTGTGGGGATGTGCCGACACGCCAGAGGGCGTGTGCACATTCAATTTGTTAAAGTTAAGTGAGTGAAAATGTTGTTTTTTTGGGAGTGATGAAGATTTCTTGGTTTCCTTTACACTAAAGAGGAATAAACAACAAAGAAAAAAACGTAATCGGTAAATCGGTACCAGCATCAGCCATCGGCCAAATTGTTATTTTAAACATCGGTATTGGCCTAGAATTTTACAATCAATACATCCCTGATGGTAATACTGAGTATATAACACGTAGGTGATGCATGAACTGAATAATAATAATTGTACAAAAGACAAACAGAGAGCCAAGCAACAGCAGTTGAACAACAGTGAACTTGTGCCCTTTGTGCATCCAGCCCACTTATGTCTGCATCACTTACTGTGAAATTGTATCGGATGATATTTTCCCATGTATGGCTGAAGAGGTTCTGTGAGGTTCCCTCAGTCAGTGATTATGTTTAGAAACATGGAGGTGGAGGCTCAACACTGTTTAAGCTATAAAGCCCTCATGGCATGAAAACAAAGCCTAGATGCCTCATTAGTCAGGCACTGCAAGTCTCTACTGCTGACCCAACCCTGACTCATGACCCAGGTCACCAATGAACTGCTCTGAGACAGGCCTTGAAAGCACTCTGCCTTTTTCCATGCAGTTTATAAATGTATGCTGGGGAATAGTCTAATCTCATACCTTTAAAAAAAAAAGTACAAATAGATAATTTATCAATAATTCACCACATGTGCTAATTGCAACCCCATTTCCTGGGGATAACTCCAAGGAGTTTAAAACCTCGGCCTCATTTCTCATGTTTTTAGGTATAAATGACTGTAAGGGACAGCAATCTTTGCAGCTCGATGAATGGCTGCTGCGATGTGCTTGTTCATCAAAGTGCATCACCTAAAAGTGCTTATTTTTGCAATTGACAGGTTCATATTGTTATTGTAAGTGCCTGGCAGCATTATGGATCTGCTCTCTACAGAGATACAACCTTTTTTGTCAAAGACTAAAAGCCTTGTCTAATAAGACACACCCGTTGTATCACTCTGGTAGAACTCCATTCATAAAAGGTTTTTTTTTTTTTTTCAACCTCACAGAATAGCAGTCGATCAGTTATTTAGTTTGTGTTATTGATCTAGAAGCTTGTCTTTGGGGTGCTTTGATAAGTTTGTGGTGTTTCCTCCTTTAATGCTGTCTGGCACTGTTTGTACTGCTTTTGGTCTTTGGTTTATAACTTGTACCACAAGTTATAGACATTGTGTATTGCCTTCTCCTCAAATTTAATCTCAGACTAAAGCCAGACATAGTGCTTTAGGGTTATCTTACTGCCCTCATCAGTTTTATATCTAAATTACCTTCACCAGTAAATGGTATCGTGCTGTAGAAAAACAGGCAGAGGCAGAATTTTCAGTAATTTGGCATCAACTTGTTACTAAAGTGTTTGTTCTTGTAAGTTCTGACATTGCTGTCAGACACGTATAACAGCATGAACCTGTCAGTATGTCAATAGCAAAAACAAGCACTTAGATGTAGTTTGATACAGACAAATGCCCAGTTTGATTACATATTGCAGCAGTGTGGTGGTTGCTGGGTGTACTGTTCCTGCTCAGCAGTGGAAAAGTTACAAAGCTTTTTTGTTCCTGTCATTTACCAAAAATGAGGTTCCACAATGTTGAAAATATCATTTAAAATGTACACCCTGCACCAAAGAAGTCGGACAAAAAACACATTAAGATGAGTGTATTACAAATTTTAATTAACCTTAATTCAATTGTGAATGACACTCCTCTGTTGAGCTGTTAAGTTGACAACACCGTTTAGAAAAATTGTTCTCATTCAAACAGTTCAAGAGCATCGTGCTATGAAATTGATATTCTTAATTATTCATAAATATAACAGTTTTAGTTGGTGCCTGTTGACAGGTAGCCTGGTAACTGTGTTTAGCCTTGAAATACCATTTTTTTTATGTGTGTTCAGTTCAGGTATTTATTGAACTGTCCATATCCATGTGAATAAGATAGGAAATTGTGAAACTGGTACTATTCGCCCCTCGAGGCCTGACTTTTCTCTACAGTGTTGCAAACTGGTGATTACAAAGCTCTATAGCCGCCTGTCAACTTCTTTTTCGCAGCATATTTCTTTCAGCTTTGTGGGCAGTGGCTCTACGAAACTCCTTAATTAGACCAAATGAAAACAAAGTACACAAATAACAGCATAACATTTTTTCATTGCCGTAATGTAATGCAATCAAAATAAATATCAAAGAAATTGAGAATGCATAACTAATTCAACATTTACTTATACGGCATCATCAACCAAATGAAATTTGGCCGATGTGTATGCTGCTAAGTTGATGCTGAACAAATATGCACACTGTTATGCTCAATCTGAACACCAGGAATTCTACCCTGCTAATATGAATGACAGAATAGGGTAATTGATTCAGCGGAAGCATAATATTGATGAGAATATTACAATGCCATTGTTACACATAAATACATAAATATGTCTCTAAAGCATTGCATTTTCTCACATTTAGCTGATTCTGTTAGTGCACTCTCAGTTTTACCTGCAACTCATTTACTCAACATTGCTGTTTTTTCATATGAATATAATCCAATGTAAAATTTGCTACTGTCCAATTTACCTACGAGCAACAGTGGAAGAGAAGTTTGCAGGTGTGTGCTTTGTGTAGAGCGAGTCTTTCAGCAGCCACTCAAGAGCTTCTTTGGTGATTGTCAGTTTTGCACCCTTATTTCACAAATTGACTTTCGAGTCTACTGAAGTGTATGACAAGGTAAATCAAGAAAAATCTCACTGAGTTCCAATATTTGAAATCGCGTATTTGTCCAGATCTGAGGCTAATTAAATTTAGAGCCAAATCTTAGTCAGTGAGGCAGACAGCCAGTCAGCACTCCACAGCTTCCACTCATCAGCTCTCCTCTCATCTGCTGTGCTGCCCGGGAGCACAGCATGGAGATTCCTTTCTGTCTCAGCCATCCTAGCACTGGTTAGTTAAGGTCCAGTAGAAGTGAACAGTGAAGTCTGTGCTAGGCAGAAAATGAAAGGTAACAGAAGAAGCTGAAGGTGCTCTTGACTGAAAACAGAACAACTAAGATTAGGAAAGGTATAGCGAGTACTTTGGCATTAGTATGTAACGGCAATTTCAAGTGTTATACACGTGTACCGGAGCTGTGTGTTTGATATGCGAAGTGAGGAGTTTACAGGTCTATGAGAAAATTCCTAGCTATAATTCAAATGTCACGGGCAAGCCTTGTGAAATGGTGTAATTACATCTCTCAGGAACTGACAGGATTTGAAATATGATTTAAAAGAATAATAGTAATTTTTGCATTTGGCACATGAATGAACCTGTAGCTTTCAGTGACTGTCAGAGCGCTTCGTGCTGGCAGTCAGTGAGTCATGTCCATCATTTTGACATTGAAAAATCTTTTGCGTCCCACTCAAAATGAAACGATAAAGACGGCATGTGAATGGTGTTTGCAGCTCATTTGCTGCTTTGTTCCAGACTGCTTCTTTAAAAGCTCATGAATAAACATGAGCACAACTGGCGGATGAAAGTGAAAATTAATTGGTCAGATTTAGAGCCCACAACAGCTGTGGACCAAGTTGATGTAAATAATGTTGTTTGCCTTTTTTTTGTTATCCACAACACCTGTGCAAAGATTTTTAAATGTTTTATTGTCTCTCTCTCTCTCTCTCTCTCTTTTTTTTTCTCTTTCTCTCTCTCTCTCTCTTTTCTCATCATTTTCAGCACGACATTGAAGCCAGGCCAAGGTAAGACTGCCACTGTGATTCATGTTCACCTTTTTATAGCAGGATAGTTTAGCTGCGACTAAGGACCCTCCAAAGCCTCCTCTCTCAGGTCCTAGCGCCATCAACCAGCACGAGGCTGACAAGTGTTCATCTTGCATAAAAAGCACACAAAAACACATACACACTTCCCATGTCTTTTTTTTTTTTACCCCTCTTATACTTGGACCTTTTACCCTCTAACAACCTACATGCTCCACAGCCACCTATGCACATCACACCCTCCCTGGCCTCTAAGCCAACCTGGTGACATGCGAGTCACGTCGGTGCCCCAGCAAGGCAATTAGTAGCTCTCATCTATGTGTGCCTGCTGGAATCAGAAGCGGTGACAGTCTTCCTGCTCCAATAAGAGCGCCGTGGACAGTGGCTGACAGTGGAGCTGCGTGCACGTGCGTGTGCGTGTATGCCTTTGTATGCGTGCATACTGTATAAATGCGTGCACGCGCGCTAAGCCAAGCTGTTGTGTCGTTAGTGGGGTCAAGTCTTGGCTACTGATTGAGCCACAGTATTTACATTTCTTCTGTTCCAAAGCCTGGAGGCGTGTGTAATGGAGAGTGAGAAACCCGACTGGACAGATGCAGCCGTATTAGTTTTCGGCCACTATTACAGTGGGTTTGTCATTCTTTTTGCAGAGACTACATCTTTCACCTTTTATCTCTGTCTGTGTCAGACAATTTGAAATGGATAGTCGTCTCCCAGTCTCACACTTATTGATCTGTTGACACACAAAAAAAAACCTCTCTGCCTCTTTCACCCGCAACAGGAGCACCTAGCACCACCTGCTGTCTCTGCGTCTCCCCTAAGCTGTCTCACTGGGCTTTCATCTCAAAGTACTCCTCCCCTCCCCAGACACAGACACACACACACACATATATATATTCATATACATGTCACACACACACAAACTGAGGAACAGACACCTTGAGCAAATGCCAGCACATCTGTCCTCTGAGAACAGAACCTTATTTTCTCCGAGACTTTATTTAAAATGAAGACGGAATACAAAAACAGTCAGTGTTGACGGCCAACATGTTTGTTTTCTGCAGAACAGAAATTTCATTTTTAATTTCACTTTGTACTTTTTATACTGTGACGTCGCTTGCTACTGGGAAATACACAGTATTTCCACTCCAGAGTGCCTTACTTTTAATAAGCAAAGAAAGTCATAACCAGGGCCGGCGCTCTGTGCCAACATGTAATGTATTATTGATTGGTCAACCAGTATTATGACCCCTAAGCTCTGGAGCAGATGGCAGCAAGCTTGGACCCAAGGGTGAAATGGAGCTAATAGTTTGTCCTTGGCCAAGGGTAACCTCTACATGTCTGCACACTCTCACACTCGCACACTCAGTGATATAATTACTCAGAAGCCCCCTCATATTGCTCTTAAATGCAGTGGGTGCAGAGTCCACTGTGGCTTGTGGAAAATGACACACATTTTGGAAATAAATACAAGGAAAAGGGAAGGCTCTGAGAGGGTAGTAGGGGAAAAAGACAAGGAAGGTGTATTCTGGACGGCTTCATGCTGAGTTTATTATATTGGTTGAGCGATAGAGACAAATTAGAGTTTGAAGGTGAAGCAAACAAAGGGGGCGAACAGGGAGGAAGAGAAATAAAGCGAAATTGGTGGAGGTAGAAATAGGGAGCAGAAGGAGGAAACAAGGATCAGGCGGAGGAGTGGATGTTTAGGGTTATGTGCAATGGGATCCAGACAGCAAATTGATTATGGAGCAGAAACACTAATCCGCTGTCTGAGCCCCATATCGCTGCCATAGACAGAGCATCCCCACAGGAGCACAATCCTGCACCCACACGCATCTTTCTTGGACTTCCTCATCAATACAATCCCCGCCTCTCCCCAAGCCTCTTAACACAGGTACCCCAAGCCTGCCAAGATTTGTCCTCCCCTGAATGCAAATCTTGCTTTGCTCCCCTCAGCCCAGACGTCGCACCTTCTTGCCCCAAATCTTTGTGAGGCACTGCAAATTTCACCCTCATCTCCCTGGTTTAACCCCCTCACCTCCCTCGCAACCCCACTTCCTACATCACATCTACATATTTGTTATCTGTTAACGTGTGTGAACCATCCTAATTGGCAGGTCAGCCTCTTTGAAAATAATTTGCGTTTGCATACAGTATGCGTTTACATACACATACTAATATGCCTAATGATGCCATATAAGATATTCTAGAACACATGTTATCATAATTCTGTGTTTCTGATTTGTAAATTTAATTTGAGTAGAAATTGTTAAAATCAACAATTCAAGTAATCTTTCTTTCTTGAAGCCTGCCAATTTGTCTGCCCTTACATTTTGCAATATGAGCCCTCACTGATTGATCATTACAGCGGGAAAGCATCTCTGACTGCCTGTGACTGTTGGCTTATATATAACCCCCACCCCCACACACATAAGAAGAATGGGGGGGGGGGGGGGGGCTGCAGTAACATTTTAATTCCAGAAAGCCACTTTTATGTCGTCTCCTGAGATCTGGTGCATAAGAAGGAAAGACAGTGAGGTAGTCAATGAGAAAAAAAGAAGTCACACACTAAGGAATTCCACTACAATTTGATCTAAATTTGTTCTTGTGTCAGGACTTTAGAAGATTTGTTTGTACTAGACGTGTAGGAGTATTTCTCCATCTTTTAGATTCTACAACTAAAGCACTTTAACTTGGGACTTTTGCTCACAGTGTCATTATAAAGTTCCTCACTCTTATCTGTATGATTATTATGACAGGAGTCTCAGTCTTAGCTGACAGTCATCATTCTCAGATTCATCATCAGTCAATTTGGAGAACCAATTTGATTGTCTTATACGCCACATACTGTATTTAGGGCAGCATTAACATCTGTGGTAACATAGGAACAACAATAGGATCAACCTTGACTATCCATTATGTTTTGACATTTTCTCTTTCTCACCAGAGGAATTTAAATTATTTAGGGATCCGTCAACTTTGATATAGCATGATCCAAAGGCAGTGATTCAAAGTATTTTTTGAAATGGTGTCAGTTTGATGTTAGGTCCTGGTTGGAGATGCAGCTTGTTGTTTACCTTGCCTCCTACAGTGAGCTTCCCCTTGTTTTTTCATACCCTGTCATTTTGATCATAGAGAGTGTAGCAATGAAGACAAGAACCCTAAAGAGGAGACGTTTCTAGGGAAAATAGTGGGGGGAAAGAAACTGCTCAACACTTGTTTGTCATCACTGATCGTCTGACTTCTCATTTTGATTCAAGTCACTGCCTTCTATTCAGAGAGATTTTGAAAGAAATACATGAACACTGTACAATAGTAAAAACTCTGTGCCCGTTATCTCATACTGTTTCCATCTTGTCTACACATTTTGGGCAGCAATATTGAAAGCAAAGATTATCTATTTGTAGCGTGGGTAGAAGCTTTTGATACCAGGCTATCATTGTTTTGAAAATGGTGCAAGAACAAAGAATGTTGTAACGGAGAGTGATGAGCATGTTTTTTTCAAAAACCTGTCAAAGAGAGATATGTATATAAGGATAAAGTTATATCTGCATGCAGTACACGTCAAACTGCTGGGTAGATTTATGAATGCATAAGTGCCTAAATGCACAGATGAACGAACTAATGAATTAAAGGGATAGTTCAACATTTTGGCAGATTGGCCCATTGCCATAATCCCTATAGTTTTAGGAGTAGGTTCGTTACCTTTAATTTTTGGTGCAAGCTATTTTTAGGACGGTGGAGCAGAGCCACGAGCTGCTCAGAGCTCCGCTACGGAGGCTCATGAAATTTTTGGACTTCCCTCATCAAACTTATCAAATACACAATACAACATCTCCAAAACGCTCTCATGGACAAGTTGTGACCTGCACATTCACCATGCAAGCAGTCTCTGCATTTGCCTCGAAAACATCTTGTCTCGTAACGTTCCATTCCGTTGCCACTCTGCTCCGCCGTTCTAAAATCAGCTTGCGCCGACAATTAAAGGTAATGAACCTACTCCTAAGACTTTAGGAATTATGGCAGTGAGCCAATTTGCCAAAATATTGAACTATCCCTTTAAGTCTAGATTTTACAGGGCATGTCTATGAAAGTATTACTGTACACCAGCTAACTCTGTTCCTTGTTCCTGCGTCATACTATGTATTAAAAAGCTGCCTGTTTATCTATATGAGGTCTATTTTATTTGAAGATAGAAACAGACGATGGAAGAAATACGAGCATAGAAGTCCATGAAACCCCAGGGCTTAATGTATAAAAACATACCACCTTGAAAAAAAGGGGTAAACTGTACCAGGGTGTAAGGGTGAATGGTTGAAAAACGGCAAAATGCACACACGAGAAATAATGGAAATAGAATGGCAGAGATAACCAATGCGTGTAAATTGGAAGATTTAGTAACTCTCATTGAGACTGCAACCAAACATAATCAAATCTGATAACATGGTGGTGGGGGGCTTCTCAGCTCAGCTTTAATCAAAACCACTTCATGATTAGTAAATCTACAGTGAGGAAAACCATCTGAATAAGGAAAGGCTTTGCAACATTTGGCAAGTTTGCTTAGCAAGAGCGATTGAGGCTTCCTGAGCATATAAATCACATGTGTAATCACACTAAAATGGTAAAACCCGCTGGGGAGTAATTCTAATTACAATGCAGGGTCCCCCCCTTATTCATTGCTCCAATCACTCACATCTCTACTGTATCTCAGGAGCCCCTGTCCCATGGTCTGCTACTTTATCATGCATGCATGGCCCACAACACACACATACGCGGACACACACACTGCTGGCAAGCTGCTTATCCTGTCTTTTTTTCCCTTCCCTATTCTTTTGCAGTTATATGTGTACACACACATACATACCCTATATTTATACCCTATATACACTAAATCAGGGAAGTTTTCAAATCCTGAAAAAGAAATTGAATGACTTAAAGTGAGTTCATTAAACATAGTAATGATGTACACAAGTGATTATATGTGTTAAACTAAGGATGCTACTGATGACTAGAACTTTTCGCACATTTGCATTGTGAGTTTTATTGACGTCTATTATGATGTCTATTTATTTTAACTTTAGAGACCCTATAATCAGTATATTTATTTTAACCATATATCATGTGATTGTGTCACTGGTGGTGATTAACTCAAGTCTGCTTGCATCTTTAGCTCATTGTTTTGTTTTCCAGCCCACAACTTCATTGTTGTAATTCAGTGTACCACTATCATTAATGTTTAACAATGGCGTGTATAGCATCTTTTGTATTTAAGACTTGGTGGGGACCAAAACAGAGACAAAAATACATAGGATGATCGTTTTTAAGGTACTACAGCTGGTTTAATGGAAGAGTGTCCCAGCCAGCGCAAGTTCAGAACAAGAGCGGTTTGCACTATCATTGTATTCACCATGTACATGCACAGGCTCCCACATATTAGTTCAATGAACATTTTATATGATAATTGTCCTGGGTGTTTTTCACTGGGGATTCAAAAGAAGAAGAAAAAAAACTGTTTTGAATTTAAAATGGTACTGTGTGGTAACATCACACATCTGCACCTGATCCTTTGATGTCAATTTGTAGTGTCAGGCATATCATCTGAATGCTGGAAATAAGGAATAACAGTCAGAAGTAGCACAAATTGTAAAATCTTTTCTTTCTCCACTTCAGGGGCTTCTGTCATTTTATGATGCGTGCTATTTTTGACGGCTGGTTCCTATACCAATTATCTAAACCATGCAGATATGTTTTAAAAGCATGAGAGTTGTGCACATTTCCTGCGCCATTTTGAATTGTGTCATGTCCATGCTTGTAAAAATCTCATGATTTCATGTTCTCTGGCAGAAGGGAACAATAGGGGGAAATCAGCCACTCCACCTAGAGAAGGCTGTAGACCACCCTCAATCACAGTGGACATCCGCATGACCACACAAACCTAGGAGAAGGGAGGCTGACAGTAAAGCAAGGCGGGTCTTTTGGGGACGAAGCTTATCTGTCTGTCTGAGCTGCTCGCCCTTCACTGGGTCAGATAGATGGGGTGAGTGAAGCAGGGAGGTGTCAGGCTTGTGTGGTCAAAGGACACGGGGCAGAGCCCAGAGATGAGGCCAGGGAGGGAGCTGCATTTCCTCTAATGAAACATTTACATCCCATGCAAGTAGCCTCTGCAGGGCCTCTTGCCTTTGTGCCACTCTGTGTGTGTTTCTGTGTGTGTTGTGTCAACATGCCCCCCCGTTTTATAACTTAGAATGTTTTAGCCAGATGCATCTAATACCTCTTTATTGATAGACCTCTACCTCCCTCTCTCTGTCTTTGTCTCTCTATCCTTCTCCCTCTCCCATCTTCTTTACCGTCTCTTGGCCGTCACCATTCCCTAAGGGGTGGATCTGAGGTCCCAAATGAATGCAAAGCACACACAAACCAAACTGACAAATAGAGAGACATGCATTTAGATGATAAGAGACTATATGCATGCATAATTCATGCTACATACTCAACATTCGTCCACTTTTTTAAAATGTCATCCGTGTGTGTGTGTCTGTGTCTATGTGTGTGGGCTGACATTAAACACTATTTGGAAGAATAGGGAGTAAGGGAGTAAAGTGTGTGCAGAGGTGGTAAAAGGGAAAATAAGTGTGTGTGTGTGTGTGTGTGTGCATGTCAGTTAACTTAGTCTCCTGTGATGACTAATGGCAGTTATTTGTTTCTCCCGAAACTTCTCCTGAATACAAATAAGCTAATTTACCGACAAAAAATGCGCCTGACTTAGAGTTAGCGTCGCTTTGGCACTACCCATCTATATTACTTTTGCGTGGGGGATTTCCAAATTCCATCTGTACAGTTACCTTCCAGTGCAATACGATGGTTCAAAGAGCAAGTGGGGAAATGGAAGCTGTCTAATTGAATATCCTGTTCAAGTGATGAGTATGAATCATGACTGTATACTGGCTGTCAAGACGCGAAAAAGACCAGACAGGTAAAAATGTATCTTAGCGAGACAGACATGACAGGTGCATTTTCAAACAGAAACTCCTCCTTTTGATATTGGATTTGACTGCAGTGGGATTTCCACCTGATAAGCCTGATGTGTTTCAGAATTTTAAATTTTTACCAAAGCTGCATTGCTACTGCTGCTAGATTTTTTTTTTTTTTTTAGTTGTCCATTTCCTAAAGTGTAGCCCTGTGAGGGCCTGGGACACAATGTATAGAGTTTTGACCAGAGCTTTAAGAGTGCTTCGGTATTGATCTGCTGTGTAGATAGATATTATAGCAGTGCCGAGTGCTGTGTGTGTTGTCTGTAATCCCGGAGAGCAGAGAGTCGGCGTTAAGTGTCTGTGATGCATCCGTGGCTATAGTGCAGCAGAACCGGGTTAGGACTGTGTTTGTGTTGATGCTCTGAGCCTGTAATACCTATGAATAATGGATTGTTAATGGAAGTGTGTAAAATACATCTCTGTCCCACATACCTTTCCTTTGCCATTCTGCTTTTGTTTTCGCTGTGTGTGTGCAAAGCTGTGTTGTTGCTCACACACACTGTCTTTTGTGTGTATGTCCATGTGCACATTTGTCAGGGAGTGTGTTTGTCTGTACTGACTGAGTTGCTTCTTTTTTTTTCCAGAGATCACTGTCAGCATAGAGTCTTTATACCTTGAGAAAAGGAATGATTGTCAGTTTTGTTCTGCTGACATTGAAAGAGAGAGATTTAACAATTTAACAAGGAGCACCACAGGACTCTTAAAATATTCATATTTGTTGAACTTTGCCTTTAAGTATGAAAAAAAGTCTAGATTTAACACAAAGTAATGGGTTGACAACCTTTGCAATTCATATTTCAGATATCTGGCTGATGCTCTTATCCAGAGGGACTTTGAGCAACTTAAAATAATAGACATTTGTGTTTTAACATCATTCTGAGCTAGTAGTTATAAAGACAGTCAAAGAACAAAATAGTGGTAAGAAAGGAAACTATTAACGGGACGCCGTGCCTATTAGTGAACAGGAAATGAAACTGAGCACAGGTACGGTGTAAGCAGGCTGAGACGAGATGAGCATAAGGTGTAGCCTGTAGAGATGTATTTCCACTCCAGCGTGGAAGATGTGGGGTGACTGCTGAAGAGAAAAGAGAAAAAAAAAAGAAAAGAAAAGGAGGGGGAGTTGAAAAGAGGGAAACTACAGTAAGCTTCCTGGGTAGGTTGGTAACACAGAAGAGAAAGGCATGAAAAATGAAAGAGAGCATGGCAAATAATATTTCAGAAGGCTCCAGTGCACAAGACAGCAACAATAGGATGGTAAACTTCACCAAGCTTTCTCGTATGAGCGTTTTTATCTCTTCCAGTGGTCCATATTTTGTTGTATCTGCCTCAACAAATACCCTTCCTGATAACCTTGCGCTATCTAACGTGTAGCTCACTGTTCAACATCATACTGAGTCACTTAGACTGGGGAAACCATACTCAGGTTTTCAGGTCATGCATTCCCATACTGACTCAGTGACAGTAAATTGAGGCGGAGCATGTCATTTTTATGTCACGTCATAAACTGTGTTGATGTGTCATTATCTCCTTCATTATTTATGAATACAGAATGATGTTTCTACGCGCTGCGAATCCTTTTTCCCCGAGCCTGTCTTGTTAATTCCTTCTCTCTGCACCTGCTCATTAAATTACCCACCCATATTTCTCTGGCTGTCCCGTCTCATAATCACATTGTCACAGAAGTCTCTGCGGTTTGTGAGAGAAGCTGCAAGGAATTGGTATCAGAAATAATAAATCCAAATGTGTTAATTACAGCTCACTCCCCCCCACCTCTGAAAGGAGATACTTCTGGTGGGAGTTTGCATGTGTCTATGTGTGTCTGTGTGGGTCTGTGTGTTGGTATGTGTGGATGTCAGGGAGTATTTATGCACACATGCAATTATAATCCGAAAGAAGTGAGAGGACAAAAAGGAAGCCAGAGTAAAGTGAGAGAGGAAGTACAGTTTGGGAGAGACACATTGCTAGTATGCAGATGTTTACCATGTCTGCTGTCTTAATTAAGCCTGTTAACATGCCTAACATTTGCTAATGAGCACCAAACACAAAGTGCAGCCAGGACTGATGGGAAATGAAAGTTACATTTCTGACTTGATGAGAGCTCTGGAGAAAGAAAAAAAAAGTTAAGGCATCACCAAAGCTGTGACTTCAATGAATTCATCAGCAGGGAACCATTGAATGTCTGAACCAAATCTCAAAGCAGTCCATGAAAGAGCTGTCAAGACATTTTTAGTCCCTCTCAAAAAGTCATGGCATCACAAAAATCCATAGAGTTCATCCTCTGGGGACAGTGAGTGCTGTGTGCACGACCATTACTACTCCAGCTGATGTAATAGCAACTTTTGTGGACTAAAAGTGGTGGAACGACCAACAGATCAGCTCTAGTGTGACTGAATATACAGTAGCACTGGCATGAATGGTGAGCCACATTCCCATCTGAACGATACAGTCACTGATAGGCAGTGTTGGGCATGTTACTTTAAAAAGTGATTAGTTATAGTTACTAGTTACTTTCCACAAAAAGTAACTGAGTTAGTAACTGAATTACCTCATTATAAAAGTAAGTAATTACCAGGAAAAGTAACTATTGCGTTTCTTTTTTATAAAATGCTCAAATATGTCAAATTACTTGGACTCGCCCCTCCTAACCAGCTGTAACCTCCCGTTTATCTGGATTTGGTTTATCTTATCCGCGACGTAGCGGTGCCTGCCTGTGCGGAGGAATACTGAGTGAGTTGGTTAGTTCCAGATAAATGGCTTTTTTCCAAGTAGTTGATGGACTGAAAAAAAGGTACACTTAAATAGGTGTATTTCATTTTGTTACTTTACTTCTTCTTGAATCAAGTAACGGTAAGTAACGTCTGATTTTATTGTCAGTAATGGCAACAGCGTTATAGCGGGGAAAACAGTAACTTTTTTGATTACTTGTTACTGAAAAAAGTAGCGCTGTTATTCCCATCACTGCTGATAGGGATGGATGAGTAGGATTTGAGTATCGATTCATGTCAAATCAAACAGTACCACATTTTGGTACCTAACACACCCTCTTGTCTGTGAGATAGTGGAGGACTCTACTGTCTGTGAACAGTCACTCCTCTCCCTGCACACTCTGAAGTTTTAAACAGAGATCGCGCTATCTTCATTAAGGAAGACCCCTCATTATGCCAACTTAGCTTATTTACACCGAACCATAACAAAAAATATTCAAAATTCACAAGATTTAACTGATTTTTTGTGAACAAAATAACTTCAGTTACCACACATAGACATGAAAAAGTACTGAAAACAGGTACTGTTGCATACAGTATCAGTTAAAATGTGAAATGTATAGCCAATCCTAATCACACTGATGACCTTTTATTTATTTTTTTGACCTGCTTGTCTGGACTGAACGTTCCACAGCTGGACTATCATGATCAACAAATGTCTCTTCGTCCACCTAGGAAACTAAATGGACATGTTGCGCGCCGTAGGCAGTCAGCGGGTGCTCGTGGGTTTTGTTTACTTTTGAGAACACCATTATTTATCCTGAGTGCGGCTGATGTGACACACTGTACAGAAAGTGTAATTAATGCTCCCTCCTTCCCCGTCCTGCATCTTGTCAGGGAATTATATATCTATTTACAAAATGGGTCCTCTCAAAACTCTTTGCATGCTCTCCCTCCCTTCCTCCCGCTGTCTCCCTCCCTCAGACGCACACTTCCTCTCTCTGTGTTCTATCCACAAGGCAGATTGTCATATTGGATCTGTAGAGACTTAGCCTCACACCCTATCATGCATGCAATGCTCCTGCACACACATGGAAAAGCGCTCAAAAGATGTCACATCGTGTATAAACAGTCATTATTCATCCGAAAACCACATGTAAACACCACACACACAATCACACACGCGCACACACACACACTTGCATGATTAAGATAATTAGTGGAAAGGAGAAAATGGAGGAAAAATTAGGTCTATTTACAGCCTCCTCTATAAACGGAGTGAAAGATGCTTTTACACATAGATGTCATCCTCACGCTGTCTCACCTAACCCTCCTCTAAACATGCACACACACACACGCACGCACGCACACAACACACATCAGAGTGCATTACCCTTCAGGTGAAATTGCAGGTCTGATTTCAGCTTGGTTGAGATGTAGGAGGATGATAGTGGCAGGCTGAACCAAGGGGCAATGAATCAGTGCCTTATCAAACCTGTGGCCCTAGGTATGAGTTGTCAGCACAGAAACAGCTTTAGTGCACACACACACACACACACACACAAACACACACATCTCCCCTCCACAGCTGGAGCTGGACACAGCACAGCAACAACGTCACAGGAAGTGTCTGAAGCCTCAGTGGGAGCAGTTGTCAGGGCGCTCTCCCTCTCCCAGCCCACAGTCTGTCCCTCTGCTCAGTTATTCTCCCAGTGAGAGGAAGGAGGAGTGTGGCAAAGGGTGGCATGTTTAATTCAGCAGCCTCACGACAAGCCCTGTCACCATGTAGATTTATAGTATTGGCGAGAGAGGAATGAAGAGATGGTCAGGATTTAACTGCCCTGGTATTCTAATGGGAGATTTAGCATGCACTTTACAAAATCACCTTAATCCAGCGTGGGTCTGTGAAGGGAAGGATGAGAGCGAAAAATTAATTGCTTTTTTTCCGATTGGGGTCCCGTTTGCATGTCTGAGTTTCGTGGTTTGGTCGATTTTTGTAAATGGCCAACTATCACTGCTTTTAATCTTGGCAAATGTTGTCCACATACAGACACATTTGCATGTTTTAATTAGAGATAAATCAACTGATGTATTCACCTGTGGTTACAGATAAAGATCAATTTGATTTCCAAAGGATAGACATGCCTCAGGATTTCTTTTTCTAAAAAAAAAACTGATTGCTTCCAGTTTCCTGATGATGAAATCTCCGATATGGGACTCTGTTATCATCAGGAGAAGGCAGGTTTTTATGACTGATGTTTTACAGGATGCATTAGTACGCATGAGAGTTTATTAGTCAGGCAGCACTGGGGAGCTGTCGAGGCCGATGACTGCATCTCACCGCTTTGCAGTGGTACGTCAAACCGTGCTGCTTCTTTAGGAGCACAAAAACGAATTTCAGCTCACACTTATAAAGCGTAAACTAGTTTCAGTTTTTTTTTTTTCCCAGCACCGTCTGGAAAGTCTAATACATTTGCATTGTAGTACACAATTTCCATGCGCTCTTTCTTTTAAAGTTGCTTTTGCTGTAAGAGATCATAACGGTTCATCTTTTTGTTTGCTGCAAGAGGAAGATCTTCATGCTGCACCCTGAGGGAGGTCCTTTATTCCAGTGTGTTTAACATTCTGCAGAGGAAGACGCAGGGAACGATGGATGAGGCATATGAGACTTTTATCAGGCGAGATGAGAGTTGTGACAGTCTGGAGCCCAGGTTTTCTGGGCTGTCTGTCTGGGCGTCCTTCACACTGAGGGCTTGGATGACAGGGCCTGGACGCAGGGGAGGGGGAGTTTTCATGTGACAGAAGGCTTTGCCTAATAGCCAGTCTGTTCTCCAACTGCCTGTTTTTCTCTGTCTCATAGACCCACACTTTTTTTTGTGAACCCTTCTTTTCCTCTCCTCCTCCTTTTCTCCGGCCATATGCGTCTCTGACATCCCTTGGTCTCTGACAGAGGAGGGCGCAGACAGAGGAGGAGTAAATATCATTACTCTAAGTGTACGTGTAAACAGGCTTTTAATTTTGAAAATTTTTCAGCCGTCCGCTTTCCGGGACAGCTCGTCTGGGCACCTGGGCGGTTGACTGATTTAACGTGGCGCCGGCGTTCTGCTGTTAGAGAACGGAGTTGTTTGAAAGAGGCAACAGGGGGCAGCTCTGCCAGCCTGCCAAGTGTGTGGGCACTGCTGTGACCAGTCAGTCTTCATAATGGCTGGCTGGCCCTGGGACAGAGCCAGCTCAGTGGTCACATGACAGACTGTACAGCTCAGGCTAGGAAGGACTCCCCTCAGTAACTCTGGATCGATGGTGTCAGAGGAGATGATGAAGGGTAGAGAGGGACAGAGAGGGGGCGGTATTACAGGTGTGGATGAATGAAGGGAGAGATGTGAAGGAAAAAGTTAAAACTACAACAGTAGGAAAGTATAGCGACATGATAATGAGGCACACAGACTAGACCGAGGAATGAAACTACAGCCGAGCTGAAGTTCCAGAAGAGGGAATAGGGAGCGAAGACTGTAAGAAGTCTTAAGTAAAAGAAGAGTGGAGGACAGCATAGGCGCTCACTATTCATTACCTGTAAGCCGATGCTGTGCTGCTTTCCGAAGGACAGATAAAAGTTTATCTCCACAGTGCGGTTTTTTTTTCCTCCTTCTCTCACTCTTTTGGGCTTGAGATTCAAACTTCAAACGCGTATTAGATACAACAAAAATTTCAATTTAAGCCTAAGACATAGTCTGCATTTCAAATGTGCATCTTTTCTAAAGAAAAAAAATGCAGGAAAATGAAGTTTTGCTCTCCTTGGCAAGTATCAGATACCCCAGAACTGGGACCTGTATAATGAAGCAGGATCGACGTGGTGCGCCTGAGATACGGTGAGAATGCCCGATGTGAGTGATCTCAGATAGATAACGGACCAAGCTGGTTATTAGCTTTGATCAAAGAAGATTTTCTACACATTTAAGGAGTGGGATTTGGATTTGAGAGAGTATGTTGTTGTTTTTTTTTAAATAAAATCCACTTTTATATTAGTATCCTCAGGGTCAACCACACAATAGATCTTGTGAATGGGATGAAATCAAACTAGTTAAATAACAACACAGTAAAGATTCTCTTAGTAAAAGTCATATTGACACAAATAGAAAAAGTTGTTTTATTTATTCATTATTGGACTGTATGTCCCAAGTCAGCTGGTCAGCAGAAATATTTGTTTGCTGTACCTGGCCTGTACAAGAGAAAGTCCAGTGTAGCTCAGGTGTAGGTTGCAGGATACACTCAGGTTAGCTGTGTAATACGGCAGTTACCATCGCATTGGTAACACATGCTTTGTGAGAGTTCGTGATTTTTTTTTGCTCAGGCGTTTTCTATCACAGTCGCTGGGAACAGAAGTGTTGTTAGAAGTTTTCTTTCATACTTTAGATGACTTACAGTTAAGAAATTAAGCTTTTAGCAGTTTTGCCGAACCATACTGAATCTTTGGCAATGAATATTTTAGTCCCAGTTATTAACAGATGGTGTGTTACTTCTGGTTGTTAATTTTGAGCTGCACCATTTCAGGATTGGGTGTTGTCCCTTCCACAGTCAAACACCACACAATAGCATTTTCTCTCACCAGAGTAGGTAGTAGTATTAGACCACAGTCAGCCATTAATCTTGTTTCATGAGCACTCCTTTGGGTTTATTTCTTTGTTTTAAATGGTTTTCAAAAATGAATAACAGTAAGTATGTCAGATGAGGAACAGCAGCAGAAAACAACACAGCTTAACTTGCTGAAAAATCAAATCTGCTGTTCGCCGACTACGTCATTCATGTCTGTCCTCTCTCCCCTATACAGTGGGGAAGCATTAAGGTGATTCCATTATCTCCTCACTGCTTTCCCTCTAAGGGATCTACTTAACGTCATTCATTGCCATTTAATTTGTGACCAATGGCATAGTGACTCTGGAAAATGAAAAGACAAAGACCTGTGCCTGCAAAGGGAGGGTGCAGTCCTGGGCAATTGTTAATTGGCAGATTGCATCCCAGTGAAGAGGAGCTTATAGTGGAAGTGTTACGGTGCATTTTCCCCCTCATGGTGGTCCACGCAGTCATTTATCTAAAGCAGGTGACAACAGGGATGCTTGCGTTCATGTTCAGGTTAATGTTAATTTCACATCCGCTCTAATGAGCAGTTTTATTTTTGTGCATCGCACTGATGGGATTGCAGCAGTTCTCCTCAATTAATTCCTCCACTGCCCCCATGGCCACGGAAACTGTAAAATCACTAAATGAGCCAATGTAAGATTGAGTCTTTACAGTGGTCTAATGCTCTTATCTGAATGGCTCTGCATTAATTCCTCTGTATGATTAACAGGAAGTACCTGTGTCGAAGTGAGGGAGGAATTAGTTCATGAAGGGATAACCATATTCATCCAACAGCTCACACCTGCTGCAGCACAGAGGAAGAAAAAAAAACCTGTGTGATTATTCTGATTGGCTGAGCATTGGCATACTGTTTTATTCCGCATCACTGACCTTTCCAGCTCACTGTGCGCGGTGCGTATGTACTGTAGGCATCTTCGGCATAATACATGCATCATATAGTGAGTTGACTGCACGCAATCTTAGATTGGAGTGGTGCGCGCCGCACTTCCTGATGTACATTTTAAAATAATGGCATGCATGAACATGAGTCTGAATGGCTCTACTTGAGGCGATACATCTGGTGGATGATAAGACGGATTTGTCCGCGCCGCTCTCATTTTGCTCTGATGAATAAGCTGCGGCGCGCACAAAGGGTCATATGAAACAGCCCCTAGCTCTCTGTCCCCTGTACCATGATGCATTGCCTGTTGTTGTGCCTTGTCTCTAAGCTTCCTCCGTGAACTGATTAAGTCTTTGGAACAGCATGGAAACACCACAGGGTGTTGCATTGTTTTTCAGGGGAAGACAGTCCCAGTGAACAGTATGAATAGACTAGTGACTCTGAAAGAGGCAGACTGTCACTGTTGGTAGCAATTACTCAGTCATCTCAGATTGCATATCGTACAGTAGGATGGTAGGCTCTTGCTTTGATCAGGCAGTTTGTTAGACTCTCTCCCACTAATTCTCAGGCATTAAGATACAGTCAATTATTCATTACATGTAGATCTGAACTGAGATTGTTGATTTGTTCCTATTTAAGCAGAATCCCAAAATGAGATTAAATTTTCCAAACGTCTCCTGCTTTCCTTCATAACGAATACAGAAGAAGAAGAAGACTTTTCTGGGCTTTATCAGGCTGTCGTTTCAGATATTAAATCATAACAGTATTTTTTTTTTCCTTTTCTCATTGTGTTTGCAGGCAGCTGTGGTCAGCCTGGATATCATAAGCATAGACAGTTATATTTCCTGGGGAAAACAGTGTCCTTAGTCCAATAAATCACCGTGTAAACAAAACCAAAGCTTGTGCGGATGCGGATGCAACCAGAGTTGCTGCACAGACGTGGGCTATGAAGAGATTTTACAGATTTATCATTAAAACGCCCAGGGAGCTCTGACACCCGTGTAGATTTTCTTCCCCGTCTCACGGAGGAAGTGCAGTGTTGTGGTTGTTTTCTTAGACTCGAGGCACACATCACTATTATCATGGATTCCAACATGTAGGCTTTGCAGAGTGGTGTGTGTATGTGTGTGACTGCATTAGAGAACATTAGACATGGATACAGTTTTTTGCTTAAGGAGATCTGGAGTTCTGGACAGCTATCTAGTTTTTAGTTTTGCATGTAAAACCCCCGGGTGAATTATTAAGCTGGTAAACATAAATCTGAGCAAATCTCAGCATTTTCTACTGCAAACAAACACCAAACATAATACCAGCTGTGTTTGCCGGAGAGTGTCCTCCATCCAACCTCCATCTGCGCGTCACCTATTTATGTGTCATTTTCTGACATTGACTGTCACATAATCAAATCGAATTGCATCATTGCGTCAAATATGGATTCTGTGTGTCGGCAGTTTTTAAAGCAACACGCCGAAACAGTCATAAAACACCCTCAACACCTGCACAGCTGGTTGCACCTGCGCCCACATAGCAGCTTCTCACCACAGAATCTCAATAGAGTCCTCACTCCTCAATACACGCTGTCACACCTCATGATTTCTCTTTCCCTCATGGCAGGACAGAAACACTCTTAGCTAGAGAACATGGTGTTATTAAACAGAAGGTGTCTTAAAATACAAATACAACGTGGTTGGATAAAAGGAACAAAAAAAATACATGAAAAACAATCATCGTTAACAATTTACATAATAAACAAGGAGGGAAAAAAATAATATAGATGTGATCTGAAATATTTTACCAACCTCTTCGGAGGTCTTCTCTCCTGTGGTTCTTTGTTCTGACGGCTCAAAGCTGGTGAGTGCAGATGATTGTTACCTTTAGTTGTCAGTCTACTTTGAAAATACCAGACAGGCTTTGTCTAATGATCACAATTTGTGCAACTCATATGCAGTCAAAAGGTCTGTGATGTAGCATGGGGCTGACGCAGAGGCGCTTTGAAAGCCATCGCTTTGATTTTAAAATAGTCAATTCTTAAAATATCCGCTAACAAGCGAAGTATCACAAGAGTCAGGGCAAAGAGCTTTTGTTTCTTTTTAGCAGGTTTTGATTATTTTGCCACTGCACAGAATGGTGAGCCACAAACAAGACAAGACAACAATATGGATGCTTTGAATGTTTTGTTAGCATAGGGCAGCTTTACTCCACGCTATATTTCAATCCACAAGATGTTGCGCCGTTGTGTTAACTGTGCCTTTGCACCACACCAAGATTTCTACAATGTGGCAGAGATAATATTATGAGATATGCTGTCAAAATCTACAATAAGAATCTACACTGTATTGGCATGGACATTTTTTCAAAAGTCAAGTGGTGTGTGTGCTTAGGAGAATATTTTTTTATGCTTTATCCAATTTAACAATGAGACCTGAGAGTGTTTCTTCACACAGCGACTTCATGGTTGAATATGAATAGAGGAAAACCTAAACACCAACTGTACCGTAAAGCCTCCTGCACTAACATATTAGGTGCTGTGTTGAAGATTAGATTATAAGAAGTGTTTGGCTCCTAAAGGGGAAACAGGTTCAGCATTTATCACTAACAGAAAGGACAGTTTATAATATTATTTATTATCTAATGAAAACTACTAAAAGGGATCATTTGTTTTTATATAAGTGATCAACTTTAAGCGACTTTTCTTCCATAAAGTAAAATGTTTTTATGGAAGATTCAATGATCATTACCCACTTAATTTTCAATTAAAGTCTTTGTGTTTTGTAATATTTGTAAAGATATATTTACAAAGGAAGCTGGTGCTATACAGGACATTGCTCACAGTTTGAAAATGTTCAAAGTAAGGGTCATACGACAAACAGATTGTTAATGAGTCTGTGTCTTCTTGGTATTTGAGCCGGAGATAAAACAACAACATTTTATCAGGTCATGGAGCTTTAATAGGAGCAGCTTGAAAAATGGAGTAGTAGTCGTGGCGTTCGCACAATCAACAACAATACCAAATCAATATGATGTCACTTCTGCTCTCCTCCATATTCTGTCCTTTCTCCGGCCTCACGACGCTCTGATAAGCTGTCTTTACCCTCTTTAAGCCTTTCTCCACCTCCTCAAGTCACTCCTATTTCCCTCTTCAGTTTTTCCTTCTCATTTCTACTCATTAGCATGCGTCCATATCTCACATGCTAGTTGGCATGATCATCTGAGATGTCAGAAAAGATCACAGGGGTGCTCTTAATGAAAAGGTGTGTGCATGGGATATTTCAAAATTACACCTCCCCAGACAGGGCTCTCAGATGAAAGCAAAGACCGTAAATCAATAGATAGATGAATGGAAGCAGGCAGACAAGATGGTGAGAGACAGAGAGAGAGATGGATGTAAACCTTTCCAGAACAGCAGCCAATTATATCCAGCAGAGCATTAGCACAGAGATGGTTAACTGTTCAACATGTTCCATCATATGTCTTCTCTCTCTCTCTCTACATTTGATTGCCACAGGTTTTTTTTTCACTGACTCTCCCTTCCTTATGCCATCAACTAACTCCACTCTCCTTTCTATCCCCCTCTCTTCTTTATTTAATCTATTTTTCCATATCACAGTCATCTCAAATCGCAAAGCTGTTTGTAGTGTTAAATCATCCTGCAGAAGCGACAAGTTTTACTTCATTAAGTTGTGGCAGAGTGCACTGCTTCGCTGGAGAGTAAGGGTAAGAGTCTGTCCTCGTGGGCTCTATCAATAACCATTAAGGATCCTCTCTCATTAGACCAACCCTCATAGGCCCCCGGGGCTTGAGAAATGGGCCCTGCCATCTTCCGTGATGGAGTGCGCTTAGATGGCATCACCACTGTTTGGAAATGTAAATTGCAATACTTACTTTCCCCTGCGGATGATTGCCACCAGTGCTATGTACACAACCTTATTCTCATTCAACCTGTTTGCTTAATCAAGAAGAACCTCACTCCCCTATCAGCAAGCCCCAGTTTGCATTTGAGCTCCTCTTTCCCCCCTCTCTCCATCTTTTTTCCACACACACACACACACGCGCATACCCATTCAGCATATCCCAGCCACTGCAGTATGATTATTCATACGGCAATGAGGCTGGTTCAAGCTCGCAAGGCTGCCACAGCGCGATGGGAGTGTTTCCAGATGATGACTTAGGAGTCCTGCAGCTTCTCTGCCAAGAGCAGGGAATTCAAACTTAATCAGGGCGAGGACCCCTCCCTCCTCTATCTCTCAGAGAGCTCCGTGGGGTTGAGGCCAAAACGGGAATGGAATGAGAGAGACAAAAGTCAAAGTCTCGGCGGCATCACGCACACTCCCACCTTCTGTTTTCCTCCCGGGGAGCCAGAGGTTTTCTCCCTTGAGCGATGGGTTCATTTTAGGGCTATTGGAGAAACTTTTCTTTCTCACTCAGAGAGGATACATTAGTAAGATTAGCCTTGTTCTGCTCTATCAGCCCTATCTAAACTCTTATCTCCTCCACTTTCTCCCTCACACACACACACACACACGCAAGGCTCCAAATTTCCCCCACACCAAGGCTGTTGTCCATCCATCACCCATTTGCACAGCCAGTGTGTTTCACCGGAGCCCAGACAGCCAGCTCTGCAGCAGGCATCCCAGCTCATCCCCCTGTCCGCAGACCATGGTCACACCAAGGGGAGGAGGCAATGATCGGTCCTGATCAATAATACATCGACTGCATTAAAGCTTATGAATAAGTCATGGATGGAAAGAACCCAGTCGTTGGACACACACATGCACACACACACATATACACACATTGCAAAGTGATCTTTTACTTAGGCCAGGGAAGATGAACAGACAGAAAAAGAGAACAAAGCAAGGACTTTAACTTGGGAATTTATCACTTACTCACTGACATTTTGTTGCAAGTTGAAGCTCCACTCTGTCTTTTCTCTCCCATTCATTTCCATTCTCTCTCTCTCTCTCTCTCTCTCTCTCTCTCCCTCTCTCAAGTAATGGCCTTTTTCCTGCGGCTGGAATAAATAAGTTATTACATCCATGTGTCCTAAGGCTTAGCAAGGACCGTCTGAATATAAATAGTTCATTTGCCTCCCTCGTAGAGGCCTTGCTTTGTGCCATATGAATATATTTGTAATTACTTTCTTTACGAAGAGCAGGGTGACTGTTTTGGTTGACTGGAGATGCAAGATGAAATTGCCTTATACAAATAAGTCTGCCAACGTTTTACCCCCAAACACCGGTCTCAGACAGGAGGGAGCAGGGGCTTAGCTTAGCGCGGCCTTTAGTGTTGCTGTGCTGACAACAAAGAGTGAACAGCCTGTGTGATGCTGCAGACAATTTGTATACCGAGTAAAAATTTGTGTGGTGGATGAAAGTGCATGTGGTAACTTTGCCAAGAATGTGAATGGGAACAACACTTCTGAATAATTAATCTGGCAGATAATAAAACTATACAGCCACTGACCCTGTGCGTTTAGATGTGTGTGTGTGTGTGTGTGTGTGTGTGTGTGTGTGTGTGTGTGTGTGTGTGTGTGTGTGTGTGTGTGTTGTGTGTGTGTGTGTGTGTGTGTGTGTGTGTGTGTGTGTGTGTGTGTGTGTGTGTGTACACTCACTGTCAAGCATTATCATTTCTTTTGGCAGCCAGTGAGTTTACACTTGATGCCAGGGTGCGTGTATATGTGCGATTCCGTTGTTGCCACTAAAAGTGTTGTTTATAGCTTGACCACTAAGCATTTTTGGAGTTACTCCATCAATGTGAAACACCAAAGGCTAATTATAGCTGCTGCGCAGCAATGGGTCGGGTCCGGGCTACTTTGGGCATATTTAGGCAATTCTGAGCAACAAACAGGAGAATAGGAAGACAAGACAGTTGTCCTTATAATGTCCAATTTGCATCAGTTGAGGATTGAACCCACTACCTCGGGAACCAAAGACCATTGTCTATCGCACTGAGCTAATTGACAAGTGGCAGTTCAACAGTGGCTTCACAAATTGAGTAAGCCATTCACTGTCGTGTAGGCAGAAAAAGAAAAATCAGTTTTTGAGGTAAAATAATATGTATTTGTCAAACATCTACTATGAGTCTAAGATGTTAGGAGCCTTCGCAGATGGTCCAGTCCAAGCTATTTGAATTTTTAAATTTAGAAGCTTGCTGTGATGGCACCATTAGGACAATTGTCTTGTGTTTCGTGTTGAGGACATTTGACATTTTGATCTTTTATCATCATCATCACCCTGGCTGGGTCTTGAACTCACAACCTCTGACACCAAGAACCAGCACTTAACTCAGTGAGCTAATTATCTGGAAGTGAGACATGGTGTGTGTCTTCTCAAATAGACTCAGGGAGTCAGTGCCCGGGCAGCAGTTGTGAACGCAGATTTCTGTTATCTAAACAAAAATCTGTTAATACATAAAATGCATTTAGACAGCAAAATAGCTTGAGGACATCTGACATTTTGATCTGTCATCATCATCATCACCCTCGCTGGGTCTCGAACTCACAATCTCTGACATGAAGAACCAGCTCCTAACTCGCTGAGCTAATTAGCTGGTAGTGAGACCTGCTGTGTAGCTTCATTTATCCACTCAGGTGAGTCAGTGCCCGGGCAGCTGTTGTGATGAAATGGTCAAAATGTCAATAATTCAGTCATCTAAACAAAAATCTGATAATACATAAATTGCATCTTGACAGCATGGAAATGTTGGTGATTTGTTTTTAATTATAAGTGTTTTGCTTCATAAGAGAAAATCTGATGTTTAAAAATTCCACTCTCACATTGGCTGCAGTTGTTCCCATGAGAGCAGAATTCAAAATGTGGAATAAAGGGTTTCTTAAAAATGTCTCTACTCATCCTGGGAACTCTGAATCTTCGGCTGGATGGGAGCATCTCAAACTCTGAGTTCAAGGGATGTGAAGCATCCTCGGATATCTGTCTGGCCATCCTGACAACTGTGGTGTTGAACGTTGATGTTGTTGCTTACCAGCAATATTTACTATAGAGGGAAGCTTCTTTTTGCTGCACCTTCAGGTTGCCATACCAGGCAGCTATATTAAACTGCAAAACACTTCCGACAAGGCCTCTGTATGTTATTTCCAATTTGTGTCCACTTACAGCAAACCTCTTTAATTTCCTGATTAAAAACAGTCGCTGGTTTGCTCTCTTAAAGACACTTTCTGAGTACTCTTTGAAGCTCAAGGTGTGATCAATGATTGTGCCCAAGTAGCCTACTTAAAATGTTCCACAACCTCCACAATCTGGTTGTTGAGAGTAACAGGGGTGACATTAGTAACTCCTTTTGTTTGTATTATAAGTTCTTTTGTTTTGGCCACATTCATTTCCAAATAGCTGGACTGGCACCAGTCCTGCAATACAGAGACCTGTCTGAAATAAGCTTACTCCTGTGTTGGATTATTTCCTGATACAAGCCCAACCAAAGCCATGTCATCTGCATATTTAAACAATTTAACATCATTCACATCCATCATCTGCAAGGGAGACAGAAAGGTGATTTGAAAACACAAAGCTCACGTCAGGTTTCAAGTGCAAGCTTGTGTTTTCTCCAGGGAGTCTTTGTATTGTAATGTACGTTACTCCTGCTTTATATGCGTTGTGCATTTTCAAGTCTAAAATGCTCACTAAATTGACATGTTAATCACTTAACTCATTGAGTGCCAACCACGTAATTTCTCGTTTTTCGTTCCCATGCGTTGAGTGCCAAAAACGAAATTTTTCGTTTTTTGCTTTTTTTTTAAATTATGAAAATAGACACTTTAATACACATTATATGTAAATTTGGGGACTCTACGACGAGGAGAACTGAAATAGATGACGATCAAAGTCACATGACAGCTCATGATCTGGAAGTTTTTATCATAACTCAGCTTCTGCAAACGGAGTTCTGCATGCAGATGCAGCGCAGCTGCTCCGCTGCTGCTCCGCTCTCACCCGCGAGGCTGCAGCAGCTGGGAGCAGAAACAGGAAGCTCTCAGCCCACTGTCCCGCCCGGTCTTCATCTGGAGCAACACCGTGTCCTCCCCAAAGTCCTCCCGCGGTAAAATCTGATGGTCTCTGGGTCAAAGCAGACCGGCACCACCGACCCGTACCACAGACGGACCGCGACCACCGGCGGGACCGGTGTTCGCGAGCCGCTGTGGCCGGCAGAGCCTCACGTTCCGCGGCGAGAGGCTGTGACACGGCACGGTGCGTCTGTGTTATTGCTGTTTAGTGGCGCCCCCCCCGCCCCCGATGGTGGTTTTGTGAATAGAACAACAATTGTTGTGTATATTTATCTTATACGAGCCCTTTGATCCAGAAATGCGAGTGTCTGAAGAGCGACAGACACAAACAGCACACCTTTCATAAAAGACGCTCTATCTCCTTTTCTAGAAAAAAAGGAGGGATTTTGGTGAAACCCAGCCATGTTTAGCTTGACTTTTCTCAGGAACGGAGGCACGTAGAAACAAACGGTTTGTGGCCATTTGAAGGATAAAGTTAAACCTTTCAAATGAGCTACAGTATGTGTTGGTGGCAATAATATAGAATACACTATGGCTCTAAAATAAAAAGTCAAATATGGTCTAATTTGCCGGTACACTTGACTAAAACTTTGGAAAGGAGCGCGGCACTCAATGAGTTAAAAAAGAGGATTTTTGGTTTAGGGTTTTTATTAAAAAACATCTAATCCAATGAATCAACCTACCATTCACATTTGCCCCGTTTACATGAGAGCTTTAATTCCGAATTAAAATAATTTAATTTGGAATTAAAAAACATCATGTAAACGTGGTAAATCATAAAAAGTTGATCTAAAATAATGTCAATTTGCATAGTATTAAAAGCAGAGCTGTGTGTTTGTGGTTGTTGCAGATGTTTTGCTATGTAGTTCACCAGGGAAGCGGTTGCATCCTCTGTGCCCCTGTGTGGTCTATAGGCAAACTGACATGGAGCCTGGGTACTGACCACTCTCTCCATACATTTGGCCAAGAGTGGAGTGAGAGCCACTGGTCTAAAGTCCTTAAGAGCCCCAGCCCTAGAAATTTGGGGTACAGGTATTATTGTGGATTTTTTCCACTGATCAGGAAAGGTGCAACTATTCAGCAAGGTCTGACACAGCTGAGTGATCACACCCCCAAAGCTGCTGTGAATGGTAATTTCTTTATCTCAAACAAAAGCTAACAACAGTGGTAGCTATAGCACAACAAAAAAGTGTTCAACTGAACCAGTAAATCAGACGGTGCTTGTGATTTTTGTGGTTGATCACCTTGTTAGAGAACAGCATGTTATTCAGTAGGAACTGAAACATTAAACAATTGGATGTGTGCATTCAAACGTTTGGAGAAGGTTAAATTAAGTTCACCTGTAAAGAGTGCATTTTACGTAATTCAAAAGCCAAACATCCCTAATGTTTTGTGAGTAGTGTATATCTCACTGAGCTAACTGGCAAGTGAAAATGTTTCATGTAGCTTCATAAATTGACTACTAAGCCATCCAGTCAAATGTGTGCAGGAAATTAGCTGTTATATCTGTATGTAAAGGTGGTTACACCCTGCCTTTCAAAACCCTGCCATTCCGAAAATAGACTTTCATTCTTCATAATGGCAGAGTTTCCTATTTTTTCTAAAGACCCTGCTATTACGAAAAGTGGGGTCCAAACTATGGATGAATGACAGATGGACACAATCTGTCCCTGCTGTTGCTGGTTGATGGACTTTTTCCTCTATCTATCTGGCCTGTTTAGCCTCTACCTGATCTTTTTATTAAACTTAACCAACTCCTTTTATCATTGCCTAAACCCAACCAAAGCACTGAGCAAAGACATTTTTTTTTTCTCCCCTGGTCTTTTGTCAGCATGAGCGGCGCAGCTGCAGCAGGCTTGCGCCTGGGTGAAGTTTCAGAGTGGGGTTTTTTTGGAACAGTGGTGTTTTGAATAGGAAGGTTGTTTCCGTAAAGGTAGATTTCAAATGGTTGTCAAAAATTTAGATAAGACAAATTCAAAAATACACCGATTTCTCAGAAAGCATGGATACATTTTTTACAATTATTTATTGGTTCCATAAGTGAAAAAAAAAAAAATACAATTTTCAAAACATCTATCATGAAACATGTTCATTGAAAAGAATTTAGAAGATCTACATTAACAAAAAAAGTAGGCTTATCACTTTTTTATCAAACAAAAATCACACAGCCTACAAGCTAAACTTAAAACAAAACAAAACAAAAAAACTGCTATGTAAAAATGGAGCTTTAGTCAAAAATGTCCTGTAGGTTGATGAGGTCGAAGTCCGGGTCAGTTGTCATTTTTAGTATTTCTCTTCTGTCGTTATATGCGATGGTTATGGTTTTTAAGTCCAAGAGGTGTTCTTCAATGTCTTCTGTGGTGAGGTGGGGGAATGGGTGGTTATTGATGAATTGTTCCAGAACAGTATGAGTGAGTGTGAGTGTTTGTCCGTGTGTGAGTATTTTGCCATGGTATTGTTTTATGTATGCATCGGTGGACATGAGGAATTTACATTTGATACATCTATGTTTATTGCTCATGGTGAATTCTGGCTGGGTTGTGTTGCAATGTGGGCAGATTTTGTTTAATTGTAAATTGAGTCCGGAAATTGTGGAAGTGATTTCGTGAATATTGTCTTGTGGCAGTTTGTGGTGTGGAATGGTGAGGTCCTCTGTTGGTGTAATGGATGAATCGGCGGTGAGTGTGAGTTGTGTTTGGTTGTTGAATGTGCGTGTTGTGAGTTTTGTGAATGTGTATGATTTGAGGGGTGTTATTTTTGTAATTTGATCTTCCCAAATGCTGAGCTTGATCCAATTCGATTCATCCGCAATGGTGCACGTTTGCACTTTTTTTTTTCCGTAAGCAAAGACGTCCTTTATCTCCCCAACCTCGATTATTTTTCCAGCGAGGGATGGTATCTGAAGAGAAGGGGAATATACATTTGAAATTAGAAAGAGCATGCTAAAAGCCATTGCTGAAGCTATGCTAAATTAGCAGTAGATATCGACAAAGACAGGAAATACAGGAATGGCATGTAACACAAGCAGCTAAGGCAGGAATCAAACCCTGAACCTCATGATTGGCAACCCAGCAAACTAACCTCTCAACCACAGAGAGGATGAAACATAGCCTACTGAGTTTTATACCATGATGAATCAAACACTGTCTGATGCAGCTGTAGTTTAAACAAGCAAGTTATCAGAAATTAACAAAGGAAGACTTTGTTGAGACAAAGTTGTTAAGGCAAGATTTGAACACATAATCTTAGAGTCATTATTGCAGTGATCTAACCACTCGACTATAGTTGCATTCTATGAGAGACAGGTAAAAGAAACCACTGCATAAGAGGTTCACTGACTTCTGTTTAAAAAAAAAGAAAAACTTGTTTGTGCCGTGTGACTATTTTATGGTGAATGCAAACAAAGTATAATGACTTTTCCAGTGAGTTACAAAGTTGAGCTCCTTCTACTCTGATGTTAAAATTATTATTATAATTTATAAATTATTCTCTAAGTGTCTTTGCATTTTTGACCAAATCTTTGAGAGGGGTCATGGCTGCAGACCTGCACTGTCAGGACCCTTTGTTGCAGACCTGGACTGTGGGGACGGAAGTTGATTCGAAGCTTTTCAAAATAAAAGCGAATCATTCGGAAGCACGTATTTGTGAAGTTTTTATTTATTTATTTTATTTAAACATGAAAAAAAGAAAAAGTGGTCAATAATGCACAAACACTGGGCCTAATAGGCCTATATTAATAAAATTAAAACTAAATTGGCTATTTAATAATAAAAATATTTTTTTAAAGAATATCTGTTCTTCGATTTTGTGTCATTGGTGTTACTGGTATCACAGACCATTATTTTGAAAGGTTAAGAATATGCAACTCCCAAGGTCAGAAAAAAGAAGAGCTAAGATGGTGAGTGTCTCTTTCATGAGTAAGATATTTTCAATTAAAATTTCATTTTTCAACGTGGTTCTTTTTGTTGTGTCATTGGTGTTATTTTGATTTGCGCTATAATTAAAAAAATTTATGAAAAAAAAACTGTTAAAAAGAAAAGTTTTCTTTTTGAGCGCTGTGTAGGGTGGGTAGCTGATGGTGTATTTATAGTCTGTTTGTAAAACTGCTTCTCTCAAAATATGTCAATTCGCCATATTAGGCAGCTATTTGAATCTTCACCTATTTAAGACGCCAGCATATTTATGTATAATTTATTTTATAAGTAATCCTAAAAAGATTTAATAGATGTTTTTTTTTTATCCAATATTATCAGGCTATATTTTATATAGTATGAATAGGCTACTCCATTTCAGGTGTGTTAGAGATGGTGATCTAGAGGTTAAGCTCCTTGTTAAATATTTAGTTTTACACCATGAGACACCGGTTCACATCCTGGCCCCAGCAAACTTTGCTGCTCAATGTTTTCAAGTAAATTTATTGTTTAATGTTGCTACAACTCAAAACACATCTTTCATATTGTTTCAATATGCAATTTGTGGTAGCCTAATAGTATGGTAATACTATGATATCAAAGATGGTCATATTAGCTAGCTATTTGAATCACCCATTTAAGACGCCAGCATATTTATGTATAATGTATTTCATATTGTTTCAATATGCAATTTGTAGTAATAATATGGTAATATTCAGAGGTGGGTAGAGTAGCCAAAAATTGTTCTCAAGTAAGAGTAGGAAGTTACTTTAGAATAATGTTACTCAAGTAAAAAGTAGCCATTCAAACATTTACTTGAGTAAGAGTAGAGAGTAGGCTACTTGGTGAAAAAGCTACTCAAGTAGGGGAGACCGGGGACAGTAGCAACAGGGGATGGTTGCAACATGTCATTTTTCTCCAATCATGAACAAGCTAGTGAAGATACTCACACTGCACATGCTTAGTTGGATTCCCCCCATTGCAGAGAAAAATCAGTTGAATTCAATTAGTACAAGTATTTTTTTCTTGAGCTTTGTTTTTGTTAAAACTGTTGTCACTCTTTTTGTGATTCCGCTCAAACTTATATGGTTTAAAGGAGTGACATGTTAACTTTAAGGTGATATGATTAGCATGTATCAAGAGCACTTTGTTTAGCTAGCACATCATCATGGCTGACCGGAAGGGCAATATATGAATATAAAAACAGACCACAAAACAGTATTTTGACATTAATTTTTTTTTTTTACTGTTGTATTGCTAATATTAAAATGATGAGAGAATAAATGACAATGGCAATATAAAAGTTATTCCCTCACAAATTATTCCATTCATCCTATATACTGAAAGTCTTTTTTTTTCAATTTGAATATTTGACATCTGCACATGCAGTGATTCCTCCTCATCTAGACAAATCTATACTGTAATTGCCATCTGATCAAAGCTGATGAATAAATAACACTATAGAACTTACATTTTTGATAATAATCCTTTTACTAGACATGAAATATATTGTATTTGTAACATGTTGCAACTGTCCCCGGGCCCGGGGTCAGTTGCAACATCTGACTCCTTACACTCAAATGCAAATTGTGAAGAATGTGGATTCTGTAATCATCTATTAATTGTGTTGACTATTAACAGACAAATGTAAGTTTATTGTATAAAAATATGGTTTGTCTAATCCAAACCATCTCTGAGTAAGAGAGCCAAATGCAAAAAGTGTTGCAACTGTCCCCGGTCTCCTCTACTGAGTGTGTAAATGTAGGCCTAATCAAATACACAAAAATATAATAGGCTTCTTCAGTTCTGAGACTAATGCCAGAAACCACCCAAGTATTAAAACCCAGAGTGGGTGGTCCTATGTTTGGTTTCTGGTGAAACCAAAGTCGCATGGTCACACCCTCGAGACTCAAGTCACATGACCACACCCCCGAAACTGGAGGGGTGGTCATGTAACTAGGAGTCACGTGTGTATGGGGTTTAAACTTCCTGGGGAGGAAAAAGAATAAGACGACCTGGATGACTGAGAACCTTCGCGGACATTATCCACGACATACCAGAGCTGGCCTGACATCATCCTAATCGTTTACTAGCCACAGTTTCTTAAATTTGAGGCGGAGTGGCCGTCCTGTTTACCGCGAAGATTTTGTGTGTGGTCATGTGACTGCCTGACTCTGTCTGATTAGTTTAATGTAGGCAAACCTAGTCTAATCATGTCAGGAACTCCTTGGCGTAGAGGGTTGCGTTTTCGCCTGCGATGCGGCAGACCTGAGTTCGATCCCCACTGATTTCACATTTAGATAAATTTATTTTTTTAATTTATATTACAGGTTTACATTTTGAGTTTGAGTGAGAAGTGCAATTGTGCCATTGGTTAGGTTTAGGCAATTACGAAAGGAGTTGGTTAAGTTTAGTAAAAGGACCAGGTAGAGTGTAGACAAGTAGAGAGAGTCTAGATAGATAGGGTTATGGCATTATCTGCATTTTGGCCCTAATCCCAACAATTTCCCCCGATCCTGGCAGACCCAGGCCTTTTGTCTACTGTTGCTTAACCAGTTTTTCTACAAAATGACTGTCCAGAAAGTAGCTATGAGCATATTTGAGGTGATTTAATGTCTTGCTGCAGCCTGTAGGACACGGCCAGAGGGCCAGACGGCCAGATGCTGTCACATGACCTTATCCCTCCACTTGCCACACCCACAAATGCAAAGTTATGCTTCAAATCATTCTGACGCCGTGGCGAAGTGGTTTGCATTTTCGCCTGCGGTGTGGTGAATCTGAGTTTGATCCCCGCTGGTTTCACATTCTGAAAAATTTAGTTTTTTAATTTTAAGATCAGGTAGAGTGTAGACAGGCCAGATAAGTAGAGAGAGTCCAGGTAGGAAACTTGGAATATAAATTATAAACGGAAAAGGCGGGACTTTCCCCTACCATCCTGGGAAAAAAATATTGCTGTCTGGACAGGGTTGCGAACCGGCGTCCCACAGTGGAAAAATGTTTGGGTGCTTAGGTACTTAACCATTAAACTACCATCACTATCATGCTCTTACTGGCAATATTTATACTATATAAAGTATAGCCAGCTAATATTGGATAAAAAAAAAAGAAGAACATCTGATAACTCTTTTTAGGATTACTTGTGTAACAGTAGCTTAATTTACATGTTCATATCTATACAAATTGCAACTACCATATTAAAGCAAGTTGTTTCAGACTTCCTCAGATGTCAGTAACTGCAAGAGACAACCCTGCTGAGAATCTGAAACCTTAGAACAGATTAACTGCATTGCATCATTGTGGTGGATTTTTCAACCTTAACCAATAATCAACCTTTCTGACCATAATTCAACATTGATCTAACATTTTTGCTATCTTCTCTATGAATAAACATCTAATGTCGGTGTAGCCCAGGCCCTAAATTTAATTTTTAGTAAAAAAAATAATTTTATTTTGAAATAAATTCATAATTGCACCAAAAACCAAAAAGTGGTTTAAAAGTGTTCAAAACGGAAAAAAAGAAGAAAAGAAAGAAAAAAAAAAGTTTTGCACACACATAAGTTGCGGTTGCAGCAAAAGATTCAGTGGCACGAGCTTCCCAACCAGCCAATCAGTGGACCTCTTGAGCCCCAGGTGATTAACCTCGTAGGTTTATGTCATGTCATCACTTCCTGTTTATGGTCACAGGTTTACACTTGATGCTTTGTGTGATTGAAATGGAGGTTAAATCTGTTGTCATCCACTGGGTAAGATATGAAAATAATCTTTTAAATGAAGTAGTATTAATTATTGATGATGTTAAACAGTTACTGATTGCTATACTGTTACATTTAAACTTTATAGAGCAGTTTGAGAGACGGGATGATTTTCGCCAATTTGGCAAGGTGGAACGCTCATCGGTGGAGCAGAACAAATTGTGCGCTTGAAAGATTAAATATTTATCTCAGTTAATGGGGTGGGTTCTTTGCTGTAATGCAGCTCATCGTTGAGTGCAAACACTAGGTTCACACCGAAGTGTCGAGAAGCAGAGCTAGTTTACTTTTGGCACCCATGTTAACTGTTCATGCACTAAACTAGCTGAGTCTAATCAGCACAGCTTCTTCCTGAACCAGGTGCATTCACTAATTAGTGAATGCACCTGGTTCAGTGACGGAGCAGAACAAATACATGGCATGGAGATGACTTGACTCCACAATTTCCATCTCTGTCAATATTTAGTGCATTGTCACTGTTGCAGGTTCAAGGAGAGACAGTTGTACACAGTGTCTTAAACTGTTTGGATGAGCTGTGTGGAAGAGGCGGGGTGATACAGCGCGTCGTGGAGTCTGCCTGTGTGGAGGAGTAGACTGGAGTACTGGGTGAGTTAGTTCCAGATCTTTTCTTATGATTAGCTGCTGTAGTGTGCTTTTTTTTCTTTCTTTCTACCATACTCTTGAACTGGTTAATTCTTTTGAGATGGGACTTCTCTTAGGTGGCGAAAATATGGTGTTTAATTGTTCCTCATTGACAACGGCTGTTTCTCAGTGTGGGACTAGTTCTCTCTACTGCATATGCTCCAGGGTGAAACTGCCTTCAGCCGTCGACTTCCAGGCTGCACAGCCTGGGAGGCTGCACTATGGGCTGCACAAGCGCCACCGTCAACTGCAAGCGGCAAAGTGTAAACAAATTGCTTAGCAACACTGCAAACTGCTTTAACTAGATATTTAAGCTGTTTGATTCGACAAATACAAACAAGAGCTAGATTTTCAGAGTATTTTTGTAAATAAACTGGTAAGTTGAGCTGCTCAATTTCTTTAATTGCAAGTGCTAACGTGAGCTTAGCTAACTTTGTTTGTTTGTTGATTCAAAAGGCATCAGCATGAAAGGCTGATAGCAGAGATTCCTTGCAGGCTGGCTATAATGCTATGATAATTTATCATTACATTTGTAGCTCATATCCCAACTATCACTTACATTTTTAATGTTTACTGTCTTTAGTTCAATTTTCCACTAAATTAAAAGCAGTACTAATATTTTTTTTTTCTGTAAAATTTAATTTTGTTTGTTACTAATGTTAACTATGATATGACAATTTCAGTTCTTGAAGTGGTTATTAATGTAATTGCTGTTTTTTGAATATTTGAACAGTATTATAGGAAGCCATTTTTTGTGTTTTTGATCTCACAGATGTAAACATGATTGATAATTTTATGCTTTTTTTTTTTTTTTTAAAGGGAGAAGAATAAACATCTTACCTGGATTTTTGCTGGCAATTTTTTAATTTCTTCGATGGAACTGGCAGAGGTGGTTTGTGATGGTGGGACTTTACTTGTGAATGGAACTTCAGTTATTTCAAGCGATGATTTTGGTCGGGTGTTGAAAAGGACTTCAAATGCAGGGCTTCCCTGCTTGTCTGGACAAAGAGAAAAAGAATGAAAAAGAAAAGACTAAAAGAATATTTGTCACTTAAAGTTTAGTTTTAATAGAACTTCAGACCTTAAAAATAATGTTTAAAGGGATAGTTCAACATTTTGGCAAATTGGCCCATTGCCATAATCGCTATAGTCATAGCAGTAGGTTTGTTACCTTTAATTGTCGCTGTAAGCTATTTTTAGAACGGAGGAGCGGAGCGGCAGGCTGCTCAGAGCTACGCTATGGAGGCTAAGGGAATTTCTTGGTTTTCCTCATCAAACTCATCAAATACACAATCCAACAACAATCCAACAACTCCAAAAGGTTGTCGTGGACAAGTTGTGAGCTGCACATTCACCACGCTGTGAGATAATAACACAACATTACCAGACAGAGTTGTTTTAGAGGTAAATTCATGCAAAACCGCTGATGCGTGTTGCGTTCAGGGACAGTTTTTCAGCAAGCAGTCTCTGTATTTACCTCGAAAACGGCTCCGTTTCGTAATGTTGTGTTATTATCTCATAGCGTGGTGAATGTGCAGGTCACAACTTGTCCATGAAAGCGTTTTGGAGTTTTGGGATTTTGTATTTGATGAGGGAAACCAAGAAATTCCTTTAGCCTCCATAGCATAGCTCTGAGCAGCCTGCCGCTCCGCTCCTCCGTTCTAAAAATAGCTTACACCGACAAATAAAGGTAACGAACCTACTGCTATGACTATAGCGATTATGGCAATGGGCCAATTTGCCAAAATGTTGAACTATCCCTTTAAAGCTTTTCATTCATGGTGACAATGTGTAGGCTACATTATGTAATTTTGTGCATGTATACCATCATCAAATCAAAATGAAATGTTTAGAGACAGCCTGACTGGAACGCTCCCCCTACTTACCCACTACTCTCTCTTGTCATTGTATGTTATTGTCACTGTTTTGAGGTCTAAAAATGATCTTTAATATCTTCTGTACTGTTGTGGTGGGTATAAGCTAATTTCATGACTTTTGATCCCTCCCTTCTTTCCTTTGCTATCCCTTCCCCTGACCATCTGCATCCCTGGCTTCTCCCTTTTATATCCTATATCTCTTGATCCGTTCCCCTGACTACCTGCATTCCTGGCTCCTCCCCTTGTGATTTTCAGAATTTCTCTTTTGTTATTGTATGTTACTGTTATGATTTTGGTGTAAAAATATTCTTCAATATCTTCTGTACTGTGGTGGGTAAATGTAGTCCAGCTATTGTGAAATTCATTTCATGTGTTTTGTGGTCCCTTCCTTACCCTTTGCTTCTTTCCTTGTGATGTTCAGAATGTTTATTTTGTTGTAAAAATATTTTCTGTACTGTGGTGGTGGGTAAATGTAAATAAAGTTTAGTTGATTCACAAGTTCAGCTATTGTGGCATTTATTTCTTGTGTTTTGTTTTGTGGTCCCTTGACCTTCCCTACCACCAACTACCTTCATTCTTGGCTTCTCCCTTTGACCTCTCCTTCTATAGACCTTTTTTACGGCAGCCATTTTGACATGAGATAGGACAAACTAGAAAAAGATAGCATTTCCTTGCTGAAAGCAGCTGAAGCAATACTGAATGAACTGAAGAAATTGTTGAATCAATGCTAATTAGTTGAAGAAACTGCTAAAGCAATGTTGAAAAGGCTATCGTCCCCTCAGAATTATAAGGTTCTATCTGCACTCTGACCAGATTTGAGATAGGCTATAGCCTAGAGGTTTAAAGTTTTTGCATAGTAAATAGCAAAACTGATATGTGGAACAAGTTTGTTTTATATACTGGAATTATAGACACCTGAAGTGTATTCTAAATGTAAAATATTAAAATCCTAGAAAATTTGGAAATGGTGTTTTTTCAAACAGGTTAAATGCAGATAGAACCTTATAACTCTAAAAAACTCAAAATCGGCTTGGAATTATAAGGTTCTATCTTACAAAACATGCAAGGAAACAATGATTTCTAGAGAATACTAACATATTACTAATAATTAACTTGTAGACAACACTTGTGTAGTGTAGATAAATTGTCTGGTGCAGTGAAATTGTGCCTATTATTATTAACCCACATTTCCCTTATTTGATAGTGTGAACATAAAATGCAGTAGCCTATCTTATTATCAGACCACTCTCTCTGTAGCTCTGTTACATTAATGTTTAGTTTCTCTCTTGTTTTTAACTTCTGACCTCTGTCATAATGCTTCTTTCTGTAACCCTAGCTCTACTATCAACTTGCTTCTGTCGCTTTGCCTGGTGCTGTGTGTTTTTCTTCCTCCTATTAGTTTCTCCCTCTCTAGTAGCCTATTTCAGGGAAACAACGCATTAAAGAGACAGTTATGTCAAACAATATCACTGGTGTAGACACATTATGCACAGGCTATTTTTAAAAGTACCTACTAACATTAAACATCATCCTGTAGTTATTTTTAGTTTAGCCTACTGGTGACAGTCTCATCAGTTAGATAGCTCGATTGTGAATTTTTAAAGAAATATTATTCTGTAGCCTATGACTGTGTCCTACTATACCCTTCTAGTTTGTTGAAAATCATAACCCTTTCATACAGTGTTTACCTGCAAATTTTTACAAAAGACTTAGTAATGATAGCAAGCTAATGCTACCTAGCAAGATAAATTAGCTAACAATGATTACCGGTAGGCTAGGCCTACTCTTCGGCAAAATCTACAAAGACAGAGGGTAAAGAAAAACATAAACTTATTTTTTTGTTTTTATTCATTGTTATGTAGCTACAGTAGGCAGTACAGTTATGTACAGTACTGTTCTATGCTTTCCATGGGCAGCATTGGCATCATAAAGAATCAGAACATGATTGGTCCTTGTGTTTGTATTGGTTCATGCAGATAGAACCTTATAAGACCAAGATAGAGTTTGAGTTTGCAGATAGAACCTTTTTGTTTTCCAGATTAAATGACCAAAAATGCATGAAACTTGAAAAAAAACACCTATAGTATGTTAATAAGTAGTAACAGAACTGGAATATGTCAATAACTCAATTTATAATTCGAAGGGGACGTAATGCTAAAGCTGAAACATATAACTTGTAGTATGAGATGAATGCCTTTTTAAAGGTAAAAAGCAGTAGAAATGCTAAAGGGAGAAGAAAACATTGAAATTCTGCATGTTTAAATGTAATGGTTGAATAGTTGAAATCTGCAGCTAACCTGACAGGAAGGAAAACTGATGAACCAGCACTAACATAGCCGAAGCAATGGCTGAGAATAAATTAAGTACTAGAAAATGTAAGATTTTGTATGAAATGGCTGGAAATTACTTGAATTGTTGAAGAAGATGATGAAGACATGAAAATTGTAATACCTACTGAAATACATTGTAAACTGACAGCAGAGGAACATTGTTGAAGCATATAGACCTTTTCAGAGAGTATAAACAAAGACAGGTGTGGCTCATTAGAAAACGCTCTGCTACACTAAATGGAATGGAGCCTTAATTAGTATCCTTGGTAACACCTGTATTTGTTTATACTCTCTGAAAAGGTCTATAGATTGAGCATTAGCTGAGGAGTAAAATTAGAACATGTAAACAGCGGGTTTGATGGTGTGAAATGGTTGAGAAGAGCCTCAGTAGCTTAGGATAAGTGTAAATGTGTTTAACATGACCAAAATGGGGAAATGTGTATTTTCAGTTTAAATAGCTAAAGAACAAATTTAACATCAACTTATGTTCTTGTAAATCTGCTAAAGGAGTCTGTAGCAATGCTACAATTGTTCGAAGAAAGAAGAAAAAGAGAGAGGGGGATGATAGAGGTAGATAGAGATAGAGAAGGAAAGAAAGAACAAAAGAACAAAGTTAAAATACAGATGAAGGGGTAGAAGAACGAAAGAAGAAAAAGAGAGAAAAAAGAGATAGATAGACGCTAGATAGATAGATCCTAGGCTTCACCTGTACTATTTATAGAGGTAGAAAGGCTAAACGTCAGGTCATGAAGAAGCTCCAAATTCTGACATCTCCATTAGGAGAACAAACTGAAATTCATGAGAAAAAGATAAATGGTTGGAGATGTCTTTGAATTGTTACATCAAAAGTATAAAACTATTGAGAGGCTGATGAATGTGAGCTGAAAACCTGTGTGTGTCTGTGTATACACATGTGCATTGGACTTAGAAAGTAAAATAGATAAGCACCACACAGAGCAGGAGCAGTGAGATTTGACCTTGGTGCAGCTCCCGAACAACAGCCCATAAAAAGAGAACCGTACCTCTTATCAGAATGTGGTAGAGACTGACTGGTTCAAAATCTATTCCTGAATGTGGTGATGTGCATTAAATGTTTGTAGGGCAAAAACTTTTCTCTGCCAAATATCTGAAACTGTTGAAGATATCAATAAGCTGAGATATAGCTGAATAGTTTAAAGGTTTGTGAACAGTTTAAAAGTTGAATGAAGTCTGTAGCTGCAAGTATGCTGAAGCTATAGAGGCTGAAAGAAGCAGAAGATCTGAAGAGTGTGAAGACTGTTTCAATTCATTTCCTATGGGAGAAAAAATGCAGAAAAAGTTATATATTTTAAAAAGTATAAATAGTTAAAACATCCTCTGTCCTTAGACCCTCACATCGACTGAGGAAAAACTCCATGGAAAACCCTTTTAACAGGGAAAAATCTGAGAAAGCTCAGGGTGAGCAACAGAGGAGGGGTCCCTCACCCAGGACGGACAGATGTGCAATAGACGTTGTTACAGACAAGGCAGTTTACAGTATATGTCCATTCCATTCAGGCCAATCAGAGTCAGGGTGCTGCTATTGTGCATGTTGGCTCATTAGAAAAGTTCTGCTAAATGGAACAGAACCTTAATTAGTATCACTGGTAATAATAATACATTTTATTTAGAATTTTTTATTACCAATTATACTAATTAAGGATCTGTTCCATTTAGTGTAGCAGAGCTTTTCTAATGGGTCAACATGCACAATAGCAGTAACACCTGTATTTGTCTCATGTCAAAATGGCTTCCGTGAAAAGGTCTATCCTCACTTGCTCCCCCTCCCTCTCTCCCTATCAGCCCACTTTTTCAGTAGTCATACACATTTTCTTCATAGGAAATGCTTTTTATTATATTTAAAAAAAAAAAGAAAAGAAAAAAAAAAGATGTGTACCTGGAGTTTTACGGATGTTCCTTAGACGGACCGCGTTTCCATGAGTGGACACTTGCTGAAATCTTTCAATTTGCTCATGGGCAAACACTACAACACGGTGAAATACATCTCTTTCACTCTGTATAACACATGTAAAGTATTGTAGTCCTGTTTTTGATGTTTTTTTTTCAGATATATTGTGCAAATATCCTTGCACAATTTCTTCGTGAATCTTACTTTTTTTGGCAAGAGGTTCCATGATGATGGTGTAGGGGAGATTACCTTTTGACACAGGTTTTTATAGTTTTCATTAGTTGAAAATTTGATTCTTGATTGGTCAGAAAATTCACTTGGGGTGGAGTAAGGTAATTGGTTTCTGGTGGCGTAGTCAACAATTTAACGTTATGCACCTGTTTGTCATGTTGGCTTAATTGACCAACCCCTCCCACAAACGGCTATAGTCCAATCCTACGTTAGCAACCGTAACTATAGACCTGGCAAGCTTTGGGCAGTGAGTCATTACATTTGCTTTTGTGGACACATTTTGAGACTAGGACAAAAAACATTTGTTTGTAGAGAAGGATGTTGTTGCTGCTGCTGCTGCTGCTGCTGCTGCTGCTACGGTGGCGGCAGGGGCATAGAGATGTTCAGATACGAGCAGACTTTTTTTTCGACTTGAGCAAGTGTAAATATGGGGATAACCATATGTTCACCTCCGACATGACAGGTGGGCTTTTAGGGCTTTTACCTGGGCTTTTAGGCAAGGGATCCTCCAGGCAGGGACTGCTTTCACTCTGATACAGCGATGGGAGAAAAAAACAGCAGCCAAAGCTGTATGTGGTTCACAATCGCCCAAAAACTTACAGTTTGACAACCAGTGAGATGATCTAAATCTTTGTGGGTTGATAGACGGTAAAATTACCAGCCCTTACTGCTGCTCTGTACATTGTCCAGTCGTGTCGTTGAACAGATGTTTTATCCTCAGCCAGCTAATTAGCTCAGTGAGTGAGCTAATATTTGAGCAGTTAAAAACACCCTAAATAGTTGTCTTCTGAAATATGTTCATGTTGATACATGAACATATTTCAACTTTTTTTTAATCAGCAGGCTACTACACAATATTTGATAGGGACTACAGAAAAAAAATATATATATATTTGCAGTGTAATGCTTGTTCAAACATAGGTGGCAGTAATGTGCTTTGAGCAGCTCACTGATCCCTCCACAAAACTGAAGAAGAAACAGAACTGAAATCACTTCTAAAGTTGACTACTGAAGGTTCAACTGAGAGAGAGAAGAAAGGAAACAAAGAAAGAAAAATCAACAAGTAACTAAGCAAAGGATTTCAAACTTATAAGGACCTGATTTTTCTGTTGGCTGGTAAGAATGAGCTCAAGAGCTGAGGAAATACGGGACCGGTACAACCAACCTGTTCAGATGTGCTGGTTTGGGTGAACAAAGGACTCGGTTCGGGTTGAGCCTTGGCTGCCTTTTTTTTTTTTATTAATATAAAGTACATCTGTGTTGTTTATTGTGAAATACACTGAATCGGCGCTGACACATCAGACCAGGTTTGGGCCGAGAATTAATGTGTAAGCCACTCATGTGCTGATAGGTCTGCTCACTCTGGAGTCTCACGTGCGCCACATCCTCCAGCAGTGCCACATGAGTGACTGTGCATCTACACGTTGAGTGTGAGTGCAGTAGGGTCAGAGTTGCTGTGGAGCTGCGCACAGTATGGGATTTAGAAAGAGTAATGTGGCAAGTCTCACCAATCCATTCTGAAAAGTAGCTTCTGTCCTAGTTTTATTCTGTCAAACTGGCTTTTTCTCAGTTATGTGATGAGCACCACTTGGTTAGGAAAAGCTGTTCTTATTATATAGTATTAACCTTGGATCAAATATGTACCCCTGCCTTAAAAACATTTATACACTATAAGGGAAAATCTCTTCTTGGAAAATCTTCAAGAAGTAAAAGTTATTTTTTCCCACAGGGTGCTGACACAATCAACATACCGGGTAAACTTTAGAGTATAGGTCATTATTTATCTAATTTTGTAGGTTGTGTTACATCATCTGGAAGTTGCACTACAGCAATTTAACAGTAGAAATGGCTGAACAATGGGATGAATGCACAAAATAATCTTTTTGTATGAACAGAAACCTCTACACAATAGCCATTTATAATTTATCATGTGGATCCTTTAGTCTTTATTTTCAAAGTGATAAATCACAGAAGAAAAAAAACAAAATATTTAAAAACACGACTCAGTCTACTTACCAGTCTACACTTACCAAATACCAGATAGATTTATATTACTTTGCAAGACTCTTCGTAACAAAATATATACCTTAGATTTATTTAAAATCACAATAATCTAATTCAGGTGCACTCAGAAGTTTGAATCAGCTGTTTGTGAGCTGCTGAAAGAAATGTGTGAGTCATCACTGTGCATCCTGATCCATTTTAAGGAGATTCAGAGAAGTTCACCAAGTTCCATCATGTTTCTTTAACATTTCTTTCACATTTCTTTCACTTTTTTTGCATTTCTTTCACATTTCTTTCAAGTCAGTTCAGGTTGGCATGTCAGTTCAGTTCAGGTTCATGGTACGCCTACTTAGCGGCATTAAAGTTGATTCTGTTCATGTCCATATGGTTCCATTTTAAGTTCATTTTAACTGTAAAAATTAAACATGATAGTTCACTGTTTACAAAGCTTGTTCTGTTCAGGTCAGTATGGTTTACTTCCCAGTTGAGTCCAACTGTAAAAAAAATGAGAGAAAAAGTTCAAATTTGAGATAGATTACTTTTTTGCCAATTATGCAAAAAATGTTAAAGAAATTGCATTGTGAAAACTGTAATATGTTGGCATTACAGCTATGTCAACATTCTGCACAGATTTCATATAAATATGATCAATCAGAGTGCCATCCTCAGTAGTAACATTTAAAACATGTTGCCTGTAACCATATTTACTCATCATCTTAAGTCTACTTACCAAATGAAGAGTATACAAGGTTGATATACAGTACTTAGTGGATTTCATAACAAGATCTATGTTGTAGATGAAAAATGATTAGATTACCTTGGATTAATTCTGTACTAGGCTATAACTATCTCAGTCCATTTAGGTGCACTGAGAACAATGAGTCAGCCATGTGTGTGAGCTAAAGAAATTTGCATCATCACTGTGCACCTTTTCATTCGATTTCTTTCATCAAATTTCTTTTGTCAAAATTCTTTCATCAAATTTTTTTCGTCAAATTTCTTTTGTCACATTTTTTTCATCAAATTTCTTTTACTGTAGTTTCAATCCATCCACAATAGTTCAGATCAGTATGGTTTACTTCCAAGTTCAGTTGTAGAAAATAAATGGGAGAAAAAGTTCAAATTTGAGTAAAATGGAACATTTGGTTTCGACTTGTTACTCAAAAAAGATTAAGGAAATTGCATGGTGAAAACTGTAATATGTTGGAAGTACGGCTAAATGAACATTTTGCACAGCTTTCATATAAATATGATCAATGAGAGTACCATCCTCAGTAGTAACATTTAAAACACGTTGGCTATAACCATATTTACTCAATATCTTCAGAATTGATGATGAACATAGAATATTATCATTGAAGTCTCCCATTATGATTTTGCCACCTTCTTCCTTCTCCAAACTATTTATAAGACATGATAGGTTCCTCTTGAACATTCTTATTGGGTATGTGCTTGGTCTGTATAAAAGAACAACATTCAATTCATTATCAGGGAACTTGATATGTAAACATTCAATGTTGCAAACTGGATAACTGACTTGTGCTTTCATATTTGCTCTGCAGTATGCACCTACACCACCGCTGGACCGTTGTTTCAATTGAGAAAGCACATCGTTACTGTTGTCATAACTGCTGAACCTTGGTCTATGATGTAATACAAACCCAGGGATTTGTAGTGGATCAGTGTTTTCATCTGCGTGCAACCATGTTTCTGAAAGAAAAATACAATTAGCATCAATTAACCGATCATCTGCAATCAAGTCTTTTATATGTGCTTTCAAACTTTGAATGTTATGGAGAACCAATTTGAAAGACTGACGTAAATGTGCAGGATTATCTTCCACTTCAATGAACTGTGGCATGTTGCTCATAGCATTTTGAATTTTATCATTGCAATAAATGGCAGATTCTTTAAAATCTTCAATGATAAGTCCTTCGATGGAACTGACTCTGCTTAAAGCAACATAAGCTTGCCCGGGTGCAAATATCTTCTTTAGAGAAACAACTGCATTGTCCACTGTTAAACCTTGCATTTTATGCACAGTACAACTGTAGGCCAAACGAAGGGGAAACTGTCTTCTTTTGCCTCCACGGTTATTGACTTGATCTTCCTCTGGCTTTATAGGGGTTGCATTTTGTGGTATACATGGCCTGCGAAACACCTTAGACCTTTGGTTCTGTCCAATTTTTGGATTATCAAAGACAATGTAAATTGCATTTGGAAAACATTCATCATCACTGTCAATGTAAGCAACAGTTCCAAAGGCTCCATTTGTCAAACCATCTGACACACAGATATTTTTAACCAACATGACACGAGCACCTACACCCAGAGAAAGAGATTTCTTCAGGCAGGTGTTGAATACATTTGAGTGGTGGCCAATTTTCTCTTCCAATCTTCCAGTTTTAGCATTTCTTTCAAAATCTTGAGCTTCAATCTCCATTATGTCATTACAGGTTTTACTCAGCATTTCTGCATTGTAACTGTCAACTTCCTTATTTGTTGCAAAGATGTGGATAACATTTTTCTTTTCTCCTGTTTCACATTGTTTCAACATGTGGATATCAGCTTCAAGCAATGGTTCACCCTTCTTCAGCTTCCTTATTCTGTTTAATAATTCAGCAAATGATACATCTTTTTGCCTGACAATTTCTTGAAGTTCGATAACAGCAAAATTATCTGCCCATAAATTAACCAGATGCGATTCATCGTAAAGTGGCCGATTTCTGCAAGGTGGAAGTTGATAGAAGTCACCAACAGCAATGATGCATACTTTACCAAATGGTGAATAATCTCCCGTTTGTTTTATTTGTCTGAGACGTCCATGAATGTAAGACAGAAGTGTCTGGTCCACCATTGAAATTTCATCAATGATCAGTATTTGTACGTTACTTAGTTTTGCTCTCAGTGTGTTGATTTGTTCTTCACCAAGTGGTTGATAAGGTAGCTTACTATGAGCATTGATACGAAATGTGTTGTGGATTGTTGTAGCTCCAATGTTATAAGCTGCTACACCAGTTGGGGCAGTCAGAAGAACAGTGACATCGTCCGGATTCGTTGTTGTCTGTTGCAATATCCGTGAGCATTCATATTGAATTGCCTTTATCAAATGACTTTTTCCAGTTCCTGCAGAACCTGTTATGAAAACATAAAAAGGATCTGGGTTATCACCGTGACATTTGGCTAGGCACCATCGTCTTATTTGGTAGAAAGCTTTGCGTTGTAAGTCATTTAGTGACTGTAAGAGACGAAGTGCATCATCTCTTGACATCTCACATCTGGTCTTTTCAAAAAGAACTGCTACATCATGATTTATCATCAGATCAGGAATCATATCAACATTGCCCTCTTCATTCAAGTCTTGTTTTTGGATTTGTAGGATCTCTTGGCATTCCAAACGCTCAACTTCAGATTCAGGGCATATCTGTCCCCAGACATCTTCCAACACCCCAAATTTTTCGATCATTTCTTTAGACTCGTCAATTTTCTCAGATTCTTTTTCAAACAGACATCTATTTCCATCAACAATAGACTGCACTGAATGATAATTTCCATCAATATCTATTGTTCCAAGTTTATAGTAGTCCTCATATGACTCAAAAAGTGGTGGTTTCAGATCGGAATCATTTCGATGCGGTAAGAAAAGCTGTAAAATACTTTGATGATACTTTTCCGGATCTTTAGTTGGAGACAGTCTGGCATATCTGACAACAGCTGCTGGAGTTCTAGTTCTTCTTCTCATATAGCCAAAGTTCTCCTTCAATTTCACAATGTTGTCATCATTTTCCGCTTTGGCTGGATTTACTTCAGATTTTGACAACTCCCTGTATTCTGAAGCAAAACTTGCAAGACACATGTTTTCCAGGTTTTCAGTATCTGGTCTATTTCGATATCTGTCTGACAAGCTGACCATCCACAATTCTTTGTCACTAATGCTTCCCTCTTGGGCCTGTTGTTGCAATACATGTAGTGGTTTACTCATTTTCACAGGATTTTCTCCTGTTGGGATGAACCGTACTTTTCGTGAGCATTTTCTAAGCGGCATACCAGTCAATCTGTACACAGCTTCTTGAGCACATACTTCTCTGTTATGGAGATAAATTGTACCAAGTTCTTTCAAGGCTTGTTTTGCATCATGGTTTTGATTTCTTGCCTCCTTTTGTGTTCGTTCCAGGAGTAATCCCATTTCTCTCTCAGCCTTTGAAATGTATGATATGATATATACAACACAAGAATAAGCATCAACCACATACTGGATATCCATGTTTGCATTCCAGGCCTGTAGGAGATTTTCATTGTATTGGTTTATCCACAAAGCATCTGGGTTTCTTTTGTGAACAACACTGGTTTTGCCACTGAGTCTGGTGCGAGCATTTTCAAAATCACTTTGAGATATTCCAATTTTTTCAAATAATTCTTCAGTTTTGAGGGATTCAACATCATCGTTGCTCAAAGCCTTTTTGAGATTTGTCAGTATAGCCATAGCTTGGTCTTCTGACATTCTGGGTCTTCTGACATCTGACATTCTGACAACTGTATCTGTATTTGAAGTATTCTGGTTCTTTTTTTTGTCTTTTTGGTCTTCATTTGCCTTATTTCTGCAGATAAATGTTTGACAAGAGGGCTCACGTGGGAAATTAAATCTACATGTTGTACCTTTTTTCCTACATGTTTTTGAATGCCTTTTACTGTGTTTTTGAACACTTGCAACTTTTTCCTCCAAGTCTGAATCATTTGATGGCTTTTTGCAGGTGATGTATCGATCTACAAACTGTACAACGTCCTTGTCTTCTGCCTTGTCAATCTGTGGAGCGTTATCTACCCAAAACAGGCAATGAGCATGAGGAGATCCTCTGTGTTGAAACTCGATACGATAGAAATAGTCCTTTATCTTACCAATCGGGTTTGCATCAGAAAAGATAACTTTGTTTAAAAATGTTTGAAAACGATGATCAAACATTCTAGCTGCAGTTACTGGATTTCTTTTCAATAAATTATTCTTTTCCAGCCAGTCCATTTCATCAATATTCTTATTGATGCCTTGTTGTGTCATAACTGTCTGTAGGATTTCCTTCCATCTCATTTCAGCACAAGAAAAAGAGCAGAACCAAGTTGGTATGCCCAGTTGTCTCAGCATTGCAAATAAATCTTTTTGGACCGATTGCCAGAAAGGAGGCGTTCCACGGACAGGTCGCAAAAATTTGTATCCCTCATCAAATTTTAATATCTCTTGAAGAGATTCTTTATTTGTCAATGTGCTTGCAGTGACATCCCTAAGGCTATTAGAGAACCCTTTCCTCAAAGCAATTGAAACATTTGATAATATTTGTTGAAGTTCAGAAATGTATTGAGAATAGAATACATAGTCTATATTTTGCGCAAACCTTCCATCGGCATTTAAAATTCTGTGTTTCAAATAATTTGCAAGTGTAATTCTTATTGGCCTTTCATCACAGAAAGTCGGACCTCCAGTTGGAAATAAGGATGGAAAACATTTAGCTTCATTTGATAGATCTTTCAACAACTGGACAGGATTATTTCCTTCAGCTGGTGCAAGACAAAAGATGTCGTCAAAATGATGATCCAAAATTTCTTGGCCGATGTCAACAGGTTGTAAACATGTATCCAGAAAGATTCCTTGTTGTTGCTCAGTGTAAGTCAGATCCTCCTCAACTTCATTGTCTTCATGCACACCAGAGTCATCTTTTTCATCCATGTCATTGTCTTCCAATCGATCATTTTCAGTTGGCTCATCTTCAACTTCAAATTCATCTTCCACTTCTTCAATTTTCTCAAGAGGGTTAATCCATTGATTATTGACTTCTATATCTGCATACCACTTGTTGTTTTTAATCAAATACTCCAAAGCAATTTTAACATGTTCTGTTCTAACAAACTGATATTGATAATGGCCTTTGTATGATAATCTTCTTTTAAGCTTTACCTTAATGATCAAATTACTCCTTTCTTCTCTTGGTAGAATACTTGTCACATCATTGATGTTAGAAGGTACACAAACAACTGGGCCACAAACTCCACTCTGTCCTCCACGAGGCAAAGGGACAAGCTTCATAAAAGGGATGTTCAAAGCTATTAAATGTTCCTCGAGAGAATTCAAGCACTTCAATGCCAATGGAATTGGTTGTAAATGAAGGCCGTTGACAGTGCTTCCTTCAGGCATTTTACCTCTCTGTAGCTTTCCATGGCATGAATGACAAATCCACAGTTTGTCTCTCTCACTTGTGCAAACATGGCACTCAAGACCGCATTCCTCATTTGGTGTATGCAAGTATGTAGTTGTAATACATTTGAAGGCTAATGCAGCATTTTCACTTGTCTTTCCATACGATTCCACTTGGCACTGAATAACTTGGTTTCGGAACAAGAGTCTGTGACAAACACAGCAAATGTAGGCAAGGTTCTTGGCAACTGTATTATTGAAGTTTTGAATTGCGTTAAGTATATTCTTATTTTTTTCAGCTTGTTTTAAATATTGTTTTTTACTATTTGCAAGTTTTTGTTCCCTATGGTCAGGATCAGCATAACGTTCTTTACTTTTTTCAAGTTTCTGTTCTCGATGGTCAGGATCAGCATAACGTTCTTTACTTTTTTCAAGTTTCTGTTCCCGGTAGTCAGGATCAGCATAACTTTCTCTACCTTTTTCTTTACTTTTTTCAAGTTTCTGTTCCCGGTAGTCAGGATCAGCGTAACTTTCTCTACTTTTTTCTTTACTTTTTTCAAGTTTCTGTTCCCGGTAGTCAGGATCAGCGTAACTTTCTCTACTTTTTTCTTTACTTTTTTCAAGTTTCTGTTCCCGGTAGTCAGGATCAGCGTAACTTTCTCTACTTTTTTCTTTACTTTTTTCAAGTTTCTGTTCCCGGTAGTCAGGATCAGCGTAACTTTCTCTACTTTTTTCTTTACTTTTTTCAAGTTTCTGTTCCCGGTAGTCAGGATCAGCGTAACTTTCTCTACTTTTTTCTTTACTTTTTTCAAGTTTCTGTTCCCGGTAGTCAGGATCAGCATAACTTTCTCTACTTTTTCCAAGTTTATGCTCCCGGTAGTCAGGATCAGCTCTGTACCTTCTTCTCATTTTTGCAAGTTTCTCCTCATAATCTGGGTCCATTTCAGGTTTCCTTTTGATTCTCTGGGATCTGATGACTTTCTGCCACCGTGTTTCGTGTTGAAAATCATTTTCTTCTTTACAAATTCCTGCACATATTGCTGAATCATTTTTATGTTTTACACATGTAACAACTTCATAATGATTTCCATTACAGTGCTTCAGATATATTGCACCACAGTTGGAAGGCACGTGTTGAACATGCTGTTCACATGTGTACAAGTTCCACCTGTCCTCGTTGTAAGTATAAATGTTGATGTTGAATAAGTCAGCTGTAGCCAAAATTTCAAGTTCTGTAGCCCATGAGCCAACATACTTCATGCGAGAAGATGCCAGATAATCATCCATTGAAGAGTACTCGTTGCGTAAATAAGGAGTGAATGTCAAGTGATTTTGCTTCAGATGACTCACAACTCTTTTTCTGATTTTATTATGTTGATTTTCCTCTTCACAAATAGAGAAAGAGATGGCTCTAAAAAAGCAGTTTCCATCAGCGTTTATGGACTTGGTATCACATGGTTCACCCATGGGACTGAATGAGTTTCTGTCTTCAGAGACTGTTTGATCTTCCATCTTCAATTTTGAACAGCTTTCTCGTTGCTGCTGTCTGGTAATAGGAAGGAATACAAAGTTGGGTTCTTTATGACCAACAACAACCACATCACAAGATTCCTCAAGTGGTCTGATAGCATTATGGGTTTCAACCTCCATCATTTCCTCTGTCAAGATTTTCTTCACAACCAGTTCTTTGGCAGGGTTTTCATCATCAACACAACCTTGTCCATTTTCTTTGTCATCATTTTCATCATGTGGTATTACATCTCCAAGGGTTTCAACCTCATATATGACCACTTTCTCCGTCAATGCTTTGACAGTGACATCTTCATCACGTTGTCTGAGAGCATTCCAAAGTCGTGTCTTCAGAGAATTAGCTTGGCTGCTAGACTGCTCTGCATTTGATTCCTCAGTGCGATTTAACTTTTCTACTTGCAACCCAGTTATCTCAAATAACTCTTCAAATTCCATTTTAAGGGACCATGCAAGCTCTCTCAAATGTCGAAGAACGTCAGCAAAGTTGTTGTGATACACAGTAACAGCTGTTCCGTTGCCATGTACCAGACCTCTTTCGTTGCGTGCATGAGGATCAAATATAGCAAACCAATTGCCATCTCTACTTACCATAAATGTGCTACTCTTCATAGTTATTAAGCATGCATTGAAATCAATGAAGACCGTTTGCAATGCCATATCCAAAGGCTGCAGAAAGTCCTGTGTATCATCGTAGATAGACATACCAAGTTTTCCAAGAACAGGATCACCCAAATTAAGTGAAAATGTGTCATTACCGAGCCTGTAGATGTTGGGTAGTTCGGTCACAAGCATGTATCCATTTTTAGATTTTATCTTGCCTTTTTGTCGTAGACTAGAGTAGAGATTATTTCCATCCTCCAAGACAGAGTGAATGTCATCAGTGTTCCATGTGAGTATGCTTTTCATGGTGCTCTTCACAACTGCATTGAAACTGTTGGCAACACATTGCATGCCAGCATTTATACTGAACCTTCCATCACCCTGGTGGTATGAGCCTTGTACAGGCAGCTTACTTTCAGCAGCATATGATGTTGTAGGGATTTGACCAACATTATTTCCAGTGGAGGATGAACTAATGTTACCTTTCAGGACATCCGCGTAAGTTTTTTTATACCTGGTTTTACCTTGAATGGCAGGTTTGGGAGATTCTGTGTCACTCAGACAGCTACTTGAAGCTTTTCCAGCTCCTTCTGTAACTTTTCGCTTTTTCATTGTCTCACTCTTTTTACCTTTGCGTGGCATCTAAAAACAGAAAATTGGAAATTAGAAATCAGTTTATTCACAAAAAATATATCACTGTAATGATGCACTTGAGGAATTAATTTGAGTGTGTGTGTGTAGTTTAATTTTAGTCACACATCTTCAACCCTAAAAAATGTGTACAAGCATGTGTGGCCAGGTGAAGAGGCGGGGAATGAACCCACACCTCCCGGGTAAGAGTCATGCGCACTTGCCAGTCACCCAAAGGGACATCCCTTTGGCCAAGCAGCCAGGGCACATCATCACACATGTAAACCATATAATTCATACAGTAACAGGTGATGTGTATTAGTGTTACTTAGCATGTTGGCGGTTGATTCAATATGTGATGATATCGTTATGGGTCAAACAATTCCAAACAAAAAATATTCACGGTTACTTTAAATGTTTTTTTTATTTTTATTTATAGTGGCATTGAGCTAACCCATTACTCACTAAAGTCACTCACTCACTAGGCTGGCCCCGTAGTCCTGCCAGTAACATTGTTAAAGAAGAAGTAAGTGATTTTTTTTGTTGTTAATACAAGTCTTAAATAGTTCTATATTCACTTCTATAGAGTGTTTGGTCAGTCACAATTTCTCATATCCTTCAACCTTTATTTAATGAGGAGAGAGAACTCCATCAAGAGTCAGTCCTCTGCCCATCTGAAGGAGATGACTTGCTGACTCGGGAATGAGGGTGGGGACTGCTAACTCCAGCTGCTGCTTTAACTAATGGTAATGCAACCCATTTCAAAGAAACCATACAAGTCAAATCAACATACCTTTTACTAGTATCTCGATAGGTATTCTTCTTTCTAGAGGGATGAAATTAAAAGTTAATTTACATATACATATTAGTTTAGTAGATAGCTTAGTTTGTTAAAGTTTGTTAGTTTAGTTGCGTGTTTATGGATCCCCAGGAACAGCAAGAGCCAAGAGGAAAGGACGCCTGGGCTGCTCCTTCTCTTGCCGTTGACCTCTGACCCAGGTAGCTACAAAATGGACAAATGGTTATGCATACCATTATAAAGGAGCCAAAAGTGTGTACAACCAGGAAAATATGTGCGTCAGGACATAAAAACACTCACTGTGGGATAAAGAGAAAAGTCTGTACACTGCAGGGGCCTTATTTATCATTGTGGATACACCTTTTTTTTCTTTTTTTACACCCTTTTCCCCCCGTTTTGTGTGTATGCACTTTTCTCCGCCAAATTTGGGTCTATTAATCACCTGACGGGAAAAAGTGCGGACATTTACAACCATTTTGACCCGGTGTACCGTGATTTACACCTTTTTTGAAGAGCAGGAGGAATTGACGACGCAGCTGCTGAGTCAGAGAACTGCAGTGTGATGATAGGATAGCTAGGATTTTTTTGACCAACCTGTTAAAGCAACATTTCAATCAACAAATCTTCCTCAGGTATAAATCTTCCTTAGGTAGGAGTGAACAGAGAAAGCACAGTGCTTTTAACAAAGATGGCACGGTCAAAATCAACAACACCTGTTGACTAAACAAGAGAAAACACCACAATGCCGAGGGAATCATCACAAGAGAGAGAACATAATAAGAATTCTTATATGGATTTTACATCCAAATTTAAAATAGTTAAATGTGAAATTTTTAAATGTTTAAAAACCTTAACCAGGCAGAAATATTAGCTAAATATCTAATCCACATTCTGCATACTTAGGTCTGTGTGGACAGGCACAATCTGCATTCAAAAACCTATATTAGGCTACACATAAAAAAAAAAAAAATCTCCTATCAGTCTCTATGTCATGGAAGGTCTGAAAAGGTGGGGGTATCAGAATACAACATTAAATCTGTTTCAGCCAACCAACATGAGAAAAATGTTACAACAAAAAGCATCCACAAGTTTCTCCCATGAAAATCGTGTTTTTCATGCTTTTCAAATGTTCCTGTGGCATTTTTCTTGTGTTAGAGCACATATCAGCAGAAAAGGAAGTGCAAAATTGCATTTCCGAGTTTTTCTGCCTTCAAATAGCTGGGAACCAATGGCAGACGCAAACTGGCAGTTTCAGGGGAGGGCACTAGTGCTACAAGCTCCCGCCCCGCTCTGCATCAGGCTCAGAGGTCAAAGGCTTTCCAGCTCGGTGTAGTTGTCAAGGTATAACAGGTATAGCTCACCTGGTAGAGCAGCTTGCACCATGAGCAAGGACTATGTTTCAGTCTGGGATTGAATCCCAGTGTAGAGTTTTATGCTAAATGCGGTGAATCTGTAATTGTACAATGTCCAGCTGTCAGCGAGCGGGGGGTGGGGTGGGGTGGCTGAGCGGGTGCAGAGCAGCGCAGTCTCCGCCCACCCTCCAGAGGTGCATTGCTAATGAGCTGGTTTTAAAATGACCAAAAAGGGTTGCGGGAGGGGGACTTTAATGAAAGACCAACAAGGGAAAAAAATTAGAAACATTTGATATTTTCACATTTAACCATTTTAAATATTGATGTGAAATCATATAACAATTCTAATGTTTTTTTTTTTCCTGTTTACTTATGTCTGTGAGGATGCTCTCTTGTGGCGTTGCTGTGTTTCTCTTGTTTAGTCAACAGGTGTTGTTGATTTTGACTGCCACCTCTGTTAAAAGCACTGTGCTTTCTCTCTTCACAAACTGTCTGAGGAAGATCTGTTCAAAATGTTCCAGTAGATTAGAGTACTAACAACCTCCTGAGATACTTTGACATAAGCATAACTATTACATAATGTAGACAGCAGCCAAAAAATGAAGGATCACTTAATCATTACAATGTTTCGAAAACATTTACCTTTTATGTATGTATTGAACAGTCCGGGGCCACTATGACATGTGTGCCCTGTGGGTGGTGGCTGTGGTGGTCTGGCCCTGATGTGCCAGACTGTAGCCTACTGGAAATCAACTGATTCATTAGAATTCCTCACAATCACAATTTAAAGATGTTAAAGTCAAGTCAGAAAAGCAGTGTTTTGAAATTGTAAGGATTAATGGTAACACTCATTAAGTCAGCCCACATTTTAGAGTGTACCCTTTTCCCACTTTCCCAACGTGGGCTGATTTATGAGGTGTAACCGGATTGAATTCCTCTGATTGTCAGGTATAAATTTATCGTAGCTACACTTTAAAGAAAACTAGATGAGCACATAACATAACCATCTTTAAAATTACTGTTTAGAAAACAAAATACACAGAAGGCAAGGCACATGAACCAATTTCAAGAGACAGTAAATCTATTTAGTTTGTTAATATTTCAAGACTCAGAACATAATGTCAGAGGAGGGAAAATGATACAGGCACTGGGTCTCATTCACAACACAGCACTGCTTGTTGCACAGGTGTTATCACTCTAATTAGGTAGGCTACTCTCTGCTCTGCCTTAGTTTGAATTAGAAAAAACACAAACTCTGTTCTGAATAAATCAAAGAGACTTGAAAGGAATTTGCACTGTTTCATTAAGTGTTCAAGTTATTTTTAATATTTCATTACCTGGACTTCATACATGTTGAAATATAAATAACAGTTCTCCCTAAGTATGAGGTTATTCTTACAAGCCAACAGACAAATTTGATCCTTACCAGTTTAAATTACTGCTCTCTTGGTTTAATCTTTCTTTTTATTCTGCTGTGATTTTTCTCTCTCGTTCTCTCTCTGAATACTCTCAGCTGGATCAGCTTGAAGTGATTTCAGTTCTCCTTCTTGAGTTTAAATGGAGGGTGTCAGTCAGCATTAAAGGACATTATACCGCCACCTATGTTCGGTCTGGAATTACATCACCACAAAACAAACACAAAGTAATAAAAAATCCAGTTATTTAGACAAAAATATAAGAGTAAAAAGAAAAATCAGTTTTTGAGGTAAGATAATGATATGTATTTGTCAAACATCTACTATGAGTCTAAGATGTTAGGAGCCTTCGCACATGGTCCAGTCCAAGCTATTTGAATTTTTAAATTTATAGGCTTGCTGTGATGCCACCATTAGGACAATTGTCTTGTGTTTCATGCTGAAGACAACTGACATTTTGATATGTCATCATCATCATTACCCTGGCTGGGTCTCGAACACACAACCTCTGACACCAAGAACCAGCTCCTAACTTACTGAGCTAATTGACTGGTAGTGAGACCTGCTGTGTAGCTTCATTTATCCACTAGGTGAGTCAATGCCCGGGCAGCTGTTGTCAAGACAGATTTAAGAAAGTCAGAAATTCTATTATCTAAACAAAAATCTGTTAATACATAAATTGCATTTAGACAGCAAAACAGCTTGAGGACAACTGACATTTTGATCAGTCATCATCATCATCATCACCCTTGCTGGGTCTCGAACTCACAATCTCTGACATCAAGAACCAGCTCCTAACTCGCTGAGCTAATTGGCTGGTAGTGAGGCCTGCTGTGTAGCTTCATTTATCCACTCAGGTGAGCCAGTGCCCGGGCAGCTGTTGTGATGAAATGGTCAAAATTTCAGAAATTCAGTCATCTAAACAAAAATCTGATAATACATAAATTGCATCTTGACAGCATGGAAATGTTGGTGATTTGTTTTTAATGATAAGTGTTTTGCTTCATAAGAGAAAATATGATGTTTATAAATTCCACACTCACATTGACTGCAGTTGTTCCCATGAGAGCAGAATTCAAAATGTTCTCAAAAATTCAGTTTTTGAGATAAAATTCTGATATTTGCTAAACTTCATCAACCATGACTCCAGAATATTGTCATTTTTTTTCAGGAAGATTGAAAATGTATTTATCAAGAATTTGATGGTATATGTTTACAGTAGTGTTTACAGTCAAACGTTTTCATGCACTGTAGGCTCAATTTTTGCTTAATCAAAAATCCGAGAAACAAGTTTTGTGGAGGACAGTCTGGAGATGCTCTGTAGCAGGTTTGGTGTCAATTGAGCAAAAATTGTGGGAGGAGATACATTTTAAAAGTTTTACAGTTATTGAAAAAAACAGAGTGATGGACTTCATAATTTGTAATAAGTTTAAGTGGACAAAAGTTTCAGCAGTATTGAGGCTACATTGTGGTGAAGTTTCAACACTGTAGCATCTACCGTTGGTTTGGTAGGAATTTTTAAAGTTTTTAAATTTAAACGCTTATTGTGCCCCCCCTAGGAGGGGGGGGCACATGTCCTTGGAGTTGAGTAAATCTGGCATGGGGTTGGATGTTTCTGTAAAGTTTGGTGAGTTTTCGCCCATGGGAAGTATGACTTCCTTGGAAGAAGAAAGAAAGAAAGAAAGAAGAAGAATTCCTCGGAATACAATAGTGTCCCGGCAGCTTAGCTGCCCGGACCCTAAAAAATCAGTTTTTGAGGTAAAATAATGATATGTATTTGTCAAACATCTACTATGAGTCTAAGATGTTAAGAGCGTTCGCACATGGTCCAGTCCAAGCTATTTGGATCATCATCGTCATCATCTCCCTTGCTGGGTCTCGAACTCACAATCTCTGACACGAAGAACCAGCTCTTAACTCGCTGAGCTAATTGGCTGGTAGTGAGACCTGCTGTGTAGCTTCATTTATCCACTCAGGTGAGTCAGTGCCCGGGCAGCTGTTGTCAAGGCAGATTTCAAAAAGTATCTAAACAAAAATCTGTTAATACATAAATTGCATTTAGACAGCAAAACAGCTTGAGGATATGTGACATCTTGATCTGTCATCATCATCCTTGTTGGGTCTCGAACTCACAATCTCTGACACGAAGAACCAGCTCTTAACTCGCTGAGCTAATTAGCTGGTAGTGAGACCTGCTGTGTAGCTTCATTTATCCACTCAGGTGAGCCAGTGCCCGGGCAGCTGTTGTGATGAAATGGTCAAAATGTCAATAATTCAGTCATCTAAACAAAAATCTGATAATACATAAATTGCATCTTGACAGCATGGAAATGTTGGTGATTTGTTTTTAATGATAAGTGTTTTGCTTCATAAGAGAAAATCTGATGTTTAAAAATTCCACACTCACATTGATTGCAGTTGTTCCCATGAGAGCAGAATTCAAAATGTTCTCAAAAATTCAGTTTTTGAATTAAAATTCTGATATTTGCCAAACTTCATTAACCATGACTCCAGAATATTCTCGTTTTTTTTCAGGAAGTTTGAAAATGTATTTAGCAAGAATTTGATGGTATATGTTTACAGTAGTGTTTACAGTCAAACGTTTTCATGCACTGTAGGCTCAATTTTTGCTTAATCAAAAATCCGAGAAACAAGTTTTGTGGAGGACGGTCTGGAGATGCTCTGTAGCAAGTTTGGTGACAATTGAGCAAAAATTGTGGGAGGAGATACATTTTAAAAGTTTTACAGTTATTGAAAAAAACAGAGTGATGGACTTCATAATTTGTAATGAGTTTAAGTGGACAAAAGTTTCAGCAGTATTGAGGCTACATTGTGGTGAAGTTTCAACACTGTAGCATCTACCGTTGGTTTGGTAGGAATTTTTAAAGTTTTTAAATTTAAACGCTTATTGTGCCCCCCCTAGGAGGGGGGGGCACATGTCCTTGGAGTTGAGTGAATCTGGCATGGGGTCGGATGTTTCTGTGAAGTTTGGTGAGTTTTCGCCCATGGGAAGTATGACTTCCTTGGAAGAAGAAAGAAAGAAAGAAAGAAAGAAAGAAGAAGAATTCCTAGGAATACAATAGTGTCCCGGCAGCTTAGCTGCCCGGACCCTAACAAGTCTCCGGCTCACAGGTCTACACACACACACTTGTCCTAGTACACAATACACATCCACGTGCGCTCACAATCGTGGCAGCTCTTTGATGAGATGCCCTGTTGCGAGTTTTGTGTTTCCTGGTGATGTGCTCCGGGAGGAGGTGCAGGAGGAAGGGAGAGAGGAAGCAGCTCTTTGTTTCTGCCAGCAGAAGTGTGTCAGACAGGAATAGTTGAGAAGCAAGTGCTCTGGAAAGATATCGCCGCCTGCTCACCCAATGTGTAGGATTTTTTGTCAAAGATTGTGACGCCTGTGACATGAGCTGGGAAAGTGAGACGTCAGAGGTGGAGCTGTGTTTGAAGCAAGTGTGTGAGAGGAGTGTGAGAGGCAAGAGATGGATGGGGATGAGAGATAAGAGATAGAAACCCCTCCCCCTCACACATGGAATATCATCAGATAGCACACATGAAATCAACAGGTTAATCTGGATTCTTTGGAGTGGAGAAAATGGTAACTATAGATATTGACCCAGAGAAACTATACAGAAATTAATATAGAGATTGTTTTCAATCAGAAGTTTACTTTTTATACAACAAGAGTATGTGTGCTTAGAGGTTCAAGGTTTTTCTCTATTCACATCAAGTCCCACCAACCTATCAAGACTTAATGCAGTTGGTTTGTAAACCTTTCATTTTTAGGTATGTTGTTTGTATAATTTTAATGTCAGATATTTCAGTCTGGATTAAAAGAAAAATGTTACCATCATGGTCCCCAGATGCTGTACCCCAATATCTATGATTACTTTGACTGAACGGTATGGATGAATCAGAGATCCTATACCTCCCAATACTGAGGTTCATAACCAAATACACACAGAACTAATCATATCAGCGTCAGACAATGGTGCTTAAAGACCAGCATACACATACTGCTTATTTTTGTAATGATTACATTGAATCTGACCCTGAAGTAGAAAAGTCCTTAATATCATTTTGAACAACAAAAAAACCCAGACAGGCTGTCATAGCGCTTAATGTGTCCTTTCTCAATTTTGTGCTCTGTAAAACTGTATGACATCCGCGATTTATGTGGAATAATCTCTTTTTTGAGTTTCACTTTGATAGATGACAGTAAATTTATTTTAGAAATGCAAACGAACTGTCCAAGGTCATAGAAAGTGATTGTTTTAAAAGACACATTTGAATGGCAAAATTAAATGGCATAGCTTTAAAGCACATTGAATCTCGTTGAATTAAACAGCATCCCCGTACAGTCAGAGTGTATTTGCAAAATGCTGACATACAGTCTTTTGAGGATGGATGTGGAGCTAAAGTTTCAGTGGGAAAATTGTAATGAGAAATATGGAGGAGGGGAATAAGAGAAGTTAGACAAGAGTTGCTTCTGAGGGAGGAGTAGTGCTCTATCACCCTTACGACATTGTCCAATTAGAGCATATGATTAGTGTAGACTGTCTCCAGTGAAAATGAATCTATCAGCCCGGCTCGGATTGCTACAGGTCCCTGCAATTTAGCTACCACTTTGTCTCTGTCACCGCAGAGCCGCTAATATAAAACCGACAGAACGGATGATTTCTACTTAAGGCGTAGCTTGATTGAAGCTGATTACATTTCACAGAGGTTTATTATATTTCCAAAATGACAGTGTGTGTGTGTGATGTTTTGTGTGGCATCATGCAGATGTTTGTGAAAGGAAGGAGTGAAAAATGGTCTCTGTCTCTTCTCTCTTTCAGGCTTCCAGAGCCAAGGGCAGGCCCTCTGGACTTTGACGACAATGATTCTGGACCGTCCATGGACCACGCCCCCTGATACCAGCCGACCCCAGACTATCTGCCCCCAGCCGTCCTCCAGTGTCTGTTTCAGCGAGCCATCAGCCCCGTCGAGCTGTCAGGCTGGCCCCTCACTCTGTCAGCCACCCCCACTCCCCTTTTTTTCTTTTTTTTTTTTACCACCTCCTCCCCTCCCGGTGCCCGCTGGCAGTGAACTGACCTTGAAGGAGGCTGCTGCGACAAATATGGATGGCCACGTCTTTTCCGCTCTCAAACTTTTTTAATTCCTCACTCGCTACTAACTTTCTTTAATTGAAGCACACAAGTTATGTGCAATCAATTACCATCAGGCTCAATTTTCACAGCCAGTCAGATCCTTGGCTTACTGGTGAGCCTGGCTGACTCAGAGAGAAAGCCCGGGTAGGCAGCCGAGCGCAGCATCTGTTAAGCCCAACAGATGTCAAGAATGGGAAATTCTGTGACATGGTGCGCTTTACTCTTCATTTATTCGGAATATCATTCTGCTTCTGTTGTTTTGACAAACACTGTGGACGCAGACATAGAAAGGGAACATTTGTCAGACGCCTCAATGCCTTACATCTTAGAGAGAATATATTACAAGAGGTGTTCTGGGTATGGTATTTTTATTGTTTAAAAAAAAAAGGAGGAGGAGAAGGAAATCTTAAGTGTCTCTAGCTACTTTTATGTTGTCTCTGATGCTTTCCATCATCTTGTTGCCTTCCGCTACATCCCCTGCCTTACCCACTGACTCTTTATGCTTGTAGATTTGGCACACTTCCTTTTGTGCTTGTCAGATCTATTATCAGAAGCGGGGGACATTTTGACACCTATTGATTGGTGAATGTTGCTGAGTCTTTGTTAGGTGAAAATCGAACTGTAATTTGACTGTGCAAAATAGCACTCCGCAGTATCAGCTCCCTGTGTACTGTAATGTAAAGGCTCATTACTCCCTGGCCAATCTGCAGCATTATGACGGATTACCGTCCGGAGGAGCATATGCACTTTCTACCTTGACCTGCTCAGTGATAGCTTGCATATATGATGTACCAGCGCAAGTCTGTCTCTGTCAGCAATTTGATTGATTCTGTTTGCCTTAAATTTAAAATCGCAAACTGTGTCACCCATTACACACGGGGCATGTTTGACAACAACATGACTTCTACTGTTCCACTGCACTAAGATGCACTGAGACTTGTATACCTACCCAAGGGAAATGTTGATGTGTCAACAGCCTATTGAAAAAAACTCCAACCGCTCATTCGTTATTCCAGTGTAACAGCAGACAGGAGTCTGACTGTCTGATGTTTTCTTTTTGTTTTTATTTGTCTACTTTTTTCTTAAATCTATAAATAAACAGCCTGTTTTTTTTTGTTTTTTTTAGATTGTATGCTGAAGATAAATTTCATATTTCTACTTTAAGAACAACTCCTGCATTATCTGTCTTTTGCAAAACACTACAAACACCTGAAAACCATCAGTCACCTAAGATGCTATTATCAGAAAACCTTAAAGGCATGTGACGATGAATGGAGACAGGAGGGGAGATGAAGTGGCGTAAAGAGGGAATTCAGGAAGGAGAAGAATTCGGGTTTTCTTTCATCAAAATTCAAAGCAACAACCCCTCCAGATAGGACTGGGAATAGGAGGTTTGGGAACAAAGGGGGGTGATGGAGCAGCAGAACTCTTTAGGTTCTGTGCTTCTCTAAAGATGCATTTAAATGCAGACTGGTTTCACGCCTACGGACCCCGACGAGCCAGAACCCACTTTTCATCAACTCGCAGCCACAATCAGAAAGCCTTTGTCTCACCCCCACTCATTTTTCTTTATCACTTTCCCTCTCAGATTCACTCCATGCGGCGCACATGCTGGTCCCAGACCCTGTTCTCCACCTGAGCTGCTTCATCAAGCCAAGAATGCTTCCTCAGCATGTCCACTGCCTCCACATTGAGATATTGACCCAGAGAAACTCATTTAGCCCGTGGTCATTGCTATCTGGGTGGTAACACATCTGGGGTTTGCATTCTCTCGTGAGTTTCCCTTTACAGAAATAATGGGGCTTAATGATTTACCGCAGGAGGCATTGATCCTCAACGTTTTCTAAGCTACTGCTGACTGACCAAGCACCAGAGCACTCAAACCCCTTTAGAGATTTTTTTTTTCCTTGTGTATGTTTTAGTGCGGTTGGGACTAAATTGATTTAAGCTAGCTGCAATGGGCATAGCCAAGTACCAGCTCCCGGGCTATCGAAAAGAGGCCGGTTTCTGCAAATAATCATTATGCCATCATCTGTCGCATGGAGTCCAGCTTGATCAAAGAGATAATAACAAACCTGAGGGAGGATGGGGGCAGGGGGTAGGCAGACGGGGGGAACTACAATGTGCCTGTTGTCTTGGGAGGAAATGGAGAGGAGAAGATTGTCTGATTTCATTTAGCCAGGGAGACCACAAGGTTCCCTTTTTTTTCTCCACACCCAATTACACCTGCTCTTCTCTTCTCAGGTTCACACAGGGGCACAAAGATGTGCAAATAAACAGACCTCCGCTTTACAGATGGGCAAAAAAGAGACTATTTGTATATTTGTATTGACATGAATTAATTGCTTCATGGGTTGTGAGATTGAATTAGCTACGTGACATGCTTGCTAGTGGTGATGCGGCTTTGATTGCTGCCTTTAATAGAGCCTATTTCTCTTCGCCATCATTTAAAAGACAGTTGGAGGCTGTGGTTTCACAGTAATGGAACGGCTCCACCACCCATCAGCCCACTATGACATGCTTTAATGATTCTGTTTATTAGCATGCAGCGGCTGCAAGAGAAATAGGAAAATGCTCTAATAACAGACCTAACATATTTCCCTAAGACATATGGTGTGTGTGTGTGTGTGCATGCGCGCATGTGAGTATCTGTATGTGTGTGGTACTAAGTATTTGTGAGGATGCGCATTAGCCTGTGAAAAATGACAGTTTATTTGCAGAGACCCACACCTCCGCCCTCGTTCAGATTGCATGTTCTTGTACCATTCAAGGGAATGTATTGCTTGTCTCACATTAAATGCGCCTTCTTATTCATCTTTCCTCTTAGTCTCTGCACACACAAACACACACACACTCATGCACACGCATAAAAATAAGAAAATAGGCAACAGTCGAGGAACAATAGCCCCAATTTTTTACATTTTCCACCGTTTGCTTGGGGATCTACCACTTGCTGAATCCAGAGATGACTATTACAATACCTGACACCACTCATAGTGGTATAAAGACTTTAAGATAGATGTTACCTTTTGAATTTGACATTTTCATCCCATGTGGTGACTTACTTGGCTTTCCAATTTGTTTGCCGTTGAGGTGTGGAAAAATATATATCAGCAAAGAAACAAATCAGTAGAAAGGCACATGCAACAAAAAGTGACATTTTGTGATTGGTTTCCCCCCTCTTTTTACATTTTTAGTCACAATCTGCACACCCACCTCCAGCTTGTCTCCATTTCATTTACAATGTTCAACAAAAGGCTAAAGCCAAAGAATACAAAATATGAAGAAAAAAGAAATTTCTTCTCTGTTGTCGACTTTTGGCTCATGTGAGATCCAGATTGCGGCGGCACAGATTGTGGACCATCTCAGGCTGACTGACAGCAGGCATCTGTCAGAGGTGGCAGGTACAGACAGCTGTCTGGCAGCCCCAGCTCATGAACAATGACTGGGTGGAGACGAGACGGGCCGGGGAATCCATCTCTCCTCTCGACAGCTTCCCATCACTCTTACATCCCAGAGTCAGGCAAGACATCTTAGGTCTTCTGTCTCTAACCTCTGTGCAATCTTTTCCTGTCTGAACGTTCCTACGTGGACAAGTGAGGAAACTGTAGAGTGGGAAGGGAAAAGGAGGCTGAGGGGATGTTGCGATCAAAAGAGCAACAGATGAGCAGGCTCATAGCAAGGTTTAGAATGAGGATTAGAGTTTAGAATTAATTCTGCAATGGGGAGACATGAAACTGGTCACATGCAAGGTAATAGAGATGGGGATCACGATGGTTTGGATGCGGTGGAAAGGAACCGGGATGCTTGGTTTCCTCCAGCTGATAATGGAACGTGCCTTAATAAAATGAACATCCAGCCCAGATAACACCCACTGCTCTTCATTTTTTGTGAGCTGTAACACATTATGCTCCCTCTGTCATAGATGTGATGAATCATCCTCACAACAAGGATGAATGGAGAATGTAGAGAAGTGGGCGGCAAAATATAGCACTCTGCAGACTGGCTCTGCAAAATCTGCCCAGAGGTACGTGGAAGTGAAAATAATGTTATGTCCATAATGTAATATCACACACCAAATATTACATTTTCTTGACACAAAAGTATTTGAGTGTATATGACATCCAAATAAGATGTACTGTTTCATAGAGGTGAAGTACAACTTTCTATGGTTCCCAAAACTTTGACATCCACCCACGCTGGCTGTTCCCTAAAAAACCATGGCAACCTCACTTGATCCACTCTTGTTTTCTGTCCCGTCTCTTCCTCGCTCTCCATCCCTGCTCATGCCTCTCATCATTCATGCTGTGTACACAGTCTGTCTCTTTCTGGTTGCCCAGGCTCCTCCCGAGCTTGTTAATTGCGTTGGTGACACAGGTCTGTGTGTGAAGCAGCAGTAGTAATTGCTCTGGCCTGGCCTGAGAAGAGGAAGGGGTGCGGCCGTATGGCCTCAAGGTCTGCCCCAAGGCTGCAAGATTAGATACATGCTTCCATGTTTGATGAGATGGATAGTATTAGCAGTTTTATCAGGGACAGAACTTGTACTGCTGTTTTCATTAGGTTTGCTTTACCACACATGCTGTATAAATGTGCCATATGTTTGTTTTTTGTTTTTTGGCCGTGTGCTTCACCAGTGCCTGGGAAATAATTTGTACAATACCGTGATGACCTTTAAATTACAACAGGGATACTGCATTATCCGTTCATTTCCATTGTTTCTCTTCACCCTGATACAGCGAGATCAAATGGCAGCACTTTGCATAATTTGTAGACCCAAATGCACAAGAGTGGCAGACTTAAATGCCTGCTGTTGTACAAATAGCTTTCTTGCAGTTAGTAGCTTCGTGTCAGTGGCCCCCATTCATCAGGGCTGTTCTGGGAAAGACTGTAGATTCTACACAGCAAATTATCCTAAATAAATCGAAAGCAGCATCAGAGGGAAAGCAGTGAAATAAATTGACCATATATATATATAAAACACCCCAAAATGTTGCTGTTTGATTTATGAAAAACAAAAAAAGAAATGCACACACACACACATATATATATACATATATATATGTGTGTGTGTGTGTGTGTGTGCTGAAATGTATTCTATGTGGATGAGGCTGCTGGGATACTGGCACAGTTTCACTTTCCTGCGATGTGAATGAGCTCTGGCAGTAGTTCCATGGTTAGCAGTGTCTTCACAGTAAGAAGGGCCTAGGATTGAACCCCACCGTGGCCAACTGGGACACGTCCTCAAATAACAAGGTATTAAGAATGTGCCTAACTTTGCCCTTGACCAGCACTCTGGCTTTAGGACTGGATTCGGTTCCTCTGGGGCTACGACACAGCTGCCCGCTGCCGCTAAATACTTTGCATGGGTCGGATAGAGAGGACAATTTCCTCCCAGTGATTAATGAAGCATAACATAAAAGGTGTTGCTTTAGCTGCTGCCAGGCTTAGTGAGAATGTATGAAGCTATTATTTTATCACTCACACTTCATTATAACTAAGAGGTAACTCTGGGATACTTGTCTTTAAAATTAAATATGCAAATGTAAAATTACAGGGTATAATGTCCTTACCATTATCGAAACAGAGAGAAACAATTGGCTGTATTTCACAGTCTGCTATACAATTCTAAACACCCCTGCGATGTGGAATAACACACTCAAATGTGCATGTTCTTGTTCAGCGAGACGGGATGAATCTGCCAAACACCCACCCAGAGAGAGAAAGAGAGACCGAGAGGCATAGATGGTTCTTCATCTCAAGGTTGCAAAAAGTCAGGTATGTAGAAGTGTTGCATGGTATTGAGTTAGATCAAAAGGTTTGAAACCAGTTTGGTACACTGTTTGCTCAACATAACTCAGTTTTGCGGCCTGTAGCGTACAATGGCTGTTTATGCAGCCACTATCCAGGCTGTGGTTTTTGTGGGTGTGCCCTCATTAGCCAGTGCTCATGGGTTACACTGAGTAATCAAACATTGAAAAGAAAAGAAAAGAAAAGGCAGCCTCTAAAGCCAGGAATTCTAGTAGTTATCTTTGCACAAATCAGCCACTTTGGTCTTTGAAGTTAATGTGAGCAATTTCCAAGCAAATGCGATAGTGATTTTAAAACTATGATAAGGCTTTTATTGTGTAACATGAACATACTGATTTGTAAGATCAGATTTGTTTGCACAATGTGCTCTAATACTTCTCTCATAAATGTCTGTTACATTTTCGGAAATAGATGTGCAGCACATTTAATGTTGAAAAACAAACAGGAAATACACTGTAATGCATAAATTGCTATACACTACTATGTGTATTCATTTCTTTATCAGGCCTAATGGCTTAGACAGGGAAAAGAAAAGCATGTTTAGAAAGCAGATATGCACGGATGTCAATACCAGGAAAATGTTTGTACAGAAAACAAGATTTTATCCATGTAGTTTCTTACTGACATGTTGTATTAGTGTGGCCTTGTACTTCCCGCCTACACAAAAATGTTTCTTCTGCAGACTCCCCATGGTGACTGCTTAATCAAGATGACAAGCAGCTTAAATATCAGATCCTAATTCGATGCAGTGATGATAAGATATTACTGTAACTAAACATGCACTCTTTCATGTATTTCAGCCCCCAAAAAATAACTCTCTCCCACAACAAAAGTTTTTCTCTCAACTAAAACATCCTCTGAACTGGAAGTTGTGTAGAATTACAACATGAATTCATTTGAAGCTTTCCGGCCGTTTCTCTGTCATAACCACACAAACTAACATGTCTCACTTTCCCGTTTCCTGTTGATGTCTCTGTCACGTCTGGCGCCTTGCACATACAGTACAGAGCTACACTTGCGGGTGTGGCAGCTTTGCTAATGACCTCTATTCAGAGAGAGAAGCAAGACTGAACCTTCTGCCTCTGCAGCAACATCAACATTTCCTCTGCATAGAAATCCAGACATCGCTCATGATAGTGTTGCTAAGAGACTACGATCGATACTCTACAATGTTTTTTTTTGTATTTCTGGACGGTTGGTAGTGTAGGGCAGGCCGTAAACTCCCAATAGACATTTGTTCACTACGTTTTGACAAAAACGTAAGCCACAATGAGTGAAATGAAAAGCAACAAATGAGAAATGGTGATTTTTTGTGTGTTTACCCAGGGAGACGTGCAATTTTTTGATGGATTTCTCCTAAAGTGGTGCAGGAAAATTGTCAAACTGGATATTTGTGTTGTTGCTTCTCTCTTCTTTTTCAAAGGGAAACAATAGGTGTGGTCTCGGGGGTTGGCATTTTTCTGCAGCAAAAGACAGAGCTATATTACATTACAGGCAGAGAGACACATAATAAATGGTGTGTGAACTGAGGTGCAGTTGGAAAGGCATGGAAAGTGGAGAAGTAACAAACCGTAAACAAGGCATGAGGCGGATTCTGCACCCGCATCGGGATGCTGTTGCAGATGGAAAATGTCAGATGAGGTTGCAGGAAAAACCGAAAAAGCATAAATGCAGGTGTTATTGCATTCAAGAACCGGGTTTTATTCAATTTACCTCACCAGCTTGAAGCCGGCACATTTCTGCAGGTAGCACAGCGGGCTGTATTCAATCATCCTTTAGCATTATTGATGCATCAGGTTTTTGTAGTAACAAATGGAAGACAGTGTGGAGATGGAGCAGAGTTAACGAGTAATTCCACTCTCCAAATTGATAGCAGCACAATGACACATCAGGGCTACTGAGACAACGAGCTTTACTTTCAAGGCTGTTGTTGAATTCAAATCATGTATAATACACACAGCAGGACGAGGGGATTAAACCTGTTTGCGGTTTTTCACTCGTGTCCACGTACACCGCAGGAGCCCCAAATCCTGTCTTTCTTCGATTTCATTGTCTCTCCAAAACAGGCTAACATCCATTAGCGCTGTGGCAGGCAGGGGATTGAGATGAATGTGTTCCAATTTTAACCACCCCTCTGAGTGGCCCACAGGGTCTCACAGTATACAGCAGGACTGTGAAGTGAGAGCTAGAGCTGTCCCATGGTAGCTCGGACTGTTCCTGAGTGGCCTTGTGATCTCTACCTGTGGGTGGAATACCAAAAAATGCACAATCTGTGAATGTTTTTTCTGCCTCCTCTCTCATGTACAAGCAACCCTGAGAAGACTCCACCAACAAAGGTCAGTCTCTGAAAATGTATCACATCAGACGAAGCCACTCTATTTCCATGGGCCCTGCATGGCAGATAATGGGCAAAAAAGATGGCAAGCGAACACGCTCGCTGAGAACTCTATCTGATAACATGGAGGCAAAGAAACAACCAGCTTGTCTCTGACAGCCAGTATCTGTTTATCCACACTGCACTTGAGTCACAGTCTCACTGTACACACAGTCTTTTCCTCATGAAAGCTTTGCGTATGACTGAGCAGAATAATGAGTGGGTACAATGAAAGCCTGTTTTAGCCGCCTACTTTCAGCTTCCTGTGATGATGTTACGTGCATCTGGCTGACCAATTAGAATGGCCACTTAACCCACGTGCCCTCCTCGCAATGCTCATAGGCCACAACTTGGTGAATAGGGGGGGATTGACTTTAACCATGATATATAGGTCGCCATTAAGATAATAAAATGGCGGTCGGATTGAATGAGCATGCAGTCTTGTTAATTGTTCTCATAAGGTCAGTCGCAGCGCCACCAAGCAATGGTATTTAATCAGACTTTCTCAATTAAATTATCCACAGGGGAAACAAAGATAGAGGTCAGCACTTTCTGGCCCCCCCACCCTTTGGCATTTAGAGAACACGCTGGGTCTTAAAGGCAATTACGTGGGCAGTTAGTCATCCCATCAGATGTCACTGAGGATGGATACCATCCCAAATTTCTTCCCAAATCACAAACACCTCAAGTGCTTAAATAATCCACTTTGAGTGTGTGTAGCTAAGCCATTGTATTAGCACTGTACAACGCACAAACATGCACAGACACTCCCCCTTTTTCCTAAATGCTGGATTTGGCTTTCCCCTGCCGACGTGCTGAGCCCCCCCCTCCCTCCTTTGAGGATTAAAAGCGATCAAAGCTATGCTCATTCCACGTTCACATTTCCTTCCCTCTTAACAGCAGGCAGGAAACCCCCATCGGCTCACCCACACACACACACACACGCACGCATGCATGCACACACATATACCTCTGTACCAGCCAGCAGGCTAAGCTTCAGGCAAACTCAAGAGGGCAGGGGGATACATAACCGAATACTGCATGGAAACTTTCTACTGCTGCTCGTGGATTCTCAAGATCTTGTGCAGTGTGTTTTGTTGCCATGTCCTGTGATTGTCAGGGGACTCATTTATAGGTGAATCCTGTTGCGTCTCTTCCGTGTTTTGAATATGAATGGCTGCCTCCATGTCAGTCAGTCAGAGACATATTTAGTCTGTTATCTTCACACTTCAAAAGATGTCCTATATTTCAACTATGCTCCACTTTTCTACTTGCTATTGTTTAGATGCGTCTGACGGCCGCCCTCTTTTGCAGTCTCAGTGTGTCAGTACTGGCTGACATATATGTGTGTGCAGTTGTGCGTGCTTGTGTTTGTATGTGTGCGTGTGTGTGTGTGTGCAGACTGGTGACACCCATGTGTTACTGTGTGTCACAGTCCCATAGCTCCACAGTACTGACTCTAATGAGAGGTCGCCTAAGGCAAGGCAAGAGAACAGAGCGATTTATTTGTGTGTGTGTGTGTGTCTGTCAATGTGTTGGCTATGTGTGTGGATTTTTGTCCGTGTGTGTGTGTGTGTGTGTGTGTGCCAATAAAGGAATCAGAGATGTGCAGAGAGAAAGGGGTTGATTTTTTGAACGTGAACATTTCCCATGGTGCTTTGAGGCTGGGGTCCAAGCAGCAGTCGGCACTGAGCTGGTAATTCTTCACCCTGTGATCAAAGGCCCGGTTCTCTGCAAGCTCCCCTACCGGCCTCTCTCCGTTCCCCTCATTTTCCCTACCCTCCCATCTCCGTGCTGCTCCAATCAGAGCCTAGGGCAACCAGGCATGAGTTATAACCCCATGGCAGTGTTGCTTATTATCCCTGAGTCTTGCTGATCTTACTGGTCCCTCCCGACTGGTAAGCCCACTCTCTCTGCAACCTCTTACCCCTACGACCCCAACTTCCTCCTCTCATGGTAAATCTTCATGGTCTAGCTGCACCCGGACTCAAACAATTTCTTCCACTCCTGGCCTTTGTGGAAACCTTTTCGACAGCTTACAGTGCTGCTACCTCTCGCCATCCACCCGTCTTAGCTTCTTGAACAGTTTTTTGATCTCCACACATGATGCAGTCTGTCATGCCCTTGACAAAATCTCTCTTAACACCCATAACTTTGAGTTTAGTTAAGATATTTCATGCTTCCTTTCCTTCTAACCACCTTTTTAAACACCCATCTATATTTATGCACTTGACTCCTGAATCTCAAGTATGAACCTTTTTTTTTTCTCCCTGTTTGCACCAACTTTCTTTTGTTCTCAAATACTGTTCACTGCTCCTTCTATTCTAATTCACACTTCAATAGCTCACGCATGTCACTCACACACTGCTGTTAAGTATATTCCTTCATTCTGGCATCCCGTAGACTCGCAGCACTGCTGTAATATTCTCAAGGTTACCTTCAATGTTACCCTCCTGCAAATCTGGGGCTTTTTATCTAACACAAATATAGCCTGGAGCACGGAGCAGTCTGATGAAAAATGCAGAATAGGGCCAGGGCATGGCGGGGAGGCAGGGAATGAGTGGCCCACTTTGGCCCATAAAAAAAAAAACACCTGCGACAGTTGGTGGTCCACTAAATGAAGGCAGCCTGCGGGTGTGAGCAGTGGGCCAAATCAAAATGACTGCCATGAAACAGGCCGAGCCTGCTGGGAGCACTGGTGCCTCTTTTCATCGTGGCCTCACTCCATCACACGACCTCCTGGCCCTGATGCTCTCGTCTCTCCTTCTGTTTTCCTCCTCTCGCTCCCTCTCTCACTTGCTGTGATATTCCTTCTCCTTCTATTCTTCAATATTTTATTAGATCTTGTCTCTGTTGTTGGTCGCGAGTGCCCGGACTTAAATACAATGGGGAGTGAAGCAAAATTGACATGGTTCAGCTCTTTAATTCTGTTTAATGCCAGGCCTGTTTTTATGTCGCCTTTGATAACCAGTTATTGACTTTAAAAGTGAACATCGTTTTTGATAGATGACACTAGCAACACGTTGGACAGGTGAGGAAAAATAGATAGAATAGAAGAGGTAGATATTATGCATCCAACACACAACAGTATTCATCAAAGATGATGTATTGTACAGTGTGTGGAAGCCTGAGGTGGAAGTACCTAAAGGTCAGCAGCTCACATACAAATGAGTCCTGCTGACCATTAGGTGTTTTGACCAAAAAAGGCGAATAATCTTTCATTTCAGATCAGAAATCAAGAATCTTCTGACCTGATGCCCCTATTTGCAAGACATTATGGCTTCCCAGTGCCTTTGAAACTGATGTGACTATGACCGTGAAATGTTGCAATTTCTAATTTGCCAACATTTCTTTTGCCAAACTACTTTTTCGATGTTAAAAGAAACCAATACTGAGTGTTTGGAGACGGGGTCACTACTTGGACACATGCCCAATCGATCTTCTCCCTCAGACGTTTTTGCATTGTTTTGGATGGATTGCCACAAACTTTGGTATAGACAGTCCCCATAATGAATCCTAAAGATTTTTGTCTCCCCTTGACTTTCTATTTAGCACCCTGAGGTTCAGTAGGTTTTTTCTTTCAAATGGCCAAACAAAAGGCATGTTTGAGTACAGAAACAATATTGCACAATAACAACAATTAACTGATGAGTGATTTATAACAACGTAGCTGTTCTACATCTGAGCCAACAGTCATCTGCATAAACCAATTACCCTTTAACCAGCACTACATTTACATAGCAGACATGTGTAGGGCTGAAATGTAAACGCACACACGTTGTAAACATGAAAATGAGCAACTGTGATGTGGAAATTGTGCGAAGAGAGGTCACGCAGCACTGGTGATTAGATACTGCCTTGGATCTTTAAAGGGATATTTCAACATTTTGGCAAATTCGCCTATTGCCATAATCCCTATAGTTTTAGGAGTAGGTTCATTACCTTTAATTGTCGGTGCAAGCTGTTTTGAGATCGACATTATTATTTCATAGTGTAGTGAATGTGCAGGTCACAACTTGTCTCGTCCATGAGAGCGTGTTGGAGTTGTTGGATTGTGTATTTGACAAATTTGATGATGAAAAGCGCAGAAATACTGCACGCACAACAATCCTTTTCCATCTGTAAACATACCATTTCGTCAAGTACATAGAAAGCTAGTCTGTGGTCCCAAACAGCACTCAAGCTCACAAATATCCTCTTATGGTGATAATTGATAATTGTAGATATTATATATTATGAAAGAGTAGCTCTTTAAGGCATAATTGGAGGTAATGTTACACAGAGGCTCACAGAGGCTGAATCCTATGACCTCGGTGATCTCCTGGCTTTTCTTCTGAGGGCCACAACCAGGTCAAAGTCCTCAATTACCCAGCGAAATACCCTCACATCGACTAGATTGATTGGCACTCAGACAGTCTGTGGTGATCCCCCTCACTTTTCATCTGGCACCGCCGACAAGCTGACAGATTTAGTTCAGCATGAAATGTCACAATAGTGGAGTTGCTCCAGTTTGATACAGACATTTATGCTCCACACATGATGATATGTAACGACTTTGACTGTGCCCTGACTTTTCATCTGGTGCCATCATCAGGTCAGAATTTCAATTTGTCTAGTACTTTGGTTTATGACCTAATACCTGTGAAACTAATGACACTCCCTCAGCAGAGCCTCAGCTGTACTTACTCTATATACCGCATTTATCTCAGAGAGCATCACTGTGCCTAAGTAGAGCCTCACAGAGAACAGTCTCATTCTGACATGCTGATGTGCTCTATCTCCTCTCTCTAATTAACCATTATTTATACTAAATAGGCAATAATTCAACCATTTTGGGAGACCGCTGCCATTGTATAGGCAACTGTTTACTTTATATTCTGTCTAAAGAGGGGGACATAATCAGTGGGATGCAGCCCTGATGAGTGCTCAGTTAGCCGCTTGCTACTAATTATGCGTGAGCAGAAATTGCCCATCGCTCAGCTTGACTCGACCTTGTTTAAGGCTGTTATTTAGAAATGCCACCACCTGTTGTTTACAAGCCAGATGTGACGACGGACTTCTGCGGCCTTGAGAGCTGCTTCACCAAAGAGAATGGTTCCCAGTTAAACTACTAAACTATGCAGCCCTGTTTTCCTGTGTATGTTTCGATATTATAATCATTTAAATTATTAATTAGCATATTATTTCTTACAGATATATAATGAAGTTGTGTATTGAGAATCCATTATTACAGTACATGTGATTTTACTGAGCAGGTTTTAATGAACATTTTTGCCATTAACAGACACTACACATTAACACATTAATTAGACACAGGAGTTGAAGCAACAAGTTGTTTTGTTTATTTATTAACCTTTACTAATATAGCCCAGGGACTGATCTTATTTTCTTAATAGCCACATCCCTGTATTTTGTCATTACAATAATGTTACGCTAATGCTTATTTTGTTATTGTCATCCTTGGGCTCTGCACTTTTATCCGTAACTCATTCCAATCAGTTTGTCTAGATTAATTAAGAAAGTAATTGTTGATGCTTCAGGCATTTCTCACTCAAATCGTTATTGGCCCCTGTCTCTGAAATCCTAAATCAATGTCTGTTCCTCATTGGATTCTCAGTCTGGGCCTTATAGATTGACAGTGACGCACACACACAGTCACAGACGCACAAGGAACACTTTGAGCCACCCTCTGAATCAATTGTCGATGCCTATCTGATGTCCCTACAGTGCTGCCAGGCAAGACGTCAGCTTTGTTAACTAATGTCAGAGGAACAAGGCATTGATCACATAATTGAATGATTATTCAATTAATGCATTTGGAGGAGCATGAAGGAGACTCTGGGTGAACACGAGAGAGAGCATCAATATATAACTCAATATACAACTATTTGTGTTTGTTTGTTTCCATAAGACTGGTCACATAAGCCCTGGATGTGAGTGTGTGGTTGTTTACAGAGAGGTTGTGTGCAGCTCTGAATATTCACCACCAAAGTCAACTTCTTAATGGGTCAGCAGACACATTTGGTAAAATTATTAGGGCGTTGTCCCTTGTTGTGTCCTCTCTTACATCAAGGCTCTCTCGCACACAGACATACACACAAACAAAGATGTCCTTCACATCAGAACACTGGTTATTAAATGTAAGATGAATGTCAAGAGGCTCACATTTAGAGAGTGAAGCAGCCACTGCCAGTCCTTTAGGGGCCTTGGCATTTCACAGCTACCTCGACGCCAGTCTGACATGACAAGGACATGTCATCCTGAAGCTCTCATGGGTTGTATTATTGCTCTCTCTCCCCCTCATTTCACACTCTCGTTAGAAGGAGTGATATATTAGCCAAGCTCTCGGTGACAGTGGGCTCAAGTCCTCTCATTTACTTTCAGAAATATACTACAGCTTGCATCATTAATAAGGCAATAGCTTTAGTATTAAGAAAGATTTTGTTCAGCTACATTTCTTCCATCTCTTCTTTTATAATATCTCCATATTATGACATGCTCTTTTATTCACACACCTTCTGTTTCACCTTCCCCTTTTCTCGGTTTCCTCATCCACCTCCATGTATTTTTCTTGCCCTTGGCTCCCTTACTCATTCTCCTCCCCGACTTTCTCTGCAAGTGTTGTTTTTCCTCTCTACACCCACACGTACACACATGCTCTTATAGACTCCCTTTTGTGTGGCTTGTTTTATGCGTTGCGTTACCTCTCTCTACATCTCTGGCTAAATCTCACTACATCTTTCTTTCAATGCCACCACTCACCCACAGGCAAAGTCATCCCAGGTTGCTACCATCCCACCCTCCACCCCCTCCTCCTTCACCAATCAGATTGTCTCTCTACCTCAGAGTCATTTTACAAATTTGGCCACTAATTGGGTTTCTCCTGCGATTAAGTCAATAACAACCTTCATATTAGAGTTTAATGTCCCCTAATGAGTCCATTTGTTGGCCGGCGGCTAATTAGGTCTGGGCTGTTTATAGATAGCCTGAACTAAATGATGGGCATTACTGAAACACTGTGTGTCGATCAGTAATGTAGTTGAGCCCATTTCTGCTTTTAGCTTGTAGCCTACAGAGCCCCCAAAAACAGATTATACCGTTCTGGTTCATGGATCCGGCTGTATAATTTGTGAGACAGCTCAGCATTAACATTAATGATAACTCCAGGGGAGCAGAATAAAATCCATTTAACATTGACTGACAAATCTTCTTCCTCCTCAACAAGCATTTAGTTTTATTAGTGTTGATTGTATTCAGGATTTGCATTGAGGAGACTTCTGTCTCCTTTTGTTAACTCTCGCAATCATTAAAATATTCATATCTTCCAATTGCAGACTTTTTAAAGAGTGGTTATGCAGTGCACTTAAACAACCATCCACCACCAGGATGCGTCAGAACAGACTGAAATATATAAGACTCTTCAGGCAATAGTGGAAGGGGAGGGGGCATTAGGACAACAGTCTCCAATGCAGAAGCTATCGAGCTGAAATCTTTGACAAAGTTTTAACAGATCCGACTGACATGCCAAGACCCTCCCCTGGAGTTGGAGTCTGCACAGGGCTTTGGCTTGATAAGGCAATGTGTGGATGAATATAAAGTGAGCTGGAAGAGACTGATATTGGGACTCATCCCAATCATATGCCTCCAGGTTAGCACACTATCAAAAGCAGGGGTTTGTTTGAAGCGAGGTTGTCTGTCTGCACACAGCTGCACTTCTATGATAAAGAAGAGAGGTTTGATAGGTGAAGCCTCCTGTCCTTCCATACCGCTCTCTGTCTCTCTCTAATTCAGTTCAACTTCAAATGGCATGAAAACACCAACATGAGCCGACCTCCTTTCTCTCTTTCTCATCTCTGTATGCTACATGGATCAGTGCCTGGACAGCACTTTATTTGAATTGTTAGATATTAAATTCCTCACCCCGTGTGGAAGTTACTAGAGTTGAGTTTGTATAGGAACACCAGCAACACAATGTGAATGCAGGAACCGATCTCTCTGTGTGTATTTCCCATTTTCTGTGCCAACACCAAAAGTTCTTTCATGCTTTGATTTTCTACAAGTATTTGCCTCTTTAAAGTTTCATCAAGGCAAACCATCTGTGAAAAGATTGCTCTAAACACTTTTCCCCTGTGCCATCTGCTGCCTCCATGTCTATTTTTTTTTATAGTTTTATTTTTTAGTTTCAAAATATTTTAATTCCTGTGGAAAACACAGTAGGTCCGAAGGGTTTCCGCGCATTTGTTAAGAAAAGTGCCAAAAACTGACTGTTGTGTGTCCACTTTTTTATAGGCCATCAGAAGTTACAATTCAGTGTGCCTACAACTATGGGATAGTTAACTAGGCTATATCATAGCTTACTTTATTGTGATATTTTATCAATGTTGTTCTTAACTTGTTATTTGTTGATGTTTATAATCCCATACAAAGTTTAGAGAGTTCTGCATGAGAATATTGCATTCACATCCAGGCCACTTGTGTTCACATCAATTAAAACCATATGGGACTTTTATTTTGAAGTGAAAGGTTCAGTCGCAGTGTCTCCAGTTTCAATGTTCTCTCTGTTTGCATTGCTGAGATAGCGTAGAAGTGCAGCTCTTTGCAAACTTTGCTGAGACCAAGTAACGGTGTAATCAAATAACTCCCGGTTTTTGCTCTCGCGGGGACCGTTACCAGTCCTCATGCCCGCCGTTTGGAAACCGATGTCCCGGAGTGGCCGACCTCTGCTCTCTGCTCTCCGGCTCTCTGCCTCCGACTCCGCCTCTCTCTCAGCACCAACACACGAGCGCCTGACTCCCCCAGCCAGCCTGCCGCCACCCCGAAGCCCCTTCCAGCTCCAGCCTGTGTGTAGCCTCTCCCCCCATTCCCTACTTCCCTAAACCGGACTCCATACCGCTGCCCCAACGCGAACTAAACCAACTAACCCACCACCACCTCCCCGCCTCTCTTTACGCGACATGTCCGTCTAATTTTTTTTTGTACCGAAAGAAACACACTTAAAAAGTGAGAGAGAGTCAAACTTGAGGAGTACAATAGGAGGGAGAAGCTACACCGGAGAAGTTTTTCCTCTTTTCTTTCTTTTTCTTTTTGCCCACCAGCTTTTGGCCCCGCTGCGGGGCAAGACAGCAAGAGGTAGGCCGGGAAGAGAGGGTGAACGGAGACCGTATGATGTGGATCTGGTACCTTCTTCTTGGTTCGGGGTCAGGCTCAAGAACAGTTGGTAAGTTTTTCCTTAGTTTTTTTTTTTTTTTTTTTTTTAAAGCACACGGAAACTAATGTTGTGACGGCGCGGACATGCTTCAGTGTACGGGGTGGGTGAGGAGGGGGCGGGGGGAAGCGGAGAGGGAGGGATAGGGTGAAGTGTAGCCTAAAATCTGTAGGAAGCCCACAGTTACAATACGCCTGATATATATTCTTTCCTCTTCGGCGAGCTCGCTATTGGAGCAACCTGTATGAAAAGAAGTTATCCCACTTCTCATTTCCATCGAATGAACGGTTTCCTCTTTTTTCTTTTTTGTCTGTAAAATTGAGAGTTGGAGCAGCTTGAGCAGCAGCAGAGTTTTTTTTCGTGCATGTCTAACAGAGTGCATGTCCTCTCCTCTTCAACTAGTGACTGAAAATATTTATCTTTTCTTTTTTTTTCGTTACAGACACCCCTATCATCCTCTATTTGTTTTAGTGATATGTGGTTATAGTCTCCTCTGGGCTAGGTTATGACCGAGAGGTTGTTGACAGGGTAGTGTTGACAAGTCAATCTGTTCTCCAGCCCCGCCATGGCAGCTGGGGCCCGGTGGAGGACACTTCTGCAGGAGTTTATACATAGGACAGCCAGTTGGCACTTTACTCCTTTTAACCATGCAGCTGTAGCTCTGAGTTGGTATTCTAATAAATTGCAAGATCTATGTGCTGCTTACAGTGTGCTGAAAAACCAAACCAGCCCCGCACACCTCAGTGGTGGTCTTATCTGAAAGTAAAGTTATGCATGGGGTTTGTTTTTAATGTCTTTTATGAGACGATTTAATGGTGTGCAACAGTGGGAGATACCACTTTTCTGTTAACCAGCTTTGAGCCAACTCCTAGTATATTGTGTGCATCCTGATGTTGCAGGTGCATTTATGGGATTTGCCAAGAAAACACCTGTAAGATACTCCTCTTGTATCAGATGTCCTTTTTGATAAGATGGGAACATGTAAAAACAAGCATAACTCCTTTTAAAAACTTGTAACTGAACACAATTCACACCTAGTTAGTGTGTATTTTCTTCCACAAGGCCCTTTGTTCAAGCATATGCATGTGAATATGAGTTTGTCAATGTCAACAAGAGTGAAGTGTAAATATCATTATATTAGGTGTGGAGCAGTGATTTAGTCTGCACTGCCAAACCCCACCCTTGTTTTCTTTATTGCAGCAAAGGAGCTTGTGCTCATGATTGATGCCAGAAATCTTCTCCTAGAATATTACTGTAGTTTGTTTACTTCAGCACTACTTACGCGTTGTCAGCTTTGAATAAACAAACAGCGCTTCAGTTTTTTTTTCTTTTTATTAGCGCATAGCCTGACAAGGGTAATAATAATGTCAGCTAGACTGTGCGTTGTATCGGTGTCCAGGTCTGTATATCAATTAGAGCATGGATATTACCATCTAATTTTGCTGTCTCGCAGGGCATTACTATAGGTTAGTATTCTAGCCTTCATATGAACCAATAATATTAACTCTAAATTGGGTGTTCTATCACAATGATTTGCATTTAATTTGACATAAAGGTCTAATGCGTTTCAAAATCTAATTGGATCTTTGGGTCTGTATTAAAATGATAATCACAGTATTGACATATGAAGATATTGCGATTGGCATTGGCAGAATTTCCCACCCCACATGAAGTCGTTGCTATAAATAATAAGGGAAATAAAATATGTATGAATGGAGTAGAATTTCCACGGTGTGGAAAGTGTGCTTTGTGCATCAGTGTTTTTCTAAATGGGAGCTGTAGAGTCTTAACATTTTCGCTACCTACACATAATTGCAGCCATGAATGTAGCAGATCTGCCAACACTCAGATGATATGTGAGTGCTATTAATGTCCTTCACACACCTCACCACACTGCAGAAAGTGTAAGTGTCGTTTGGAATCTAGGAATCATAAAACAGGCCTAGAAAGCTCCCAATTTCTCATCTAAGCTGATATTCCTCCCATTGTACCTTAATAAAATATACCTTGGGTTGATAAAACCTATGTTCCAATGCATATGGCATCTGATCCGTAGTAATAATGAAATAAAAACCAGATGAAGAGGGGCACTCTTTGTACTGTACTCCCCTTCATAGAATTTGAACCGATCTTTCAGATTAGGTGGCATTGCACTGGGCCGTACTCGTAGCCTTGCAGACTTGCAGCCTTCACACTCGCCTTCAGAGCTCCATGAGATAAATTGGTGCTATTATGTAACGTGAGATTTAGCCACACGATCCACTGACAATGGAATGTTGCAGTGCAGTTACAAACAGGGCTGGTTTATGCCGAGGCGGTGTGCAGCCTGAGATATATATTTAAGCTGGTCTACTCGGCCATGCTCCAGGGGTAATATTGATATAAATAAATTGAGGGCAAAAAGATAGAAAAGATGAAGTAGCTTCGTATCAGTTATTTCCCCCTACACTTTAGATGATTGTTATTCAGAGCCGGCATCATGATATGTATGCCATCTTGATAAATGTTTGATTACATCAATCTAGCACCCAGAGGTGCTTGTGTCAACTACATTTTTTTGTGTGTGTGATGCAGTATTATCTTATGCTAGATGATGTATTATGTTTCATCTTCTTGTTCCAATCAATCCCTTGATTTATAATCACTAATATCAGATATCACAACACAGGTCTTGTCCTGCTATGTGCCTGTATATGAGTACACAGAGTGACAGCTGGATCTCTGCCCTTTGATTTATAGACCAATAAGACACGGCAACACATTCAGCTAGTTTACTCGTGTTTAAGATTTAAAATGACTTTCCCATTTGCATTTACATTATCTCATGTCTTGTTTTCCACCTTTCATGAATAAGTCAAGTCACAGAGCCGTCAATGCTCAAGTCTTGCTTCCTTGAGGAAATCAAGATGAACCGTATTTAAGCTAATATCCAAATGACTTTGTTTTCCCAGTGTGTTGCATGGGAAAAAACAAACCAATTATCTCCTCAATCAACATAAATGTATGCTCCATTACCTGTCCTGTGTTACCAGGCCACACACACACACACACACACACACACACACACACACACACACACACACACACACACACACACACACACACAAACAGCCCAGGTGGTAGGATATTTTCATTCATAACCAAACACAGACTATTCGGGTCATTTCTCCCGCTGAACAGGGAGACGGAATCACATTGTCTGCCACTTATTGTGCTTTGTATTTCTGCACCGTGGCATCCCAGAGACAGTCCAGTTGGCCCAATAAGCCGCTGTGTGTCTGTGCTTATCTTTGCGTGTCTCTGGAACGGATAGAAAAGAAGACAGAGCGAGGGAGAGAGAAAGAGATGTTGCATCGGCTGACACGGTTGATATGCTTCCAGACATAGCTGCACAGAGAAGGCCATGCAGGGTTTGAGGAAGGCCAGTGCGACTTCAGTTCCCAGAGTTGTTAAACAAAACCACATGACCGGAGTCGTGTTTCAGACCTCGGTAACACTGCTGCATTAACTACTGTAAGCAGATATTGTGTGGATTCGGTCATCTTTTATCACTCCAGTGTAAGCACACATTCACTCATATTGTAGGAGAAGGATAGGGTCTTTCACTATTGCATGTAAATCATACTGCATTTCTCTCTTTGTGGATTTATTGTCCATTCTCTCTGAGTATCTCTGATCTATAAGTGATGTGTTGTTTCTATGGGCACCAGTGGCCTGGATATGAGTCTTTGCCTGGTTGTCTTTTTTTTCTCCAATTTTTTCTTTATTATCTCACATAATACATTACACAGCTGGTATTGATTTATTGATTTACAATTATTGTCAAGGAGAACGGAAAACATCAGCATATCAAAACACAGCTGTTACCGTATTGTAATTGTGTAATGTTATAAGAAACATAAACTGCCTATATTTATATTTTTAAGAAGAAAAAAAACAAACAGAAAAACTAACTAAAGACAGACAAAAGGTGGGATATCAAAAAACAACAACAATGATGAAACAAAACGGGATGTGTGGGCTTGTAACAGCGGCTGCATTCAGTTGTAGGGAGACCAAACAACAACATTATCTGAGTTTTGATATGTGTATCGTATAAGACCAGGTAGTCCTTCAAACCAACAAAGAAATGACAAAGAAATTAAGTGGGCGGAGACAAGTGATTTAGTTTCTAAGATGTGACTGTGACATTTGTACATAGGAGACCCATTTTGACCATGACCTTGTGAATTTATCCATTTGTAGGCGAAGTGAGAAAGTAATCTTTTCCATTATGTATATTTCATTAACAATATCAGTCCATTCCTCTATTGTGGGGGAGTCAGGATGCAGACAGTGTCGTGTGATGGTTTTCTTGCCAGCAGAAATCAAAGCGCCAAATAGGTATTTGTTGAGAAAGTTAATTTCTCCCAGAATAAAAGTTTTGAAATGATATGGTATTTTCATATGAAACATGTTTTCTAATATTTTGTGCAATTTACAATTACTGGGCATTCCCAAAACTTTGCCTGGTTTTCATGAGTAGAAATCTGGTTGTTCATATCCCACATGATCATAACAGTATCCAGGTTTCTGACCGTGTCCCTGTAGGTGCATCCCCCCTTGTGTTTTCCCACCATCTTGCCCACTATGCAATGGTGCAGAAACCTGAAAAAGGTTTTCTCATGCCACGGATCAAAACACTCCAGATTATCCAGGCTTCTCCAAAACTGCATACTCCTGCATAAAACTTGATCCAGGATACTGGCGCGCATGTAAACACCTTCAATGTTTCATGAACCCTGGATCGAAGAAGACAGAGCGAAACGGAGAGGGGTAAAATGCACTGGAAAAAGTTAGTGGACAGCTCATTACATATTGATTTTAGATTGATTGTAACTAATTTGCCATGCAGAGATGTGGAGGCTTTGTTAATCCCTGATGGTTGCTTTGTATTGATCCACCACGTCCTTGGTTGCCAGGATCAAACCTCGGATGAATCTGCTTATTTACTGAAGAGAGAGTTGTTTTTTTAAAATGCTCACCTCTACATTTTTCTATTTTCTCATGCTATGAGTCAATGTAACTTTTACTTTTCACTAAATATGGAGTTTACCTGTGACTTTTAACCAGCACTTTCTGTACTACGCATGATCACTAGCAGTGGAGTTAGCCGTGAGGACAGTTTGTGCCAGATATTGATTTCAACTGTCTACGGTGCCAAATCCACAGGGTGACCTTAGACATGCTGAGAGGTTTGTTTTCAAGGAAAGCTCCAGCAAAGAATGTTTGTGGAGCATCTTTAAGTGTGTGTTTCGGGCACACATACAGATGTGTACACACACACATCGCCTACATACTGTATATATAAGTAGCTCCATAGAAGTTTCACCAAATCAATGCCAAGTTTTGAAGTGGACTGTTTTGGGAGAAATGAATACCAACCCCATCAGTTCATGTATGCACAGTCTGTTCTCAGGCAAGCTCAGAGGAATCTGACCGACCCATCATCCTCCACATACAGTAGAATATGAGCTCTTGCTCTCTGGCAAACAATACAGAGTCCCCTACTGTAAAATCAGCCATTTAAAAAAAATATTTTTTTCCCAGTCTCCATTCAACTTTTAAACAATGCTGCTTGAGGCTGTACAGACTGTGCAATACTCTCGGTACCCTGTTACGGGCGTGTGCAATATGCAATATGTATAGGATGTGTGCCTTTCATGTCATGTCACTGTGGAGTAGGGATGACGCAAAAAAACTCGAAGCTTCGATGCTTTGTTCGTTGCCATGGTAATCGATCATGAAGTCCGTGATCGATTTTTTTTTCTTTTTTTCCCCCTTTTTTCTTTTTTGACACCGGTTCTCATCGGCAATTGTTACATTAAAATGAGTAGGCTACTTGACATCCTGGAAACCTGCCTTATTTTGGAGATATGCAGTGTTTGTTTGCCATTACTTTCATTATTTCAGCGCCCCCCACTCCTCCCCCTGTCAGACGTTACGATTGCGCACCCCCCGGCCGTCGAAGCTTCGATTCGGATTCATTTTATGTCCGCGAATATTAGATGATCAAAATATGATAATCGGGACAGCCAGGCATTCTTCACAGAGCTGAGTCCAAGACAAATGTCCCAATGGGGACAATAAAGTATCTTATAACATCTAATCTAATTTTAATAGTGAACTCTACATCTGTTTCCAGTTTTACTGAAGGATAGATGGCTGAACTTACTTAACCTCATGTTTTGTTTTTTTGTTATTTTAAACAAATTCCTGCTTATCAATCCTATCAGCCTCTCTCTCCCTGACTGATATCTCATTGTTCTTCAGTTAAGAATAATCCATTTGGGTAGACACCCTGTACTCAGTGAGCCAGGCGGGGCTGCAGCATTCCATTCAGCGTCTTACAGCACTAAACTATACTCACAGGGAGCATCAAGTCATGATCAGGCATGGACCGAGGGAAAAGTTCACTTAAACTGGACTGTGACACAATCTGACATCAATTATTTTAGTATGTATTTCATAGACACAAAAGATGCACTGATTGCACTGATAGAATCTGCAACAAAAAGCTGTAATCTCAATTACTGAGTGAAGGTTTTTGGGATGTATCAGCAACCTAACAGCTTTGCCATTGTGTGTGTGTGGGCAACCTCAACACTTTCATATTCATTACTGAACAATAACAAACATTATATGTTTTTTAATACTAGGGTTTAAGCCCTGCCTCGACTCGGGGGCTGGCTCCACCACAAGGCAGTCAGTGATGAGCTTTAATTAGCTACTCCCGACAGGTGCATGAGATGTTCATTATGGACTGAACTGAAGCTTTTATTTGTGCCGTTAAGCTTTTGGACATACTCACACTCTGCATATAAAATATCAAGGTTATTTAACACTTAATTGTTTATGATGTTGCTGGATTTAATAGTTGGAGGAAACTCATCTAAAGTTGATATGCAGGTTTCAGCTCCAGGCTCTCACAGTGCTGTAATTATACAGAATCTTTCAACCTCAATACGAAACTTCAGCCATTTTATTAGACTATGGCCGGACATACTGCAGAAAGCTGGTCTGCTGAAGGCCACAGTGTTGTGGATTTCAAACCGAATACTTGAGGCCTCTGAAATGCTTGACCTTGAAGTTGTTCAGCTGTTTTGATGTATTTGGTCCACAGATGTAGACTTAACACGATCCAAAACCCCGCATGGAAACAGTTGTGGATTATTTTGTTTACACAGCATGTTTGCTCATTTTTGCCCTGCCCAGTCACCTTGCCCCCCCACCCCCCACCCCCTCTCCCCACTTTTATCTTCATCCGCTTTGCCTCCTCAGAGAGGAGAATGACCTGCTGTATGTGTCCCCTGTGTTGCTTTGCCTGCTGTCAGACAGGGGACGGACTCTGGCAGGCTGACAGCTGGCGCCCCTTGTTGTCCCCCGTGATCAGCAGTCATTTGCTGTACTGTGTCTCACAGCCATCGCCGCAGCCAGTGTGGACACTGACAGGCTATTTTGGACTGAAATTCCAACATCCCTCTGTCAAACCAAACAAACACTACCTTAAAGGTCAACAAAAACCCGGAGAGAAAGCAAAAAAAAAACAAAAAAAAAACAAACATCAGGGCAGCTGATCCTCTCATCGAGTGTCGACCCAGGTCAAAGTATAGACGGCGGGAGTGCGATCTTTAGATACGTGGATCTCCACATGACTTTGATTTGTCCTTTGAGATGAATGAGATATCTACAGCCTTGAAGTTTGGAATTTTAAAAAAATCTGGCACTTAATCAGGCAGGCACTTAAGATTAATACAAGATACTAAATGCTGAAAATATTTGGGATGCTTATTCAAGTTATTAAGTTATGAGGTGAACTCAGGCAAGATAAATAGACTCATTGATCAACTGTGAAGTCTCTATCAGCCTCAAAGGATAGATTAGATACAGGGAAGTAAACAAGCGAAGCAATTTGAAGCCTACGAAGCAAGTCAGATGGTGTCCATGCCGCTCAATGGCCGTCCATAATATTTTGCACATCCACAGATCATTGAGTACCTGCCAGTGTTTCATCATCTGCATTGGGAGCTGTATTTATCAGCAGCCAAAATGCCTGTGGCGGTGATTATGCTGCACTAAACCTTCATGTGGACATACCTTTAGCCTTGTGCATAATTGTTTTGTAATAGTGATACAGCTCTGGCACTTTCAGCATCCCAGTCAGTGGCCCGGATCCATCCCCTGGCTTCGGATGCTGTAATTAGATGCAATTTCCCAAACATCTAATCATAATAAAAACGGTTATTTCGACGAGACGCAGTTTTTGGGATTGCAATCACATGCACAGATGTTTGTCTTCCATGTTTTTTCCCTTTTGCGCGGTGCAGATTATGTAAGTGTTGAGTGTGATAAATATGCAAATTGTCCTGGCAAATCATTGAAGGTGAAGCCCGTTTTTTTTTTTTTTTTTTTTTTTTTTTTGTGAAGCACAGTGTTGCTATGAATGCACTGATCTGCAGGATTAGATGACTCTTTAGGATTATGGAGACCTTTTCTGCCCCTGTTACATTTCGTAGTGATTTAGGATTGTTCCATAGGTCAGCACAGCAGATTCTCAGAGTCTGGGACTCGCACGCGAGAAATGCTGGCTCATGAAACAATCCATTTGCTGAAATGAAACTCAAAATTATAATTGAGGTGCTGCAGAGTGTGAAATTCCAGCAATGTGCAGACTGCGCTTAATTTCTTTCCCTCCCTCTTGGAACATGATATATAGCTGTACATCTTGCTGATAGTGATCTGACAGATTTTTTAAGGTTTTTAAGTGTGCCATATTTATTGCTTTGGTGGTATTTGCATGACCTTATGTGCCTTATTTCAGTAACCTAATTTCTGAGAGCAAGGGTGTTTGGCCAAGCATGACAGAGCAAGAATAGGAGACCGCTCCATGGGGAAAAGCAATGGGGAGGGGGGGGTGACCCGCCCTTCTCTTCGCAGCAGATTGACATTTCGTTGACAGTGCCAAAGGAATTCACTTCACCTATTTATTTCGTGCTCAGTCACACAGACACACGTTTGATTTAGCAACCTCTCAGGTGAAATTGCAATCAAGGGACATAAAAGCTATTATGCACTTGATGCTACTCCTCCAGGCGAGTGCATAAATGAACAAATAAGATCAATCTCAATTCGCCTGACTTGAAATAATTGCCTATTTGTCACAATTAATTTCAGAGCTTTGACTCAAGACCCCTTGATATTGATATTGAATTTCCCATTATTACATACCTGAAAACCATGCACATTAAATGGAGCTGAATCCAAGGAATTAGACGTGTGTGTTAAATGGATGGTAAGAGGGTCAAAACAGGCAGGGATAATTTCCCTGTGTGTTTGAGGGAGATGAAGTGAAGCAACACAGAAGCTGGAAGATCATTCGTGGCGAAGACACAGCTCCACCTCTGTCATGTCACAAACATGACTTAACCCCTTTAGCTCTCTGCCTCAGGCTTCGAGTGCACGGCGCTCTTCAGATTCCCCCCCCCACCGCTTGATCTCTTTCTTCTCCGGCAGAGATCATGCCTTGGAGTACGTGTGTGTTTGTGTATGTATAAGGTGCAGTGTGCATGCACAATATGTATAAAGGGTAATCCTCTCTTGGACAGGGACCAGGGGGAGGCGAGGCGCTCATCTTCACAGGAACTAATCACCCGATCCCGCCTGCTGTTTACAGAGGCAGTCTCGCCAGCCAAAATCAAATGCAAAGCCCATGTTAATTGCCTTAATGCTGCCTCCCTGTCAACCATGGCTTGGCAGCAGCCCCCAGCGCCGGGCCACAAAATGAATTCAAACAAGAAAGGTTCCTGCACTTCATTTATTGCATGTATTTTTTTCCCCCTCTGATATTGTGACTCGAGCAGAAAAGCGACATAGGAGGGCAAATGAAAGTTAGTTGTGGAGAAGGCGAGAGGGCAGGAGGTTCAGCCCTGGCTTAGGTCATTACTGGGTGAGGACTATTAGACTTGCTGGGGTCTAGCGTGTCAGAAATAGTAATTGAGTCTGTCACTGTGCAGCCTGTTCTAATGAGAAGCTGAGGGCCTAAGATGTGACTAATTTCTTATATGCCCAGGACGATCCGTCGGCCCTGGCCATCCTGCGCCTAATGACTCCTGATACTTAATGAAGGATCGGTGGGATTTCCAAAGACTTGGATGGAGCTTTGTATTAATGTACTGCAAGAGTTTTGTGCACTCTGGAGACGTATTTAATGACATTCCAAAGGCCTTTGATGTCCTGATGGCGCACAGCGCCACTGATCAAAAGTTGTCTTTTATTTCTGTTTGTATTTATGCCAGTATTTCTGTCGAATGGGTATATTTTAATGATCCCTGAATTATTTTTCTTTCTTTTTTTTCTGATGACAGATATATAATTTAGCATGTTTCATAGTTTTCTGAACAGAAGACAGCAGAGTAGACCAACCAAACCTCACTTTGTAAAGATATTAATGGACAAACGCCAAAGACGCCAAAATCTGCTTGTTCCTCGTTTCTGTGCAAGGAGGAAAATCATCCTCCAAATCAAACCAAAGAAGAATTACTTGCACAGTTAAATATAATTTCATAAATTCAGTGCTGAGCAAGTTATGTAGCTGGATTCTTCAGGGTTTTGATTAAAATCCCCACAGTGTGCACCCACTTACATTGTTTGCTTAGTCTTAAAGAGGAACTATGCAGGATTTTACTATGATTTCTACTATGCTACATTTAATTAAACAGCTTTGGAGTAATTGTGATGGTTTAATAGGTGGCCTGTAACTTATTATGAGGGAGAATGGAGACTCTCTGCCTTCCATGTAGCGTCTCTTGGCTGAAAGACAACTTTGCAAGGTCAGTGCCGCCGCCCCGGGGTCCCAGCTCTCGTTTCTGTGCACCACGACACAAACGCGCCCCATAACCCGTAATCTCTTGTTTATGACAATATAGATGTCTTAACATCATATTTGATATATAACTTTATCCACCACTCTATTGATTAATTTCTTCGTTGTAAACAAATGCACATGGCCAGAAGGAGGGTTAGCAAAACAGCGGGAAAGCAACCAGACTTGCATAGTTCTCCTTTAATGCAACATCAGATGGTTTCAGCGGGAGTTAAATTTCATAAGGGACATTTCAGAGTAAAAATGTGCGCAAACCCCCCCCCCCAAAAAAAAAAGTCCAACGTAGTTCACTTTTCACCTTGTTTTTGAGAATTCTTTGACCAGCTTGTGTTGTCCATGTAGCGTCCTCCGATAGCTCTTGAAAATGTCTTATACAGAAATCAGTCAAGCTGGTAAACATCACATTTCACCCTCATGTGATTCTCATCCCCACCGTGTCCGCCACGGGTCAGGAGCTCATGTGTCCTGAAGGAACGGCACAGCAGCTGATTATGATGGATTATGATAGATTCCTCCTTGACTGACCTCTGCAGCCACTCACACACTTCCTCACCACACTTGCACACACGCACACATGTATAAACTCATAAATTTATATTCACGGACAAGTGTAACCGCGCACACGCTTGAACGTTGATACCTCAGAGTATGCACATTAGCAGACATCTGCGTGTTCATGTCACTCAAGGACACGCACGCAGGACGTACAGTCACATTATGGAAACACACTGTTAGCTCAGTCTGAACACATTCATGCTACAACACAACTCTATTCGCTGTTGTGTGGAGTGTTACTTGTAAGTGACCTTCCTGTAGGTTAGCTCAGATCAGTACCAGTTAGAGGCTTGACTGAGCAAACCCCGGTTAACTCACTACAAACTCACATGAAAGCAAATAAACCCGCCAGTAAAAAAAAAAAAAGGAACAAATAAATAAATAAAACTTCTGAAGCTGAGCCCCAGAGAGTGGGAGCAGCTTTCAGGAGCAGGCCATTTGTTTTCATTTGGTCCAATGTCTTTACCGGTGCGATGCGAAGCAGTTTGAGCAGTGTGTCTCTGTCAGACCGACCACCTCCTCCACCTCCACCTCCACCAACAACCACCGCTGCCCTGCTTCCATATAACCACCTATGGTTTCTGTGGTGTAGCAGCAGTGAGGAGGAAAAAACAATCAGGTGGATGGCGCTAACTGCTGTTTGCTGACTGATGCATATTCAGTCACCTGGTTAGCAAAGCGCTGCTCTCTGCGTTTTTTTTGTTTGTTTTTTTCCCCATGCTTTGATGTGGACAGAGGTCCAATCATAAACAATGGCTAATGTGGAGGAGTATCAGAGCAGATGCTGTTATTAACCCAGGGGAAAGCACGCGGCGGCTTTAGCGCGCCGCCGCGGCTAGGAGCGTGAGGCTGCATGCGATGAGGAGCATCAGGAACATTGATGTCATGCAAGAAGGAAACGGTCGGCTTTCATCGCATGAGCCCTGTGAGCGTATGAAGCTTTTTCACAATGCAGTGTGAGAGTACTTTTTTTTTTTTGTCATCACCATGACAACATAGAGGTCTAGGGCTCAAGTGAGCATAACAGAATTAACAGGTCTGAGGAACGTGGCCCCCCGATCTCTCGTAGGAGGGAAAGTAAAAAACCAGATGACAGTGAAGAGTCAGGTGAAATCCAGGAGACACGGAGGAGGGCGCCGTCCGTACTGCAGTTGTGTCTAAATAGATTCGGATGAGCAAATAAGGTGTGTGCACCTGCTTAAATGTACGGTCAAGTACGTGAACACACAACGCAAACACGCAAATTAACATCTCCCATGCGCCCACTTTCTGTCACACTGAGGGAGGAGAGAAAAAGCTCTGACAGAGACGATGAGAAGGTGAGACGTGAACTCATCGCCCCCGGACTGTAATTACCAGCTGGGAAAAAAAAGAGGAAAAAGAAGAAATTGGTCACCTAATGCTCTTATGACCTTTCTCATCACCGTTCACATTGCTTCTTGTCACGTTACCTCTGTGTCTAAGTTGGCCTTTTACGGATAGCACATAGACCGAGAGCTTATTGGGAATGACCTTTAGTTGCAACATCAACCGCCACGGTGAGAACCATTCGTACACCCGCTACCTTTTAAACTAAGGCTCTCCATTTGACTTATTACCATTTTGACTCATTACCATTCAGTTGAGTAGATATTATATTATACCGAGCAATAGAGGGAGAGGAGACAGACATAGAGAAAGAGGCAGAGAGCACAGGCAGGGGCCACTGGCAGTCGTTTCCCTCATCTGCATTCTGTCGAAGCAAAAAATTTCCATTGTAATGCCCCCATCATTCCCCCTTTGCCCCGTCTCCTTAATGTAGTGTCTCTATCTCACATCTCTTTATTTCTTTTCCCACTCACCTTGTGCTCTCTCTCTCTGTTCCTCTATGACTCTCTTTGCCCTGGTGCTTTTGGCAGATATAGTTCATTCTCATGCTTTTCAACCCCTGCAGTGACTCCATGGCCTGGCTACACAATTAGGAGCTCATTACTTGCTAATACACAGACTGGAAGACAAAGGCACTCTGTGCCTTCTTTGTTGTGCCCACCCCCCTTCCATCATTTTATATCTCTCTCACTCTCTCCTCTTCTTCCTCTTCTTCTTCTTCTTCTTCTCCTTCTTCTTCTCTCTCTCTCTCTCTCTCCAGGCTCATTTTAAGTAAAAGGATGCATTTTCTCTTCCCTCTCCTTCTCACTCCACTCATCATACCCTCTGCCACAGTACATCTTCTCGGCAGTGCATAATGAACCTGCGTGTGCTAAAAAGAATTAATCGTTCAATTTCCATCTCATAAGCATTGTTTTTATTAAATTAAACGTACTCTCAACCCAAGTGACATTTGAGTTTCTGCATGTCATTTTCTGGCTCATTTAGCATCAAGTAAGCTTGAAGTGCTTCATGAATTTTGTTTACCTTACTGTAAGCAACCTATTATTGTTATTTTTTTAAAGCAAGGGTTTGATGCCTTTATTTGCAGCTGCTCGCTCCCTGTCGTGTTCCAGAGCTCAGGCTGTGTGACTGGAACAAAAACTGCAAATCACGAGTCTCACAGGTGTAACATAAGGTCAGCCCTGGCAGCCTCCCTCCGTGCCACCGTCTGCATCATTTCCCGCTATCTGGCCGGCTCTGTGGAAATGCCAATTTGCTTGGTAAGGGGTCTCGTGGTGTAGCGGTGGATGAAGGGTGTGTGCTTTTTTCTTTTTTTCTTTCTGCTGGTGTGCTGCGCGACAGCCGACCGCATGATGAAAGGGACGCAGGGGAGTGTTGACATTTATTTTTGTGCCGCTGATGGGCCAATGCGGGGAATCTGAATTAATGAGAGCGATGTGTTTGTTTGACAGGAAAAGCCACCTCCTCAGGACTGATGAGGAATTCAAGCCAGTAAATAAAACAAACAAACAAAAAAAACGTCTGGCTGGCAATGTTTGTACTTGAACGCCCAGCTCTGTGGTCATACTCTCTGTGTATTCTTGTCTATTTTTGTCCGCCTGCGTGTCAAACAATGCTGCTTACCGTCTGATGTTGAGTGGTGAGCAGCTTGCCCGCAGTGCCAACAACTAAATCTCATTTCAGTCACTGTTCTCCTCCTCATCCTTTGTCCCCTCCCTATCTCCATCAGCTCCTCCTCTCTGTCAAGGTAATCCCAAGGTGATGTTAATAGGGTGGGATGCTGTCGAAAACGCCACTGTCATCTTTTCGAGGATTAGTTGGACAATTGCTTCCCTGAAACCCAGGCCAAGTGGTTAAAAAGAAACTGCAACAAAACAACTTTTTTGAAAGTGCCTTATACCGCTACGCTTCTTTTTTGTTTGGTGCTATAACAGTACCGCGCTGGATTTTATGCCTGCGATGTCAACTTTGCATTGTATTGCATTTATGTTCTGATCTCCATTTTAATTTCTAACCACAGATGGACTCGTAAACAGCAAAAAATAAACTGCTGCTGCGGGATTATAGGCTCGGTGTGATATGTGATCCCAGATTAATGGAGGAGCAATGTGTGATTAATGGGGCCTTGTTTCGCCAAGCCAGGCTAATTTGGCCAGTTACCGTCCCGAAGAACGGTACGAGGCAGTCGTTGCAAGGCTTATTTGATAAAGGAGAGGGCTGCTAAACGAATGCATAATAATAAGGCAGGGGCTAATGAAACAACCAGTGTTGTGCTCATGTTGCCCGAGAGCTGTGTGGGCTTGTTTGTTTGCAAAGTGTGCATCTTTATGTTTCCATTAACCTCTGTAGAGCCATACACAGGAAATCGCTTCAGGGAATTAGTTGCAGGAAATAATTACTTGAACAGACAGCTGTACATTGTCTAGTGCAGACGTATAGTGTACAGTGTACACAGATGTCGTTCTCTGCAGCTGCATCCAGAGAAGAGAAACACTCATTCGTTCTCTCCACAGACCTGTTACCCTGCAGATTCTGTTCTACATTTATCTTTTTCTTTTTTACAGTGCATGTGTGTGCATTATTTAAAAGCACTAGTGGATTTGTAAATCTATTTAAACTTTAAAACCAAGCACACAGATTTAGTTTGTAATTTATAATCATTAAAATCATACTTTCATTAGTCCCTGAATGATATTTAAAGGCTGTTAAAGTTAAGAATGTTTTAAGATAGTTCATGTGTATGAGTTATTTTGTTCGTCTGCTTTTGATTATTAGTGATATTGTGCTTCAGCTGAGTGTGTGAATGAGTGCACATTAAGCAGCTGGTCTTTGTTCAAAATTGCAGTTTTTTTTCTCTCTCTGACACGGGTTCGCCTTTTCAAGCTGGTATTCTCTTTCTCTCTCACCATGTCTCTCCGTCTCGCTCGGCTCACTCTGGTGCTATTTCAGCCCACAGATGCACTATCAATAATGCAGCCTCTTTAACCAGGCAGTGGCTTTTAAGAGGGTTTGTCAGTGCCCCTCCCTTCAAGATGCCTGCTAGTAACAAGGTGGCCACATCACACTTGGAAAAAGTCTTGTGCCAAAACCAAAAATTAATCTGACATTTTAGAGTTTCATCAATATCAAGTTGTTGTTTTTTTATCCTGGTTTCCACAATGCTGAAGAGCACTTAATACTGGAAGGGCAAGAAGTTGTTGCCTCGCCAAGGATGTAAAGAACTGAGCACCGGCTGCATAGCTGCAGGCCAAAAATGAAATTGTTACTGAAGCAAGAAGGAAACACAACTGCTCTGTAGCTCGTAAAGGTTCATATTCTACTTGAAAACATTTTTGTTTGGTGTTTCTTTGCAGACAACAGAGTAACTTCAGCCTCATGCTGCTCCGTCACTGAAATATCTTTCCAGGCAAAACCCATGCAGTGGAGCCTGCTTAATTTTGTGTGTGTGTGTTTTGGATTAGTTAAGAAGGGGTCTCGAGGAAATAGAGGCTGTTTGTTTTCTGAGTAATGCTCTCTCAAATCACAGTTATCCCTCAATGTCTGCGATAATGCCATAAGCTATAGGAGGTTAGGAAACTTCCATTTATTTTGGCAAGTTGACTGAAAACAGAACCGTGTTTGATGTCGAAGCCAAAGGAGTAGATCCAGTGCAGCAAAGAATAACATAGCATCTGCACAGTATTTATCCTCGGATAATGATTGTGCCCTGAATTTGCCATATTATCCCTCTATAAAGAATTGCTCAAAGAAAAACGAGAAGGCCATTTATTGTCCATTAAAGAAATGGGACTGATGCCAAACTTCACACACATTTGGTCCTTTTTAGTCCACAAACTGCACTACACAGTTAATGTTGCAAACAAAGAAAAATTAATGAAAAAATGAGAAAACTTAAGGCTTAAACATGCCTCATATCCTCTTATGCCTCCCATTAAACACATTTTTGGCAACAACACAAACATCACATTGTGAGATTCAGTAGAATAGTGTGGGGTGCAAAAGTATCCCTTGTTCCTGCCAGTGTCCTTATTTCATTAAACACAGGATGTTAAGTCCTTCAGCCAAACAATTGCGTCATGATCTGCCGCATGGATGGTTGCTAATCCTCCTTGAGCCCGTGGAGAGGACAAGCTTGCCGGCCATTGTTTGTTCCTCTCCAGATGCAAGCAGGGGAGTCGGGCTGATGACCACTGCTCTAGCCAATGAAGCGTTCCCTTCATTGGCTAGAGCTGGGAACTTTCTAGATTCGGTCTGACAATGGGTGGCTTTTTTGGGGGGCACCCTTGCATTCGCTCTCTCTTTTTTCTTTAAATTTCCCAGGGTGGTGAAGTCAGCTGGCAGCAATCAGCCTGGTTGTTTTGATCTGTGCATGACTTCATGTTTTCATTTGGTTCCCGAAAAAAGTATCTTAACCCTTTCCTGCTGTTGCTGCTGCTGCTGCTGCTATTCGGGGTTTCTTTTGCACCCATGTTTCTCCTCATACGCTTTCCAAGTTGCACTAAACATGGAGACAGCAGCAAATATATTTGGTTAAGCTCCCCTACAGAGACATTACTGTATAACCCATGGAAAATACTTTGCACTGAAAGATATGTTACCTAAAATTCTTTTCCACACAAACATATGCTCAGTAAACTACTATGTTTTTTAGCCCCCGTCAAGATTTCAAAATTATATGAATATGTAAACACTGAGATGCCTCCAGACGCTGTGTTGCGTTGCATCACGCCCACCAACGTAGTTTTGCAGGCCCGATTAAACACCGAGCTCGGCCTTAAGCTAATATAGACGTACAAACCACAGATTTCATTCCAAAAATGGAAGTTTAACTTGTATCCCCATGAATCTCTGTGTGTGCATAATTCTTCTGGATTACATTCAGGAAGAGGAAGTGGGTGGAAAAAGTAAATTTTTGATTAGTAGCAGTTTCCTCAGGATGTTGGCACATGTCATTTGCATGCATTAGTTGTGCAGACAAATGTGTATGACTCAGAAAGCATAGTCCTGTTTTGCTGTTTGAATATTTGAGCGTCATGTGAAATATGGAAGATCGCTACAGCTCTGACTGTAATTATGGAGAAATGCTTAAACTTGAGCAACTATGCTGCCTTCGCTTAACTGTCTTTCACAGAATTCCTCCTCAGCTTGGGCTGTATCTCTGTCTGACTGTGTGTGTGTGTGAGTGTGTGTAATGTATAAATTTAACCAGACATTTCCATTTCACTGGGATGCTCTAGTTCTGCGTCAAACACGGGAAATGAAATAATTCAACCCGATATATTATGTCACAGTACCAGTGAGCAACATCAGGTTTCACCTACAAAGCAGATAGAGTATCTGTAGGATTTTGTGCTGTTGCTTAGTTCACGTAGTACAATAAAGACAACAAGAGATAGGACAGGCAGTTTGAAATTTCACGCTGGAAGGGACAAATATGCAGCTCCACCACGGGTCATATTCTCACCTTCTCCCGTCCAGCACTAGGGTTTGCAGTGAGGAGTAAAGGAAATGCATTATTATTAATACATTTTAGTTTTTGTTATCAGCATTGGTTGCACTTTAATTGCATCATCACACCCCTATTGTATGTGATTAATTGTATTCTATGAGCCTATCAGACTCATCCATCTTCCACTTTACTCACAAGCTGCACATAGTTCATTAAGTTGATTATATAGCGTATAGATAACGGTTAAGCATTGAAGTCAATTGTCAAAGACTGAGATGGATCATGAATACATTGTGAGGTGCAGCATTCGCTACAGAACCACACTGACATTGTGGATATTCGGGAAAAGACTTTTGATGTCTAATGGTGGTGTTTGTCTTCACTGTGTTACCGCCGCATGATTCATAAACAAAATCTGAATCCTCATCAGCAGCAAAGTGCTCTATGATCTCGAGCCGTCTCGCCAACCGCTCTTTACTCCCTCAGTAAACAAAACGAGCGATGATGACCAGACGAGAGATCAATAAGTCTCTTATTTACCATTCCCCGTGAAAAAAAGGCCTGCAGCTTTGGTTGTGATTGAAAACGACAAACCATGCTGAGCCCATATCACATTCTCATTTTCTCACTTTAAGGATAATGCGGTACTAATTGAGATTACATAATAAGCTGCTCACAACTGTCACTTGAAGCCATAGGCAAAAATGAGTCTCATTATATTTGATTGGCTTGGTGACCTATGGTGACCTTTTCTTCCTCTTCCCCTTTCTTCTACAAGCTGTATTCACAGTGTTTGCCTTCATACTTTCCGATGATAACCAAGTTTATGACTTTATGGTCCTGACATGGTGACAGATGTAAGAAAGTCAACAGTGCAGTGATATCATATAAAGCACATCATTTGGAGGAGTTATTACAGTTTAATGCGAAGGTTCTTGCTGTGAAGCTGCAGCTATTAGCGCCGCTGTGTCGATGAAGCCGGCCAGTGAAACGTTACAGAGCGGATGATCAAAACTGACGATGTATAAGTGCATAAGTAAGTGAAAAAAAAATTGGAACGTAAACACAAGAAAAATGTAAATGAGCTTTTGGATGCGGATGAAGATAGTAAGTAGATGTCAGAAGAATATAGAACAGGAAGGATGTTGGCTGTTGCAGTGAGACTGACTCACATCTACCCTGACTATTTTTTCGCCTTTTGGGGAAGTCTTATTTTAGGAGTGTGCTGCACAGTTAAAGCTACAATAAAATATATGGCCTATATACCAAGTAAGCTAGACACTACAAAGTAAATACACACAGCGTGGTATTAAACAAGTGAGAAATGGGAATACAGCATTGTGGAAATTGGAGCATATGGGAATAAAGTGTTGCGCATACATGACAAATGACAGCGATTGTCTAAATTATAGAGAACTTATTTATTATTAAAGTATGATTGTGGTTTAATGGTAGATTCCTTTGCAGTTGCATTATTGTTTTCAGGAAATTGGAGCAAACTATTGTATTAATCACAAATTAAAGTATTACTGAGATGTTGGAGGTCGAGCTTTACTGTCTGCAGCTGCTGAGAACACGCTCACTAACAGAGAGGACACCTCAGTCACACAGCACATACACACAGTGCATAATTATCAGTGCTATTATACTGGTAGCCATGTCCACACCCTGCAACTCACGAATCATTATTTTCTTCCTGGTAATTATCCCAAACTTTGTTTATCACTGTGTGTCTGCGCTAACTGATTATTCAGACTTGCTCCACCACAGTTTTTTATGTATTTATTTACTTCATAAACAAAGAAATGTGTAAGAAGTTTTGGATTTGTCTCCCCTATTTTCATGCTTTTCTTCTGCTCAGTCACATTTCCTCTTTTTTTTTTTATACCACTCTTACTTTAAAATACCCTTAATTTGCATGTTTATGGGAATTTGCAAGGAGACCGAGGAAAAAACCGATTCATTGTGTAAAATATTTACTCAATACTGAGGCACAATCAATGCCTGACAATTAGTTTTCTGCTGTGGCACAGTGGAACAAGGGATGCAGGACAAGTAAACACATTAACCCCACAGCATCAACTGTAATAAGGACCTAATGAACAAATACGAAAAGGAACAATTTAAAAAAAGATCCATCAGTAGCCTGCAATTTCACAGTTTACACATAGACTGAACATCATATGAAAATACATTTCATGCAATTTATTGAATGCAATTTATTTTTTAATGTTGCTTCCAAAAAAGCCAGTTTACAGCCACAAAAGCAACTCTTGTTCCTCTGTTTAAGTGTATTAATATTAAGCAAGTGTTCTTGTTCTAGGGTTTAAGATCTGCTTAATGACTTTAGATTATTATTTTTTGCTTTATTTTAAGCCTAATTGCATTCATAATCAGCTTTTGTTTTGTATTTTCTTCACCGGGTATTTGCACTCCGTGAGGATTTTATGGAGATTTAAATATTGATTGATATGAATGAGTGTTTGTTGATCTGAGCATTTTTGTGAGAATGAACCAACCTCACCCTCGCCTTTTATTCAGAGCTGCTTTCCTATGTGTCTTGCTCATTTAGTCTTGTGGAAATTCACAGAGCTGTGCAGAATTGACAGCGCAGGTAGAGTACCTAGTTACCACACAGCAGGTGATGACTTTTTCCCCTCCCACCCAAATGCACAAATTTCCAGACCCCTCCCCCTCCCACAAGAAATTTTCCATGAGGCTGAAAAAGGCTGAACAACAGCTGAATGAGGCAGAGGCCTAAATGTTGCCAGCAACACATTATTCTGGGTTTGTTGACTGTTTCCATGCATGACTGCCCTTTTTCTTCATCGTTCCCCATTAAGGCCTTGCTTGCTCTGTTGCTTTGAGCTCATGTTGCCCTGCCTGTGTGTCTGTCTCGCTGTAGGGTGTCTTTAATTGATGCAGACCAGGTTCTTTACACTTGCGCTTATTTATATGGAGCGCTTCAGTGAGCCAAAGGAACAAGATGGGGGGGGGTCCTTACCCCGCTTCTATGAGAGTCTTTTTTTCTCTTTCTCTCCCACATACAAACAATGAAAGAGACAGCCAAATCACCTCCACCCACCTGCTACACCTCACAGCCCGCTTGTATAGCAGCAAGCTTATTAAGAATGGTGTGTAAAAAATATGTTTCTGTCCTTGAGCCTGAAGAAGTTAGTTTTTATTCCAAGCTTAGCCTTATCGATTCACTCCGCCCACATCCTCCAACACAGGCAGACATGTTTGTATTGACATCAGGCTGTAACGCGACTTGACTTGCTCTTTTTTAGCTTCAAACTGAATTTGACATAATACACTTGAGACTTTTTGGTGTATTATTGAAGACAAAATCTCTGACGTTATGAGAATATGGAATTTTTTCAATGGGTAAAAACTTATTTTTCATTTCTGGGGAGCTTCACAGCTCCCCTCTATAAACAATTTATTGTGATTCCTCTTACATTGCCTCGGTATAACTTTCACTTTTACTCTAGCTCACAGAGCACACAAAGACGGCCCAATCAATTTTTTTGGTGCTGCTTCAATCGGAGCCTTAACCTTTCACCCGATGCTAATCAATGCAGGTCAGATATACAAGCCTGCTGAGGAAGGTGGGGTTAAAGCAGTAACAGCCAAGCCAATAGATACAGATTTATATTACTGACCTTTCCTGCACAGAGCACAGGGAATAGAACTTGCTTAAGGCGGTTATTACTAGGACTCCAAGGGCAGAAAATGCTGTTACTGTCCACCTCGCTGTTTCTTTTTTATTACCCCTCTACCTTTTTCTCCCACAATTGTTCCATGTAACTGTTGTCAGGCTTGATCCCCCCCCCCTCCCATTTGTTCCCCTTCACACGCTCATCTTTTTTCTCCACTTTTTCCCTTAGTGAGCTGTCAGTCTTTACATGTTCTCCCTACAAGCGGACGTGTTCGCTCCTCATTGCATCTTTTTCTTTTTTGGTCCCACTCTCTCCCACCTCACAGTGCTTTCCACTGTCTCCCTGTTGACTATTAGACCAGTGTTCACTGTGGTGCCTCCTCCAGCACAGCCCAATGTTCAGATATACCCCCAAAGGGTCTTACAGGGGAGGCCATCTATGCGCTTTAAGATTTATCACATTTTCAATAGCCGCTGTCAAGAGTAATATAGATTTTATTACCAAATTAGCCGTCCAGCTTTGGGGAGGCACGCTGACATTTGGTATGAAAATATTCATAAGACCTGGGAGACAGTGGCAGATGTGGGTGGCTGGACCGTAGGCTGCCGTTGCTCTGCCCGTCTTTGCATATTCTGAGAATTGCTTAGGGTGCACTGAAGTCTCCAGGCTGCCATTTCCAGAATCATTATGTATGAAGTGTACCCATGGAAAATCTTGGAATGAAAGTTGGAAGCTTGCCATTTGTGCACTGACATGATTTTTTTTTTTTTTTTTCATTTAAATGGGCAACAGTGGTCAGAGATGTTGAATAATTGACAGGCCTTTTAAGAGGCTGTGGGTACACATTCCCCACATCTCTTCAATTCCATACCCACAACATTTTAATTTCACTTTTTCATTTGCATGGGGATGACTTTGATTTTTTTTCCCTTGCTTGTGACATTCCTCAAGGTCTAATTTAACCCAGGAATGTCTGTTTTGGTTAAAGCTGCCCCATTGAGTCGTATTGTAAAACTTTTCTTTTTTTTCACTCACCATAAAGCGTTGTGTGTACCCTTCAGGCCTAGCAAACATTGAGAGCACGTCCTTTCCTCATAAAACATTTACAAAGCCAATTGTTGAATCTTGCATTGTTTACATCCTCATTTGCTAGCTTGCAGAAAGCTTTGTGTTCTTGTGTATTACCACAAGCGACTGTCGAGGAGTGGAATAGAGTGAAATTATCAGCGAAAATGCGTATCGCACTCCCATGTGTGTGTACATGTTATGAACAAAACAGGGACCCACTAGGAAGAAGGATAGTTCTAATAATGGTCAACACTCCACAAGGTACCTTTTAAGGTCAGCCCTCCACTTGAAAAATACATGTTTTTCTCGCTGTAACCTCATCTGGATTTGGACTGAGGAACGTCACATGGGATGACGATGAGCAGAGTTTAACGTTGGAAGGTTGTTTTCAATCCTGTTGAAGCTGGAGGGTTTCTCTGTTCTCATCTCAAACCTGAGTTTTCGTGGATGTATGTGGTCCAGTGTGCAACTAACCACAGTGATGTGAAGCCTCCAGAGCTCACTGAAAATAGGCCTGCTGTAAAATGGTAGGAATCTTGTCTTCTGTGTTTGAACTTAGAGTTTGAGTGAGATAGGTGCTGGTGTAATTTTAAGAATTTTGAACAACAAAAGTTACTTATGTTGTGAGGGAAAAAAATCTACCAGTCAAATCATTATTATTAATTGGAGTGTTTTTATGTTGGGGTTGTGTGTGGGTGGGGTGGGGGTTATCTTCAAAATTAGTGTAAATATGAGAGATGTGTTTTGAATGTAATCTTACACAGCACAGCACCCATGTTCATATACCCATCGCTTTTGACTTAACATAAGACAAAGAAAATATTACCAAAAAATAAATAAATAAAATATTCCAAATTTGAATTCAGTATTATCCAGAACCTCTGGGAAATTAGACAAGTGTGCATGCAGGGAGTTTATTTTTATTTCAAATTATAATTGAAACAAGGGGTGCACTTTATATATACAGTACCAGGGAGAGCAGCTTTGCTGAAATAGGGAGAGGGAAGACTTTCACCCTGAGTGAACCAATGAAACTTTGTGGAAGGAGTGCAAACACGAAATGTAAATGCTAATTAAAAAAAAGTGCCCAGCTTCTGCTTGAAAGGTCCTACGCTCTGTGATTTAACAGTCTAAATAGGGGCCTTGGTGGACACAGCTATGGGTGAGGGTGGGAGGCAGAGGGATGGGTTTGCAGAGGCAAGGATAGTATAGTCAATATTTACCCTGAGTAATTGGGCTACACTTCTCCCAGGAAGATACACAGGCGTCCAAAGCGTCATCCCTGCCTTATCTCTTCCGGCTCTCCCTCACACGCTCACTGTCTGACCACAGTTGTACAAAGCAGTGTTGTGCAGCTGCGGATAATGCCCTGAGCTATCCACAACATAATAGTCAAAAGCACATATAGGGGCAAGTGAGGTGTCGCGCATCATGGATGCTGTCATGTCCATTAAAATTCTCCAGGTCACCTTGGGAGTGTTGCAGTGTGGCAACAGAGAAGTGTAGTGAGTTATTATTCTGTTAACAAGCTCACAGAGCAGTCTGTAATGAGCTGCGTAGCCGCACTTACCGTGGTAATGAGGTGAGCTTGTTCGTTACCCCAATGGCAAGCCACTGTAAGTATTTTGGGTATTACTGTATCGATAGAATGACAAGGGCATTGGAGTAAGATGCGTGGAGTCTGCCAAAAGAGGGACTCAGAACCTGGATGCAAGAAGTGCCGCAGACGCTTCGCTATTGGCAGTTTCAGAGACTCATGGGAAAAGATGAGCTGCCTGACAACCTTTTTTCTTCCTCACTCTTTTTGGCCCTCTGTCAAACACACACACACACAGTCTGTCCTTTCCCTCCTTCTCTCACATGCTCTCAAAGCAACTCTCCAATTAACCTGATGCCTCTCACGCCGCCAGCTCTTTGAAGTCATTTTATACAGCGCTCTTCTACACGAGTTGTGTGTTCTTTAAACTCTCATAAAAGCTTCCGGCTGCTGAGGGATCCGTAGTGTACAAGTTGTGAAAAGTAAACAAATTATGGCCACATTATGAAGAGCAGGTCAGATTGACACAAGAGAGTAGATTAAGATTCGTGAAGTGAACTTTACCTTCATAATTCAGGGCAGTAGCTTTACAGTAATACACACTGGCGTAGAGGATGGCCGCCATTCCTAAATGAATGTAGAGGAAACACTGAGCCTATGTCAAAAGGAAAAACTAATTCCCCAATGCTCGTTTATTAAGTATTTTTATGCTGTCTATTCCTGTCAGTAAATCGGTAGCTTCGGTACCCAGCCTGACTGTATCTTAAAGGAGCTATTTGTAAATTTGTTATTGCTACATAGCTAGTCGCTAGACATTAGCGTTACTTACCAGTCTTGCTGAGAACTTTAGCCATCAATGAAATTAAAATACAATAGATTTTAATACATCCTCTGAGCTGTGCTACTTATACAGGACAGCAGTGACAGTGACAGTGACCTATTGACTCAGTATCGGAAAATAACCAGACAATCCAATCAGACTGCGGCTAGCTGGGTAGCATGCTAATATCAGAAGGAAAAAACGGAAACAAGAGGGTTGTTGTTACTGCACACCTCTAGACAGGTAAATAACCACCTGTCAATTCCAATATAGCAAAATTTACAAAGAGGACCTTAAAGCCATTCCAACTGCTATGGCTTTCAAAAAGAAAAGAGGAGAGGAGGAAAAAAAACAGTCAGTTTACCTTTTGCTCTTATTCTCACAATGTTTGAGTTGATTCCTTTGTCAGAAAGAGCTGAACAAACAGGGGTAGCAGGGGAGGAGCCCGGGGAGACAGTGTAAAGATGGTGTTGTTTTGGAAATATAAAACAAGAAAAAAAAAAACTGGCAGTTTTTAAACGTACCTAGATATATTGTATATCCAAGAGGCTCACCATCAGAGAGTGCTGTATACCAGAAAGAGGTCACAGCGACAGTTACTGAAATATCATACCACAGAGGAAAAAAAAGACCTCTATTTGTGTTTGTTTTATGAAGAGAGTAATCACTAATCAGTGATTCACAATGCATTTATTCATCAGGTGTTGCATTTGGCAGGCCCTCCCTCCACTGAAAAAATCATCATAATTATCAAAATCCAGTAAGGGTGGGTGGGCACACATTCAAAAAGTGAAGGAGATAAAGGTAAAGTAGTGTGGGCTGATTAGGCAAGTTAGGGTGTTAGAGGTTTCAGGAGAGGACATACTCTTCTAAGAGATCCTCAAAAGTTTCTTCAGCATTGGTAGTAATCAGTATCTTTTTCGACCATCAGCGACCTACATATAGACGGGATGCAATGACCAAGAAGGAGCATAAAGGCCTTCTTGCACTGACTTCTTGCAAGTCTGTTTTTTTGTATGCATTTTTCTAATCCATCATCTGACAAAAGTTGTTACGCAGAGACACCTTACACACCAAGTCTGATGTGTTTTATTACTATGCTTTGTTATTTTCTGTTCCAAATACACAAAAGGAGACAGGCGAAAATTAGAAAAGTGAAAAAAGAAAAAGAGAAAAAGAAAATATTGGGTCCATCCAATCCTGAGAAGACGTCAAGAGCAAGACGAGTTCAAACTGCATGTAAATGAGCTCTTGAATTATCATGATCACTTCCATAGTTTATTTTTATTATTGATAGATGATTAGCTCTACTGGAGCCACACATTAAAAAGTAGGCTGGCAGAATGTGTAGGACACGCACACACACACATGTTTTACAGATGTGAAAAAACGCAGAAAATTGAACCTGTTCCGAAAACTTTAATGACAGATTAAAGTTTTGGAGTCAGTGTACTGTATTAACGTGATTGACACAACATAAGGTCGTATTAGTTTGTAACGTGTGGCACTTAGTGTGCAAAGGCCTTAAGGCTATGTGATTGAGTTCAGGTAGATGGATGAAGAGTCAGAAGTCACCCTGAAGGCAAACATTTGTGTCTTGAATACTGATTCAGGTGGCTATGGCACAAGTCGATGAGTAGTGGAGTGACATGTGCCAGTTTAGGCTGACTTTAGACCAGACAGGCTGCAGGATTCTGGACAATCTGCTGAGGTTTCACTTAACATGAGCGGAGGCCAGTTACAATCTCAGCAGTATTCTGTCCCAAATTCGAAATGTACTGTTAACAGTTTCCTGAATGCTGTTTTGTCGCCAGAACATGTTGTCTCTGCATGTTCCTGTGGATGCTTCTTTTTTAAGGTGCTTGAATAGATGCGCTACCTCCGGAAGTGCTGACACTTGCCTGACAAAGTTAGCTGACAATATTGCTTTGAGAAATACACTATCGGATTGTTGATAGCTGAACCAAAGCCGCATCACTGACGTAGAGTTCTCTTCTGGGACCATCAGCTCATAAATATATCAAGCATGACTGGGAGACCCTGATATAGAGACCAATCAGCACAGCCATCCTGTAGGCAGTCATTGTGTTTGTTTGTGAACATAGCGTGTAGGGTAGACTGAGCACAGTTTGGCAAAATGTCACATTCTTAACGATTCACTTGAAAAGTGATGTCAGGGATGTCTTCTAGATCGATCATGATCATGATGTAAATTCATCAGATTTCATGCTGCTACATTCCAGTCCTCATAAATTACAAGGTCCTTTTTTGTCTTGATCCCTCACTTCCCCTCCTCTATATTGCTAGCGGCATAAGGCTGGTTTGCATCATCTCCAAAGAGGATCAGAAGGCCCGCGCTGTCTCATTTAAGAGGGGATCTATACGTGGTTTCCCGAGCGCGCTGTGTTAAAAGGGCAGCAAAAGAAGGATGATGTAAGAACAGATGATTTCTATCTGCCAGTAATTCAGCTGTATTCAGGGAAGGGGCTACATCTACTAACTGAATATCAACTAGCTGTGTTTAACCTGCAAGTATGGGTTATGAGTTTGCAAAGGTCAGACCATGCTGTTTGGAGGATAAAAGATTCCTTAGTAATGAACGCTGCCTTGTCAAGGAGGAATAAATAGAGAAAACAAGGCTGTTTCTTCTGTGCAAAGTGAAATCATAATTAATCTGACTTATTTAGAAATACTGTGAGAACAGAAACAGCACAGTAATATCGCTATGAAATGTAATATCATCTCTAATATGAAATGTGACATGTTTAAATGTTTACAATATTTGTTGAATACTAGCATTAATATCTAATACGGAAGATTACATTTGATCAACGGCCAGATCAGGCAAGTGACACCAGTGAGATAGAGGCTACCCGAGCCTGGTCTCATAAGCATAATTTAGCTTATTACTCAAGATCAGTATCATTACACAAGTTCAGCTGATTCTCATCATAAGATATGAGAATTTTCAGGGTGGCAGACTTTCTTCACAGTTGGAGTTATTTGAGAAAGACCTTTAGCGTGACCCAATCGCTCCCAGTTTGGCCAAACCACGCCGTCACTTGAGGCTTAAAGTTCCACACCTCTTGGCAGCAGGTGCAGCTCCAGCGTTCCCGCTCCCGAGTGTAATGAAGTGGTCTATACCAGCTGAACCCAGTTTCCGTCCTGCCTGCCGCATGAAAATGTCTGCCGGGACTCCTCATTACTGCCCTATGGTTTTGTTTACGAGCTAAACTGCTCACTGCATAGTGTCAAACCTCAGCCAAAAGGCCATGTCTCACATTCCAGCCCATTATGCCGCAGCTGCACTGCGTCAACCAGAAATGCCCCGAACTAGATCAGGGCACATGCTTTGTGCTGATTGAGTTTATTTCTGCTCCGCATGTGTGTGTGTGTGTGTGTGTGTGTGTGTCCAAGGTACGACTATAGGCCTATACTTTGCTTGTACCGTATATGAGTGTTCTTTTGTGTTCCTTATCTTCCCTATTATGATATTGCCCAGCTTTACCGTGACGCTTACCCCCACAATACTGTTAACACTGACTGACCTCCTCTGCTTTTGTATTCATGAGATGGTCCTCTGTTTATTTGCCCATGGATTGATATGGCTTTTTAAATAGAGCCACCGCCTTTTAATATTTTTCTATCTCGAAAGAAGAGAGATAATAAGGCTCTCCCATTTTGACTGTTGTGATAAATCTCGCTTCAATGCAATATCCCTCCTCCTGTCTGTTTTTTGTTCTGGACTGAGATTTGTAATAGTGTGTGTCCTCTTTCTTGTTGTCCTTCTCTCTCCTCTCTCTCTTCGATCTGTTTATCCATCAGAGAGCCAGCTGCTTCCGGGGAATAACTTCACCACGGAGTGCAACATCCCTGGGAACTTCATGTGTGGAGATGGGATGTGTGTTCCGGGCGGGTGGCAGTGTGACGGATTGCCCGACTGCTTTGACGAGAGCGACGAGAAGGGCTGTCGTAAGTCCAGTTCAAGCTCCATTATCAAATCTTTTTTTAGCTCTTAGCCGTGCCTTAAAGGAATGTACTCCAGATAGCTAGTTTAGTCATGTCTTCTCAACTCCTGAACTCCTCTCGCTGTACAGAATTGTACTGGAAGTTCTCCTTTCCCTTACCCATAGAGCCATTAGGGCCATTTAAACCTACAGTAATTCTCTGCCAGCTTAAATGAACTCCCTTCTTCACTCTTCCTCACAGCATGCATCCCTCCCTCTCTTTCTCCTCCTCCTCCTCCTCCTCCTCCTCCTTCCTGCAAGACCCTCGGCCCCAGTTTAGCACCAGGGCAAAACTTAATACCATCAAAGCAGAGGCCGATTACTCCTATGTGCAGGAATAGTAGCGCATGCATAATTCCACTGTAAGGCTACAGTAATAGTTCAGTTTTGATCCTCACTCTTAGTTGGGTTTGATCTTTCTGGTCTGCTGCTCCTCCTCCTCCCCCTCCCGCCGCAGCCCCAGCTCCTCACAAAGATGGGATCGCTGATGAAGACTGACTTTGAGGCCTTGCCACACTGAATGGAAACCCCCATCTCCCCGATATGCTCTCTAAATGTCTTGCATTTTTACTCCTCTCCCGCGCCTTCCCTCTTTATCTCATCTGATGATTTTTGGCTTTTGGCTTGTAATTTGCTTCACAGAGGCTTGTTTTCAATTAGAAAAGCATAACGCACATCTTGCAGAGGTTTTTTTTTTTCTTTCTTTCTTTCCCAGCTAATTCTCAGCCAGAAGAAACTGGTTCCTCATCCATTCTGTCTCCTCTTCTTATTTCCATCTTTGCTCCTCCTCCTCCTTCCCCTCCTTCTTTTCTGCAGCAGTCACTTTCTCTCACTGTTCTCACTTGTTGGCAGCTCAGGGAACCGTCAGACTACTCTTGACAAACTTGTGTCCCAGGGCATATCAGCACACACACACACTCACACGCACACACCCTATAGCAAAACTTTGTAGTCATCAATCTTTTTAGTTTGTAATGATTTGGTAATTTAAGTTAGAGAAATGTGGTGTCCCAGGCTATCTTTTTATGCATGCCTTTACTAATGACATTCCTGTAAGTCAGTTGCATGCATAAACTACTTAAATAGATGGGTTGTGTGCCCCAGATTCTCTTCACTGAGTGACCTTAAACTGTCAACAACTGTCAGACCTGCAAAAATCATATTCAGATGTGTTTAGATTATATTGCATAAGTAGCAACTACATAAAGTGGTGCTGTTTTATGTAATCGTGCAGATCAGGGGTCAGTTCACTCAGACATACTCCTACAAGTTCACCTCAACTACTTTGAACCTACAGACAACATTTTTTTGTCAGTTGGCGACACCACATGTGATAACCGCCGTAGATAAAAGCACGTTATCATAAAGCATCACACTCAGCCGGCCTCTCTGGGTGTGTTTGTTGTTGACATCTACATTATCTGCTCTGGCATAAGTGGGCCTTATTATCCTCAAATAGATGGCTAGTTGTCAGCTGATATCTCCAGCGACTGCTTCACTAAAGTCCCCAGACAAACTTCGAGCTCCATTAGGAGATGTGCAGGGACAGACTGACAGACGGAGGGAGGGAGGGGAAGCGAGGGAGCAAGGGAAGGAAGGGAGGTAAAGAGGACTCATTACAGTGGCTAAGGCAGGAGTTCTGTCTGGATGTCTATTATCTGAGGAGAACACAGTGTCTGGAAACTTAAAGACTGCAGCACTGGATTCTCTGCAAGTAGAATCATAATTAGTTACCCCCCTATAAGAAAGCACACACACACACACACACATATATCAGACATGGTGGTATACTTAACTTGAAAGACAGTTTGTTGACTTAGCTTAGTCTACTTCTGTCATTGAACAATATGAATACTGTGTTCCCGTGCAGACTCCTCAGAATAATTGCCATCAGGCTGACTTTATGTAACCTCGTAGGAAATCATGCAGGGTATCTGATGATGTCTCTCCACTGTCCTTTGCAATCACAGTCATTACCATGGAGGCAAAGCAGTGTTGACCACCACCACAGGATATTAAATTTCCTCCTGTCTGCAACATGAGCAGTCGGCTTCTGCCAGGATGGTTCCAGGAACATGTGTTTTCATTGACCATCAACATGGATGTTTACAGCTTTTTCTTTTTAATGCTTTGACCACGTATTTCACTAATTAGTCAGCTTTAAGGTGCAACGGATGAGACTAGACCATTAAAGCATTTTATTTTTAGCACCTCTCCCCTGCTTCTCCCTCTAGACCTCTGTTAGGCATGGACAGTCTGATGACTGTCTATGCATGCAGGCAAATAACCTTATGTGTTTATGATATGAGTGTGAACATATATTTTTTTGCTGATGGACCCGTGCCTATTTTTACCATGTGAATTTGTACCAGAAGACAGCTGTAGTTATAGAATAGATCCTCCTGTAAGCCCATGCTGTTTAGCCAGCAGATTGTGCTGATGAGAGTGTCTCTGATCCAAGGAATACTTATGCAGAGCCCGAGATAAAGGTCATATGTGGCGATGTCTCCCTGGTGTCTCATTAATGAGACTTTTTGTGTTTTTTTGAGAAACCATGTACCTAATGGGGAAACACAAAGGAGAGCAAATCAGTTTGGACTTGCAAATTATTTGGTTGGTTATGTAAACAATGCTTTTTATTTTGAATCTGTGTGAAATTAATAAACTTGTACTCGCTCTTTCTGTCCATATGGAGAAGCAAGGGTCCAATTAGCACAAGAAGCGCTCACATATGAACTTAAGATGGCAGATCTTTTTTATTTTTATTTTTATTTTTTTTAAGCAGCAGTTCCTTTGCTTCAAAAACAACCTCCCTTCGTAAAGAGAATTGTACAAACCCACTCATTTGCTTCCCTCTGTCATTTATTTATTTACTTACTGTTGATGTGTTGGAGTCTGCTTGCACCTCACAGGCCAAGAGCTGTCTCCCGTATGGTCAGAGAATTTTTATTCATCTAGAAAAGACAGGCTTTTCCCTCCCTCCCAGGCCCCACTGCTCTTCTCGTGTTTGTTTGTTCTTCCGGTCCCCTCTGGCACTAGGGTCAACTTCAGTCATGTAAATACCTCTTGCTAGCTCTTAAATAAAAGTCTGGACTGAGAGAAGAGAGGCAGTAGCTCCATCCTGAGTCTTATTGCATTAAAGATGCAGCTTATTGTATTACTGTCCTGCTGTGTGAGTCTAGGACCCCTGTTTTGATGAAGTCCGGTTTAGTATGAAGTGAATTCTCTGCTTTGCTGCACACAAATTTAACAGAATTGATGAAAAGAAAATGTTGTTTTCTTTCTGCAGTATCTCCATCTGCTCTGTGTGGATGTGCTTGCATGTGCGTATGTGTTGGCATGTCTGAGGAGTCTTAAAGCAATGATTCAGAGACAGGCTTCTGACTAATTCCTCACACAAAGAGGTCAAAAGTACCATCCTGCTCTCTGGTGTCCATAACGACAGCCTGGGAGAGTGTTAGACGAAATGGATACTGACAGAGGAGAGAAGGAGGAGAGCTGACTGAGCTTACTGGACCTCAGAGCCAGGATTAGCCTCTTTGCCCTTGTCTGGGCAGGGCATGAGCAGGCAAAAGAGGAGAGATACGTGGTGGGGCCGAAAGAGTGAGTGGATATGATGTATAAAGCAAGAAGTGAGGAGTCAAAGACGGGTGGTGGTGGTGGTGGGGGACACATGTAGTCGGGAATGAGAGAAACGACAGAGAGGCACATTTCAAAGAAACAACTGTTCTGAACCAGCGGTCCTGCGGGCTGAGGCCGTGGCCTCTTTGTGTGCAAGACTGAAGTCAGAATTCTTCACTCAGAAACTTCTGAGCAACTACAACTTTTACTTTGCTTTAAATTAGAAGGGCCATCAGCAGGGCCAGTGGCTCCGGAAGAGCAAAGATCAGAGCACATCGACTACATCTCCTCGTGTAAGGCTCAAAATGGAGCTGCTTTCATGTCAGCGTGTCTCTAATCCACTGCTTGTATTGTCATTTGCTCAGAATCTAAAAAAGACATGTCTTTTGTGTTGTATTTTCCATCCAGTAGACCATGTTTCCTGTAGAAAAGAAAGAAAGAAATGCTTTCCAGTCACATACACGATATTATTGCTGACCCTGTTTTCCTCCAGGACAATGATTCCTATCCTTGGGGTTGCAAGATAAATCTGTGGGGGGTCACAGAAGAGAATGGGTGATATTCAAAAACATTTTCCAATACACAAAATCTATTTATTTAATCTTTGGTTCTTTCTTACAATTGCTTTTGTTCTTGTCAAATGTCAGATAAGAGCCCCCTGAGGCCTTAAAGTGCAACTATAAAACTTTTGGAAAAAAAAAAGACTTTATACAATCTTCCACTCTAAATGACACTGAATCCATAAGCAGTAAAAAGCACCATTGCTCCCCTAAATACACTCTGAGGTTTTACTGCATCAGCCTTACTGTATGTGGTGATAAGCAACTCATGATTGCTAACGTTAGCCACTGTTAGCTAACTTCAGATGACATTGCAGAGTTTGACTTTACTCTTCTTTACTTAAGGTGCGCATTGTAGCTTTCAGTTTCTTTTCTGCTCTAAGAGAAATGATCGTTTGTTTGAACAGCTCATCAGTCGCAGACATGTTAAACCAGTGACCTGTGCAGGGAAGCAAACTTGTCTTTATGCTGTAACATTTGCGAGAGGATCAGATCTGTGTGTACACAACATTGAATGCACTGTACGGCACACAGCACAGAAATACCAGGCGGCCTGTTCTGTTTAATCGCAGGGGGAGAGAAAGTCATGGACTAACACAGACGTTGATGTTTTTTTTTTGTCAGTTATAGTTCAGAAGTCTATCAATACTTCGTAATACCGAACCATTTGGTGTTTTCATTATCTGATGCACTGTTTATTGATTCGGTTAGCTCCTCACAACAATTAGGAGGAAAAATAAATTCAGCTCAGAGGATTACTCGAATATTATCGCATCATCGCTTCCCGCAGTCATAACACAGCCAAAAGCCTGGAGGAACATCAATGGGTGGCTTTTTTTTTGTTTTTGTTTTTTCCCTTGCTTCTCTTTGTGTACTGACCTCCACAAAATACCCATGAGTTACTGAACTCCAGAGAGCCCCTAAATGTTTATCAACCACAAAGTTCTGCCGGACAGCAGGGGGGGTGGGGGGTGGGGTGGGTAGCCAAAAAACAAAAAGACTCCAGAGACAGATTGGGCTTGATGTAGATATCAACGCTCACACACTGCCAACTGGTTACCAAAACCCACCTCGGGTAAGGGAAGGGTTGCTGAGATTAGGAGTGTGTGTTTATATGATAAGAGCAGTGACCAATGCACTGACTGGAACGCAAATAGCCATAGACTATGGGCGGAAGGGGTTTTATTTCATTCTCCTTCCTCTCCTCCTCCTCCTCCTCCCTCTGTTGTCGTCTCTTCACGCCTGTTTCTGCCATGCTTCATTATGCGTAGGTGTTCTTCGCTCTGCGTGTGTTCGTGTCTCTGACTGGAGCATGTCTCCAGTCAAGAGAGAGAAAAGAAAATGGAAAAGAAAAATTGAAGAGAGAGAGACGGTGGAGCAATGATGGCCGGAAAAGTAAGGAAAGCAGAGGAAGATTTAATGCCACTGAGTCTGGCACATCCCATGTGCTTAGCGGTTGACTGATCAATGAGCTGGTGTAATTAATACCAAGGAACATGGATGAAATATTGATTAGTCTGACGTGCCGTCTCTCAGTCTGAAGCTACTATATCTCCCATTGTCTCCCCGGTTTTTCTCTTTCGGATTGAATTTTATCCTCGTTCCATCGACAGTCACAAATTAGGCAAAAAAATGATTGCTTCGAAATCTTCAAAGGAATAAGAGATGCTGCCTCATCATTTTACAATACTACGTAGGCCACTATCAGTTCAAACAAGGCAATTTTAGCAGCGAGTTGCTTTCTATGATGAATATTGCAGCAGAGTTATTATCTGACAGATCACGCACTGCTTTTCCACCATATGCCCTTGCTTGCTCGTTTTTCCTCTTCTATTGGAAGTTGTTGATGTTACTAGTATTTTTGCACATGCGCCCGACGGACCGCATTCATTTGCTCATCTAGCATGAAGTTTGATGGCTTTTGGAGAACTCCAGTGGCCCGTAAACGCTTGGCCCTCGAGATGGAGGCAGCTCTATAATGTTGCAATTCCTCTCCCTGCACAGAAGGTTATTGTACAAGCGGAGTGCAGGGCTTAGACAGTGAATTGTACAGAATAATTATTGTGATCTCCCCCCAAACCCTCTCCACTGAATCTAGCCCTGCCCTTCTTGCTTACACCTTGAGTCCATATTGATTTCCTCCCTTCAGAAAAGCTCAGCAAGGTCAGAGAAAACCTTTGAAGTTGTCGGCTGTCTCCGCTCTTCCTCGGCCGAGACTCTCTTGCGCTCGTTCTCCTCTGTTTTCTTTCTTGTTAGTCTCTTCCTCCGGTCCTTCTTCCTCACTCTGTCAATCATGCATGCCCATCACGACCAAGCCTACCTGTGCCGAACAAGTTATTCCGCTCTCTGGGGAGCTGAGGAGAGGGAGAAAAGGGGAGAAGTGTGGAGAAGGGCACGAGGGTGCATATCGGGGGAAGAGCATAGAGTGCTATATGCAACAGGAACTCTGCTGTCGGATACAGGCTGACACGAATCCTGAAGCCCCGGGGGAGATAAAGATAAGGAAGGCGAGACAAACAGTAGCATTCTGTTTCAACTTCATGTCAGATTCTCAAATGATTTAGTCTTAAACCCAAAGTATTCTGTGGATGTGAACTTTGTTTTGCTTTAGATATTGAAAACAAGCGGAAATATTTAAGTCTTGTCTCTTTTTCCGTGCTTTAAAATGTTCTTGTGGAAGAAAATTTCAGCTCCTGTCAAAAAGAGGCACCTCAATATAGTGTATGTGCCTGTGATTGTATAGGAGACAGTAACAAAGAGGTTTGTGTGTTTTTATTTTTTCGTGCCTGCGTTTTGTGTGTCCTCCGACTGTGCATTTCGTTTTGATCCAGCCATGTTTTTCTGCTAGTGATAGTTTTACCTCAAGGAATCAGCTCGACTGCTAACCTCATTCGTTTTCATTTGTGCTGCTCAGTGAACACTGGAACTAAGTTTGGAAGGCGTCCAACAACCGTGCTTGTTTTACGTAAACAACTTCCACAAAGGCTCAGGGAAGAGGGAGAAGATTTTGGAAGGAAACTAAATCAGTTGAAACCAAGAAACAGAAATATTGGACACAGGATGAAATTTGTGGTTACAGGTTAAAGAGCAAGGGAGAGGTGCTGGAATGAATCGGCATTACCTGGACATGGAACAAACCTCAGCAGAATTATCAAAGGGAACTTAATTGGGTGTGTTTATACCAGCTCTCCCATCCTCAACTTGCGCCTTCTAATTAATTTTTTTGTCTTCTTTTTCTGGGAAATGCTCAGCACGGGTTATAAGGGGCCATGCGTCCCCAAAACACAGCTAAGCACATTAGCTCTATCCTTCCAACCGGCACTGTCTCTCCCACCCACGAATTTCCCCTCATGAGCTTGTCCTTCAAGTGACTTTTGAGCTAATTTGGAACACAAACACTGGGTCAGATGAATCCTGCCAGCAGTAGAAGTGGTAATGAGGATTCGGATGAGGGAGGAAAAGCGAACGAGGAATCTCAGAGCAATAACAGAGCTGTCTCTCCAGCCAAGCCTGCCAAGGAAATAAAGAAAAAAACAGCCAGGATCCATGTCATTACGGAGGAGGAGGAAGTTGTAGTTTCCAAGAAGAAACTCTATATGTCTTTAGAAGACCAGTGCATGTTTCCACTAATTCCCACAACAGGTTCAAAACAAAGAAATCCATAAATAGCAGAAAAAAATCCGAGCCATGTACAAAAAAAAAAGATCAAACTAAAGATGTTTCCTTTGTTTGTGACCAGATGAATTTCACCGTACCCCCTCTTCACAGCAAGATGTTTTTGTATCTTTTCTTTTATGTGTGGCTACAGCTCGAAGCCATGTCTGTTTTTCTCCTTGGACTCTAATGATAGCGATATACCATGGAAAATGAGCTTTGGGTGGTTAGGGCCTCTGCCGTCCAGGTAAACAAAGGCTTCCCAGACTGTAGACACACAGATCGGGCGCTATCCCAGCTTCCTCCCGCGTTCAGCGGATTAAATTTCATCCTGGAGACGGGCGCTGCAAACCCTCCTGGTTGTTATGCCCAGCCCCCCCTCCTGTTCTTGCTACACATAAGCCTGAAAGAACTCATAAATCAGCCTACCACAATATATTGTAGAGGGAAAAATGCGCACCCCTGGCATTTGGGATGGCACTATGCCAGCCTATGAGCAGGCCAATTCCACCCTTTGTATTCAGTATAGAGACAAAAAAACAACAACAAAAAAAAAGAAAAGAAAAAAACAGACTTTGCGGTAGCTTGCTTGAGATGCACAAATGTAATGCAGTCATTTGAATGTGTGGGTTGTTCCATCCTATTGTTGTTGCGTAGTATTTAATATGATGTTTAAAATGTTATACGCTCACTGGCATTAATCTGGTCTACAACTACTATTATAACCATGTCGGAGCTGTAATTGGTGGTTTTTCCTTTCTCTGTCTTCAGAAGGCACAGCCACAACAGGAGATGCGCTCACACAAAGCCAGATATATAAGTTTAAGCTTTGGTATTATAATGTAAATGACTGGAATGGAACAACCCATGACTATAGTTTGGCGAATACCAGAAAAGAGATAAAAAAGGATTTGAGAGATAACACAGTATCTCACATGGATTTGGTTTATTATTACAAACTGTAAATACTAGCAGCGGTTTTAGTACCATGTCTTTTTTATGTCTTCCCTTGTTGCCATCAGGCTTTAAAATGTAAAACTTCAAAGTGCTTGAGCCAAAGCGAGGTCCTTTATGTTCCCCTTTCCTTTGCTCGCACCTTACCTGCTGTCTTGTTTTTCTCCTTCTGCCAAGGAAGACCAATGTGTTTGAATTAAAACTCAGGGAGTTAGCACTAAACGGAGCACGCCAGGCATTGATGTTCTGCAGGCTCGTCACTCAGTCTCAGGCCTGTCCTGGGAGATAAGACCCGTAGGCCTGCTTAGGCTGATCAATGGCAGAATCCATACAAACACTCTCCCACACGATTTGCTCTCTTTGTCTTTGTCATTAACTTGTTTTCTTCTCCTATCAGTACTTTGTGGTTCGGCATCTCACCCTTTACTTGTCATACTTAAGAGAGAACTTGAAGATAAGCGTAACAGAACAAAATGAGCTGGATAATTAATTGGTCTCTATTACACAGCAGCCGCTTGACTGTCTGAACCTTGGTTAAATGGTCTACTGTTTTAATTTTCAAACATACATTTGTGTGTATTGCGCTAACATCGTAAAAGACAGACTTTAAAACTAACTTTATTGATGTGTTTTTCCCTCCCGATGTTGCATCACAGCCAAGGCTAATTCTGTCATAAAGAATGATGTATTGCTGTAGATATTGCTGCATCATCTTCCCCATCACCCACAGACTGATCTATTGTTCTTCTCTTCCTCCACCCACCAATCCTCCCATCTGTCCTTAGCTAAGGTCAAGTCCAAGTGCGCTCCCACGTTCTTCGCCTGCGCTAATGGCGTCCACTGTATCATCGGACGTTTCCGCTGCAACGGCTTCAGCGACTGTCCTGACGGGAGCGACGAGGACAACTGCAGTGAGTCTCAGTACACGGCAACCAAATCCAATAAAAGCAATTGGTCTCACACCATGGTCACCAGTGATGTACTGTCCTCCAGTCATAACAGTTTATTATTACTGCAGCCACTCATCATACAGCCAGCAGATGGTAGATGAATGAATATGGATTTAAGTCATCTCAAAGTACAATAATTCCTGTAAAGGCTGGGCAAGGTATTAAAGGGACATTCCAGATATTTTGCAAATTAAGGCCAGTTTCCACATCATATGCTCAAGTATATGAGAAATAGCCCCGATGATGTCATCAGAGTTATCTCAGCAAATAAGCAAAGAGAATAATAGGGTTTAAAGACTGGAGGTGAGTAGGTACATTGCATTGTGGGTAATCAATCACCGAGGAACAAAAGTTCTGCTGTCTCATTTTTTTCCTAATAATGACATAGTCATCCAATATAATGGAAATGCTATATTAAATTGCAGTAGCACTTCAAGCAAATATTGGCTTCATCAGTAAAAAGAACAAATTACTTGAATAGACCAGCACAGAGTAATGAAAAGAAATGGCTGGAAATGAAAATGCTTTTGATCCATTTAATCTAGGAGCTAATGGGAGGAGTCAAATACAGATAACAATCACAGATGCATCTTTACATGTTTCACATTTTGTTGTCTCATCTTTTTTGTTCTTCCCTTCATCTGCATTTTTAAACAAATAAATCAAAAGGCTCTCCTGGTGCCAGCACAGTGTTTCTGTTCTATTGTGTGAAGCTGCTCTGCCTTATATCCCATCTTGCAGAGGAAAATGAAAGAGAGTGTCATTTTTATAAAGAATGTAATTTGCTACATCTACACTGCACCACTGTCCCCTCCACTCTTTTTCAAGTTATTTCACCCTTTCGCATTGTAACTCCTGACTACGCTCCCTTGCTCCCCCAGCTTTTTTTTTTTAAATATCCATACAACAGTTGACAGGCCGTAGTTATCTGTCTGTTTTATCAGGGATATACATTGTCCTCACGTGACCCCATCCCTGCTTTCCCAGCATGGAACGTGCATCAAACCAATCACTTACCATTGTCAGAGGCGCTGTTCCTAGCCTGCAGGGTCCCACACTCACAAATCTAATCTAGCCATTTAAATGGGGCTATGCTCCACGCTCCCAGCACATACTGCGTCACGACTGTGTAATTGCTTGGATCTTCTCACAAGATAATTCCGCCTCATTTTGCAGAAGCTAGAACAAAGACAAATGTGAAAGTGTGCTAATAAAAGAAGTGGTATAGGGCTGGACAGGATTCTCTTTCTTTTGAGTTTCAGCTTTTTTTTTTTTATCCAGCTCCTCAGATCAAATGCTTTACTGACTCACATCATTTTTAATGTTTAATTTCTTCTTTGAAATCCCCACGAAACTGCAACACCCGTGTTATTCGTTTAATTTTAATGATATCAGTGTGTTGTCGCTGGGATGAGAGCAACAAGTTAAGAAAATCCACTTCTAACAAATTGCCCAAACTACCTCTGCAGAATATTAATGCAATTTGCTTTGAAATCACGTTTCTGCATTTAAAGTTTGTTTCTTAGTTAAACAGGTGTTCCTGTGGCTCTCTGAGCTTTCTGACTGAAAATCTTTCCATGACCCAACACTTGACCCCTCATGTCTGCTCTGACTTTACCACAGCAGGAAACCCACTGGTGTGCCTGGAGTCTCGCTTCAAGTGCCGAAATGGTCGCTGTGTAGACCGCAGCTTCCTGTGCAACGGCCAGGACAACTGCCAGGACAACAGTGACGAGGAGCTCTGCCTGACCACAGCAGGTACGTCACGAAATCAAACAGGAGGTTGTCATGCAACCAGGAAAACAAACGAAACAATGAAGGTCTTTTATTTTTAAAACTGGAAACTTACCCAGGCAGGAACAGAAAGACCAGAGATTCTTGATCCTGCTCATGGGCCTTTATAGTGACATTATGATTTGCAAACTTGAAATTTTAAGTCCGGTGACATGTTTATTGCATGATAAGTATATGATTTGAATGAAAGAAATGAAAGAAGCATGTTCAAACATGCAGTCACTTGCCACTGAAGCATCCCTTTCTCATGTCCTGTAATTACACAGCACCAAGAATGGTTGTGTGGATAAGTTTTTGGAGTTTTGAGAGATTGGTTTTGTGATTTGGTTTGTCAGAAAAAGCTGCAAAGAGCAATTACTACAAGTGAATGAGTTAGATAAGTTTTCCTCTCACAGTTATGAGGGAAATTCTTGAAATAGCCATCTCTATCTTCATTCAGTTAATTCACTCCATTTAGAGTTCATTTGCACCAGAACGCAAATGTGACAAAACTGGTGTTTGTACAGTTAATCAAGACATAATTGCCGGAAATATTGGCAGTGAACTTCAGAGCAGGTGGTAGCTTGTGGATGGAGCATTCCCTTCTTCTATTAAAGTGGATACAGTGACGATAGAGGGGTTGGAAGATTCTGTCACTCAATATGTCACATCATCTGATATTTCTGGAGATGTCACTTAGGAAGTGTACAGCACAGTCTGTGCCTCATGAAGACACAAAGCCACTGACAGATGAAACTTTAAGGAAGACATAAGCTGCTTTTATTCACTTAACTCCTTCCAGTGTCTGTGTAATACACAAACACGCTGTGGCATCATTAGCATAGCGCTATGAAATGCAATGCTGTTGATGGCATCCTGGTGAGTTTGTATTGCAGCAGCAGTGGGATCATCTCTTACAGTGAGTCTGATGTCTGATGTTATGAGAATGTCTTATCCACTGGCAGGTACCCCTTAGATCTGGCATGCCATTTTTATTCCACTGGCAGCTTCACTTCTCCCAGGCAGCTGCCACCACCACAGTACAACATTCAGCCCCTGTCTTCACCTCAACTGTACTTTCACTGGCAAGCTGACATGATTCCTTCCAGCAGGCCGGCCATGATGTGCATATAACCCCAGGCTAAGAGATGTGGACCACTGGCGGTGTGTGTTTTTATCTCCTCCAAAAAATTGAAAATAGAAAAAATAATAAAAAATCCTGAGTTGAGGTTCTGCTTCTCTCTGGGGAAAAATAATCTGTCAGAAATAAGAAAACAATGCTGGCAATAACCTGTCAGAGTCTTCTTTGCCCACGAGACAGTACCGTTATTATCAGTACTGTGATTGGCCAAGTCAGCAGAACCTTGATCGAAACTAGAGAGGCAAAACATGTCTGATGAACAGAGGAGGATCTGTGCAGCCGTCACACCATACACTTCAAAATATGAACGCTAAACCGGGGCACAAAAAATTACAACGCCACTTATTTATTCATCTTTCCTCGACTGGAGAAAATTGCAGCGCTCTGACACTACAGGCAAACCACAGATCAGATAATGATTGCAGGAGATAATTATTCTACTTATTATAATTTAGCATACTGATGTGTTTCCTGAAAATCTATACGAAATAGAATAGAGTAGAGTAAAACTTTATTCATCCCCGCAGGGAAATTCAAATGTCAGGGAGCTCATCACAAAAAAAACAGATAACAACAGCCACACTTCCAGTTTATCCAAATGAGCACAAACTAACATAGAGCATATAGCACAAGAACATACCATAAAATAAGGGAAAATAAATGAAAGTGCAAGTGTAGAGTTTAGAATTAATTAAAACTGAATCTTAAAATTGCAGACCGTAGCCATTATAGTGGGTGTGTATGTATGTGGGCGTACATGTACACGTGCATGCGTGGATGAATGAGGATGACTGTGTGTGTGTGGGTGCATGTGTGGCTGAATTAAGTTAGATTCAGGAGGGTGGGGAGTTGAACAGTCTTATTGCCCTGGGGACAAAGGATCTCCTGAACCGCTCCGTCCTACAGCACAGTGAGAGAAGCCGACTGCTGCGGAGAGAGGAGGTCTGCTATTGTTCATAACAGCTTCCAGTTTGTTCACTGTGCCCCTCTCCACCACAGATCTTAGTGGCTCCAGCTTTCCTCCCACCACTTTTTTGACCAGCTTGTCAAGCCGCTTAGTGTTCTTGTCCGTCAGGCTGCCACCCCAGCACACAGCCGCATAGAAACGAGCACTGTGGCCACTACAGTGCGATGAAACTATGTCCAGCATCTCCACACACACATCAGAAGACCTGAGTGTCCGCAGGAAGAACAGTCAACTGCCCCTTCCTGTAGAGGGCGTCAGTGTTAGGTGACCCCTCCAGCTTATCGTCCAAGAGGACCCCGAGATTTTTATAGGTGGACACCATCTCAATGTCCCTGGACCGAGACTGGTTGACTTTTTTTCCAAATATGCTATAATTAGTTAACCTTTTAAGAAATATGTGTGTAATTAGTGAAGATGATCATGTGAAGTTCTCATTATTTATTTTTTTATTCATTTTATTATTTTTTTTGCACGTTTGTGTGTATGTGAGAAAGAGAGAGACAGAAACAAAGAGAGGAGAGTCCATCCATCATCAGGAACTGACTCAGTTAATGCAGAGCCACAGTTTGCTGAAAAGAGCTAAAGAGTGCCACAGGAATATTGACTGAAATCTGTGTCCACTGCCCTCCATTTCCTTATTAGGGGGAAGTAAACAATGCCAAATTGTGCGTCTTTATGGCATCTGAGGCTTTTGATCTCAATAATAACCGGCTGCTGTATAAAGAGATAAAACAATCGAAACAGCTCACTGTTTGCAGGAAATAGTAATTATGGACGTATCTGAAATGTGTTTTCTTCTGTTGAGTAAAGTCTTCTCCTCGCTGTTTTTTAACAACGCTCTCATTCTGTTGCGCATCACAAAATGTTTATGCACCTTAATATAGGCTCAGTGAATAACTGAGGGCTGCTTTACTATACCTCATCCTGAGTGCGATTATTTTACTCCATCTCCTTCAAAGAGAAAGTGTTCTGCTTTGCAGCGATTTTATTAAAAGGCCTGCCATGGTTGACTGAGAGGCTCCTCAGACTGCCTTCATCTCTAAAATGTTTCTACAGGTCTCGAGAACCAAGTTGTATCTTTTTTTCTTATCATAAAAATGCATGATTTTTTTTTTCAGCAATCCAGCAGAGCAGATTGAATGTGTTCAATTCGCAGAAATGTCAGTGTGACTACTTGTATCCTGAGTCTGCTTGGATGTGTTGTTATATTCCCAAAGACTCTGTCACTGCTATTTTTATAGTAGTGTTTGTATGTATGGAGCACAATTGCCCCCAAATGTTCCCCTTGCTTTATTTTTTTTTTTAGAGCTGAAAACGTGTGAGGAGAACAGCTGCTGAGGAGTTGTGAGCTCCATGTTGCTGTGGCCTTCAGAACAGGCAGAGAAAGAAGTTTTTTTTCCTTTCTTTCTCTCTTTTTTTATCATCACCCTCTGTGCTTCAGAGGAAGTGAAGGCACCACTGCAGTTTGACTCTGCATTTCTTTCCTGTTTGCACACACACTCACGCACACACATAGCTTACATTCTGCTCTGACTTTCCCTCTCTCTATAATAAGCACAGACCTGCAGGTGACAGATAAGGCATACAATATCCGCTCTAAGCCACCTGTGCACGGCATCTCCTTCCTTACTCTCTCCCTCTCCTGCACATCCACCACACTCTCCCTCTGTTCATCTCCTCTTCCTCCTCACCCATAATTACTTACCTCAGTGTCTCCACATTTGCTTTCTCTATTTGAATGATCTAGTGAGATATCGGCACGCAGCTTGTCAGCGGACACATCATTATGGCATTTATAGACTAGCATTTGGTTATCTTGCCCAAGGTGTCAGACGGCCAGATTTACACAAACCATCCTCCTGGCTTCTTTATTCCTCCTGTGTCTTCAATTCCCATTTAACACTTTGGCACATTTAGACACAAACAGGGCTGCAGAGAGCTGCTTTTACTGTTTATCTTTTTATTTGATGGATAATTGATTTTTTGGGAATAGCAGAGAGGTGGCAAAGTGGCAAACAGTGCAATGTAACAATACACAATCTTCTATAAATGCAGTGGTGCAATCTTCGCACCATGAGATAGAAGGAGTGGGATGGGGAGTCTGTAACGGATAACAGAGATAAAGAAATGGAAAGCGTACCACATAAACATAATATAGTGAGCCAGAAAGGGAGTCGCGAGGAGCAATGAATAGCAATGGGCAGGAAGATGGAGGTAAGCAAAGAGAGTTAGGTGATTTAGAAGAGAAAGGCGGGGATTTGGATAGAAGTGAGTGAGGGGTAGCGATAAGCGGGAGAGGATGAGAGCAACATCCATCTCAAGTCGAGCCCCGAGGCCGAGCAGTGTAACTCTGGAAACAGAAATGGCATGAAAGCTAGTTTTGCAAAGCTGAGCTTGTCTTTGCTCTTTCCCCAGTCTCTCCAGTCTTTGCTTATAGCAGGAGAAAGAGAACACAGTGACAGAACTCATGTTCGGCCCCTTGCAACGAATCGGTGTTGAAACACCGCCAAAGGGGCAAAGCGGACTTGGCCAGATGCTGGGGGGAGCCCTTGCTGAGAACAAGAGAGCAGCTCTACATATCCAACGAAGCATGTGCACGGGTGCATGAGCACAGATACACAGTCAGACAAACAACTCCAAGAATCAAGCCGCATCTGGCAGTGGTTGCTCTGCATATTTAATTGAAACAAGAAAAAGAGAGACTTGTTAATCTCCTGAAGAAACTTTCTGAAGGTCACGGCATCAACGAGTTTAGAAAAAAGCGATGAACACAGGAGCTGAGGCGTTTCAGAAAGAGTTAGAGAATCCCTTTAGAGTCATTTAAGAAAAGTAATTGATTTAAAATGCACACATCAGCATCTCTCATTACGCATTAATTAACACGAATAGACAGTATCAGATGGTGTGGTGACTGTGGGAGAGTGATTAATTCTCACATCTCCACCATCAAAAAGAAGCTGCTTCCTGGCTGCAGCCTTTTCAAGTGAAGTTGTTGTGAGAGGAAAAGTAACAGCGGGGGAGTGCGACTGGTGTGAAGGTAAAAAACACAGGGACAGAGAGAGGATGATTCGAGGGTTTCAAAAAAGCTCTCAAACGGCTTTGTGCATTTTTGAAGATAAGGTATGCTTTTTGTGTGGACACGAGCATGAAAGGCATTTGTTTTGCTTGTGTTTGTGTGTGTTTGCATATGATTCAATGTGCATTTGTTCCAGTTGGCAAAACACAAATAATTCAAAATTTTGTCATGTTCATGTTAAAAAAAAGGCAACATTGTGCATTCAAGTTTCACTTTGGGCCGTAGCATTTCCAAACATCATGAGAGGAGGATTTATGCTCCTGCTGCTCTGTCTGCTCCAGACTCTATTTATTTTAATATCAGTGAAATAATTGACCAAATAAAAGCAAAAATAAATCCTTAAGCTCATAAAAACTGCAAAGGCTTTAGCTCAGCAACACTTTGAAAGCCTCATGTCGTCAATTTGGATTCTTTGAACAAAAGGGGGCCGACATTAATTGTGCAGACCAACAGGGTTCAGACATGTTGACATTCCCGACGCATCTTGGAATATATTTACACTGTTCGCTGGATGAATCTATTAACATGTGATTTAAATTACAATGCATTGTAAACAGAAGTTATTTATAGTTTTTTTTCTTTTTCTTTTTTTCTGCTCAAGGGTATTTATGTGCCATTCTTACAGAAGGGCTGCATCCAAGGGTAGGCCTGAATGTATTTTGTATCAGTAGCTACACATATTCTGTAATGTCCAGACTCCTGTAGAGACAGGCAGGCTGCCCCCATAGCAAACTGAAAGTGTCTCATCCTGTGTGGTCCAGTGAACACAACTGTCACAATCTTATTTCTTTCTTTTTTCTTTTTATTACGGCTTCTGCAAGTGACCCCATCAGAGAAATAATGGGTCTACAGGTCCTCAGAGAGGCGCCAGTCAGTGTGAGATGCCGGCCGGCAGTCTGACAATTAACATTACATGCTACATGAGTGTACTGTCAAAACACTGTCAGCTGACATCGCCCCTGACCCCCCGATTGGTTTGATGAAAATTAGTACAAAGAAAAAAATACAGCCCAAAATGACATCGGCAAAACGATTTGCCATCAAGACTTCACAGAGAGCACGAATGTGTATAATTAAATGGCGAGCCTCTCAGCGAGAATGCCTCCTTCTCACTGTGCTTGTCAGGGGAATTTGACTTACTGTAACAATGGCTGTTCAACTAAAACACTAATGTGCTCATGAGCTCCATTTTGGCCAACATGGCCACATATTAACAAATGCTCTCATTCCTCACCAGCGGCACAATAAGCAGTTTTAACCTTCTGGTATGTGTATATGGAGCTTCCTCTCTGAGAAGTCAAATCCCTCATTTTAAACTCCAGGGATGCTCCCCTCCTACAGAGAGTAATCTGCAGCTTTCTATTTGTTATATCCTCCCAAGGCTGTGTAAGAATTACTCGATAGATCAACTAGCACTGCATCTGCTGTTTTGCATAAGCACTATGTATTCAACAACCTGTCTCCACAGCCCTACCATTTACAGGCCCTATAAACACTAGTAAATCAGACATGGCTGTATATACAGTGACTGTCTGCTGACATCTAGCTGTTACTCTTGCCTTCCATTAGCATAGCCAGTAAAGTAGACATTAATATATAGTGTCAGTCTGATATATAAAGAACAAAGGATGTCAGAGTGATTAAAAGTCCCACAGTCTGTATTCACTATTGGTATCCTTTTAGCTTGCTAATAGCTTCTCACACTACCACGTCCTTCCCCATTGATTGCTGCCAGACTTCGGGGCCGAATATTTTACGTGCCATAGATTAAAATGACAAGTTAATCCATGTGCAATTTTTGTGGTAAAGACGTGCGCGACGTGTGAGATGCTGGCCTGCTCGTGCTCTTCGTCACTAGCACTCTATGAGCACTGGCAGAGAGAGAGAAAGGTGTGGGAGGGAGCGTGAAATGGCGTAGGGGAATATAATGGCAGCAGACTGAGGTGTGGGAGAGGAATGTAATAGTGCCAGTTTATCAGAGCCAACACACACTTGACAGGCACAAATAGGGGAGGTTGCACATGTCACCGCCCATGGATTTGAACTTTGGGAAAGTTTCAAAAGGTTTTTTTTTTTTTTTTATGCTTTTGTCAGCCTGAAGCCCATTCGCAGCGTTGAGGGTCTCTCTGCTGTTGGTCTGCAGTAGAAGACGTCCAAGCGGTTGGCAACATGCTGTTTCCTGCTTCTGGCATCGCTGCTGAACTGTGGGGAAGCAGCCTTGTAGTTTGTTGATTTGAATCATAAATAAAATACATTTTTCTAGTATTATAAGAGTGCATTTTAAAGTAGTGGGTCTGGCAGTGGACTATAGAATGCTGTTTTTCTGTTGTGGAAATGAGTGGCGTATAGTTCATGTTTATCCACCCATCTGCTGCCTGCATCGGACTACTCTGTGTTTTTTCTGCTTTATCTGAGAATATACCCACACTTTCTTTCATCTCTCCTCCCTCCCTCCCCGCCTCTCTCCCTCCCAAGTGTCAGTCCTGTCAGAGCCTCTGTTGTTTAAGGGCCTTGTTGCCATTGACTATGGCCGCTGCTCAAGGAGGGGAGGAGGAGAGGGGGTGGGGGTTTCTTCCGGGACCAGTGTCTGCATGAATCATCCCACGTCCTTGAATCGGGACCAGTCAGCCGTCGCTGCTCAGGCTCCTGTAAATTAACAACCTTTCCCTCCTAAACCTCTCCTCATTCAGTCGCCATGGTGATGGTGGTCAAGTGACGACCTGCACCCACAGACGAGTGGAGGAATTTCACTCAGAACAAAAGCTCCACTGTGGAGCGAGGGTGCTTTTTACAATTTTTTATTTTTTTTGTGTGTGTGCATGTGTGTGTTGTGTGTTCATGTATGTTGGTGAGTGGGTGCTGAGTGAGTGTGCACTGGTGGTTGTTTCCCATCACTTCTCCAAATCGTTCTCTCTTCACTTTCTTACTTGAATAGTTTTTTTGGCTGGATGAGTCTAAAGTAAGTCCAGGTTTGACATTAATAGGTGATTCAGTGTAAGTTTCAATCTCTGGTGGAGCTGGCTCACTCTGTGGCGTCGTTACACGAGCCAGAAGCACTCGGTCATGTTCAGTGGTCTAATATTGAACCATTAGATTGCCTAAGTGACACCATAAAATGGAAATCCCCAAAGAGGACAGAAAACAAGCTCATTATCTCACTGATTTGTGCGTCCACGAGCATCACATTTGCATTAGAGTGTGTTAAGCTTGGCCTGGACTCCAGTGTTCCCCTGCTTCATTGACGCTTGGCTTGGAGAGACGGGCCCCTCTCTGGCCCCTCAGGCCTCAGTCAGTGCACACTCACTGGTTGGCTGACAGCAGAAAAGAAGTGAGTGTGCGGTGCTTGAATGAGGCTCTCTCTCTTTAAGTATTTTCCTTCCATCTCTTCATCTGAATCATTTCAGTCATTTGCACTACCTTCACTCTATTCACAGCACACTCACATTTTTTTGTCCTTTTTTTTGTGGTTTAGAAAAATGTGCTTGTCTGTTCTGTATTGTGCAAACTCCAATGAGGCTCACAAAGCCATTATCTCTCCTGAAAAATATCACATTAAAGAAGAACTAAGAGGTGTGGAGGCTGCACCAATACGAGATATCAACTGCTCATTAGTCACTACGCTGAAGTCCTCACCAGCTGTAAAGTGGCGGTAGATACTTTGACTACGTCTTTGCAAAAACTTTAGAGACTATTAATTAAGTCTTTAATAGTTTCAGCATTCTATAAAGGGAACTTAAAAGGAAAATCTAATCACCCCTCATTTTCATTTTCTCTTTTAAATGTTTCCTTACGTTTGCACAACAGACTTTTTCTTCATTATTATCTCTGTTGGCTCGTTGTGGCCCAAGAGAAGAGAAAAATGCTGTTTTTGCATTATTAAATTGCATTTACTTCAAAATGGAGAAAATTATGAAACCAGAGCAAAGAGCTGAACTGAAATGGATTTCATTCTCTTGGATAACTTTGATGAATGTTGGGTGAAATTTAGATACAGTACTTTTAAAAAAGATGGTTATGTGCCCAGAGCTCAATTTAATTTCGCCCACACGATTTTTTTCTTGACCATATTATCTCTTCTTCAGGCATATCTAATGCGCCCATCCATGAGTAGCAGAGTCACTTAGTAGCATTACAAACTCCTTTCTGCTGCAGTAAATCACAGTGTTAAACCAGAATTGCCACCTCAGTTGTGCAGAGGCTGAAAGGCGGGTGCGTTAAAGTGACTAAGAGTTGCTAAAATATGAATTTAGAATTGGAGCAATCAGTACAGGCATCAGGTACTCTAATCAAAATGAGTGGGTCCCTAAATACCTCTTCTTCAGGCTGCGAAATCCCACTGATTGGCTGTCAGGGTGCTGGGAGTTATTTGGGGCTTGGAACACAGCTTTCAGTCTCAAGGCTGAATATTTTAATTTTAATTCCATGCGTGATTTTTCGATGATGTGCATTTATTTATTGGTTAGTGTGACAGTTACTAATGCAGGATTAATTATTACTAAGGGGCAGCATTATCCCCATGCATCTCTGTGGCATTGGGCCAAAATGATGTGCAGCTATTAGGAGTAAACAGATATACAGCCTTGAGTGATGCATTAGGTGTCAGTCGGCTCTCACTCTAATGGGCTGGGTTATTTTCTGCAAATGCATTTTCTGACAATGCTGTAAGCGTGCATTCACCCATGGCGTGGTTGATCTGAAGGTCTTGCTCTACAGAGAAAGAGCCACAGCAATTATGAAGGTGTGATTGAATGCAGATGTGTGTTTGAGCAGCGATAAAGGTGAGGGTGCAGTGGCGTGCGTACAGTACGTGTGTTTGTGAGTGTGTGTGTGTTTTGGAGCTTTGAAGATCCACAGATGTGCTGGATGTGTATGTGTGTGTGTCCGTCAGGGAAATGCAAAAAGAATGAAAGCTTAAGTGGAACACAGGAAGAGGAAGAGTGCCTCAGAGAGAGAAAAGAGGGATTGCATGTCAAGAGAGTGCGATTCAGAAATGTGAGAGGGCGATGAGGGGTGGGGGGGGGGGGTGATTTGAGGGGGAGGGGGAGCATGGTGTATGTGAAAAAAATGTGAGTGTGAAGACGATGGAGTGGAAGAGGGGAGGAAAGCGTCAGAGAAAGAGTGATAGAGAGAGTGAGAGAAGCTGATGGAGATGAGGGATTAGGGAGAGTGGCAAAGCCATTGAGGAAGAAAAAAAAAGATAAAACCCGTTGGATTCATTGTGTAGAAAGACAGGGAATCAAGAGGGAGGACAAAGAAGCACAGGAGATGGAAATGGTAGCTGGGGATGGGGGTCACGGGTGCTGGTCGAGAGAGAAAAACCACTAAGAGAGGGTGAAGAGAGGAGCCAAGTGGAGGAAAAGTAAGCAGGACATATAAGACATCTGCAGAGATGGGAATAAGCAGGGAGAAAGCTGAGAGACAGGTGGAGGAAGCAAAGGTAGGAGCAGAAGAGAGAGAGAGAAAAGGGAGAGAAAGGAGCACTGTGGAATGGGAAAGAACAAAGCGAGTGATCAGGATGACTGAAGTTGAGCCAGAGGGGTGAGGTGGGAACGAAACAAAAGTCGGGAGAAAGTGAGGATGAAAACAGCAAACAAAGCAAAGAACAAGAGTGGAATGATGACAGGAGGTGGAGGGATGAGAGAAGAACCACAGGACAGTATATTTCAACAGGGGTCATATTTGAAGCTCAGACTCTGAACGGGGAGGTTGTAGATTAGTCCCTGCATGCAACAGTGGTCTCATTTATTACCGGATTCTACACCATCTTTCTCATTTGCTGCATCTTTTCTTTTTCTTTTTTTTTTCCTATTTGCTGTCTCTCCTCTTGTCTGTCTGACTCACTCTGCCATGTACCAAATCAACTTCTCTCAGTTTTGATGTTTGGCTGCCATTTCCACCCTATTCTCTTCACTTCTTTTTACGTTTCACCTCCTCATCCCCCGCTGTCATGTTTCCTCTCATCATGTGTTTTCCGCTCTCTCTCCTCTTGCTTCCTCTAGCAGTCTGGTCACTTTGTTCAGATGGGTAAGGTGTAAACATCTGAGATGATAATGCCACTCTCTTCCTGTTGTAGTGTTTTTTTTGTTTTTGTTTGTTTGTTATATATATAAAATCTCAATCCCCCTCCATGTTTTCTGTCTCCCTTTCCCCCTGCCTCTGCCTCTGCCTCTGCCTCTGCCTCTGCCTCTGCCTCTGCCTCTGCCTCTGCCTCTGCCTCTGCTTCTGACACTGACTCTGACTCTGCCTCGCCCATCCTTTCCCTTCCCATTGTGTGATACTTGCATATGGCCCGGGGAACTGGGAGAGGAAAAGCAAGACATACAGAGAGAGCGATCTTTGTGGTGTGTTTCACCTCTGCTCCTTCTGTTGAGCAGCTTTGTTTGGTGGAGAGAATGTATAAAAAGCAAGGACAAGTATGCCTGCAGGACAAGTGTATGTGCAGATCTGTGGTATATGTTACTGTGGCTGGTAGTCTCATTTAAAGTTTAAAGTTAGTGCAACAAAGAGGAGAGAGGAAAATACAGCCCTAACCTTCTAAACCTTCTCCTCAGACACTATACTTTCTAAAATATTAATATTTTATTGAACAGATATAGTCTGATATACTACATACATAAAAAAAAGCTTTACTGTGATGGTTCTGACCAGGACAAATCCAGACAGAACATACATATACATTCAATACATTTTCCTCACATAGGTCTTAACTCAAGGCTGAACTTACGTATACCAATAGCTTATCAGTGATCAGTACTTCATGGCAGCTGTGTTTTGGTCTGCATGGTCCACCGTTATAATAATCTTCCAATAACTGCTCGGGTTTCTTATCTAAACACACATCTCAAGCTTTCCTCATTTTAGAGATAAGGCCAAATCCTGGAGCATGTACTGTAGGAGTACATGTAGTGTTGATTTCAATTTGCTGCCCTGTGAAAATGACTAGAACCTAGGCTTTGCAAAGAGCTGGCTAAATGAATAAAGATTATTATTTCCTGTGAAGATTAATTCTATTACAAAACGAAGGCTGGTTAATATCTTTTTCATAACTTTTCCAACATGATAAATGAATCCCTCCTGAACAACTTAGCACAGTGCTTTGAAACACTATTACGTTTTACTGGTTGAGTTTTCTGTTTAATAGCCAATCGGTGGCAGATATCGCTGTTGATTTGCTGATCTACAAATTAACTTTGACCTCCCTAAACCCCCTCTGGTGGGCCCTGTCTTAGCTAACTGCTTTCTTTTGATGTTTTCATTTTAATTGTCAGTGGAGCAGAGCCAACAATCACATCTCACTCAACATCAGGATCTCGAGTCAGAAACCACTTTGAACAATAAATCTTGTGAGCAGAATATCCTTGGTGTGGATGGTGGGTGGTGCAGGAAGAGCTGAATATGCAGTATGAATATACACCCATCAGGCATAACATTATGACCACTGACAGGTGAAGTGAATAGCACTGAAGAACACTTCATCGTGGCACCTGTTAGTGGGTGGGATATATATTTGGCAGCAAGTGAACATTGTGTCCTTAAAGTTGATGTGTTAGAAGCAAGAAAAAAATGAGCAAGCGTAAGGATTTGAGCGAATTTGACGAGGACCGAATTGTGACGTTGACAACTGGGTCTGAACATCTCAAAAACAGCAGGTCTTGTGGGGTGTTACGGGTCTGCAGTGGTCAGTATCTATCAAAAGTGTTAAGTCCTATAGCGGTGAACCATCGACAGGGTCATGGACGGCGAAGGCTGGCCTGTATGGTCTGATCCAACAGATGAGCTACTGTTGCTCAATTTGCTGGAGAACTTAAAGCAGAAGTAAGCGGAATGTTTGTGTTAATATAAGTCTTAAATAGTTATATCTTCCGACAGCAATCACTTATATAGAGTGTTTGGTCCGAAACACGGGTCTGTCCGTCACTCTGCTGTGCTGTAAGCCGAGGAGAAAACTTTCCTTGTATCCTACAACCTTTATCCAATGAGGAGACAGAACGGCATAAAGGGGCGGTCCTCTCTGTGTGTGCAGCCAAGGGATGCGCGTGAATGTGGTGACGTAGGGACGAGGACCAATAGATCTATGACGAGGGCGGGGACTGCCAACTCCATCGGCTGACTAGAAGTTAGCCAAAACGACCGGATCGCTTACTTCTGCTTTAACGCTGGTTCTGATAGAAAGGTGTCAGAATACACAGTATGGTACAGTTTGTTGTGTATCTGGCAGCAAAAGGGACCAACACAATATTAGGCAGGCGGTCATAATGTTATGCCTGATCGGTGTATGTGCACGCTCCTTGGGTCAGTGTTTAAGTTGAAGGAGTAAAGCTCTCATATAGCTGTCTTTCTTCCCTATATTTATTATTTCAGATACGTGTGTTTGAGTATGTGTGTGGACGCTGTGCACTCCAGTGAGAATTCTGAATGTGTATTTAAACAGCAGACACGCTTGAATTTGATAAGTAGTCAGTTCAGCTGTCATAACGTGGAGCTGCAGGGTGGCTGTACTTGATTTCAACAGTTTCTTGCAGGATAAATGCTGAGGCAAAACAACCAACAAGTGGCCACGTCTGCTGGAGAATACCAAAGAGGAGTGAAATGTCTGCCCTGTGTGAGGAATTCTTACATAACTGTCATCCAAAACACAGCTTCAGAGTCAGCAGGAATCTGTGATGAAAGCACAAGAGCAAGGAAGGAGCACAACTTTTGTGTTTGTCTTCAAACTTACATTTAGATGAATAGCTACTTCCTTTTTCATATATTTAGATAAGACAGAAAAGCACAGACAGTGAAACTTCACAGGTCTTTTTTATCAGGGTTATCTCTCATTCAGTATTTGCACTTCCTTACAGCCTGTGAAAGCACATAATAACGTGTGTTTATTTATTTACTTATGTAATTATGAAACACATCTTTATGTGCCTTTTCTTCGTGTGCACGCAGCTATAGGCAATTTCCATGTAGACTATGCACAATAGACATGTATAGACCAACTGGGTGTGTTCCTGAGGGACGGCTTTCGAGTGATGTTTTATCGTTGCTAGCCTAGTTTCTCAAAGCAGCATTTTCCAGTCCTGCCAGTCTTCTGGGAAACCTTTTAGCAATGTTGGTATTCATAGAAAGATCTTCATAACTCAAGGACGTGGTTTTCTTTAACTTGTTTTTTTTCCCTTCTTATTAAATTGCATTTCCTCTCCCGATAATTCCTTATAGTCACCTCTAAAGAAACAGGGTTACTTACTACAAAGCACCAAAAAAAAAAAAAAGTCAATCATTTCCCTTTTAGAAAGTGGTATTTATTTACTTTATTTGCCAGTCTTTCCACTCTTTCATTCCACACTGCCTCTGCAGCACTGTGGTTCAAAGTAAAATACCCTAGATGGATTGTTGTTAAATTTGGTAAAGGCATCCTTTTCCCCGGGAGATGAATCCTAATTGATTTGTTGATAACCTTATTTTGCATCCAGCATCACAAACTAAGTGTTTCCTTGTGTTGTTTATTGCTGATAGCTTTCCAAATTGGCAAACTGACTGATTTTCAGTGTGTATCCTTTTTTTAGTTCTCAAAAGAGTGGAATTACCTTAGTGCAAAAAAGCTAAAAAAAAAAAAAAAAGAAATTCTATGAAGACAAATGTTTAAATAATGTATGGTTCTAGCTTTAGTACTTTCCCTGCATTTTATGCCTGTATTGCTGTGTAAGTTGTGTCTCAAGACAAACACCCACCCAAGCAGAGCTACATGATAACCCTTCCTAACACAGTATCATACGGCTCCCCCAGGCTACAGATGCATAGCTGGAAGCTGCATTATTAATTAGATGGGCCTGAAGTTGACTCATGTACACTGTGTGCCGCGGCTTGATGTGTGGTCTGTCTCATCTGCGGCTGCGTGGGCGAGAGACTTGTCTTTCTTTTCGACGGAGTATGAGCCTGGCGCTGATCGATGGGATCATCAATGAATGTGCATATTTTCAAAAAGCAATAATCACAGGAAAGAAACAAATGTGTGTGTGTGTATGTGCATCAGTTACATTAGAAATTATGCAGCTCTGTACATTAGCGTACACAGCGGCTGGCTGTTATTGATTTGGGGGGAACCCATTAATGTGGGTGTCTAACCCATTAAAAGAGGCTCCTGCTGAGAATGAGACGTATAAAGTATCAGCAGGCATAAAGAAGCTGAGCTGTTTGATACAACAAAGATGCCAGGCTGGGAGGGAGCAAAACAAACATTCATTGAGCTTTTAGTGATCAAATGATGCGAAGAATACAGTCCGTAATGATGGATAAATAACTCATGAGAGCACACCTGAGGGAATGAGCAAAAGATATTGAAAAAGAAAGCTGTACAGTAAAGTAAGTGTGGAGAAAGCAAAAAGTCAGCCTTTCCCACTGATAAAGGTTAAACACACTGAGCCCCACTGTTTACATCCAGTCAATAAGCCAATGGGCTCTTGTGGATACAGTCAATATACTGTATGACAGCCTTTTTCGACCAGGCCTAGATGGCCTCAGAGCAACATCAAGTTGGAGGCGGGGCCACTGCCAAATGGTTAGATCAAGTCAAATTAACATGCATAATTTCTAACACTAGTTATGTTCGGATATCACCACCCTGATCGCAACACTTCATCAGACATGTTTCATCATTATTACCTAACATTTCCTCAGAGGCGACATGAAATGGATCATTTTTTAAATGAGAAAGTAATGTGGGAGGAAACCCTGCCCCAGCAAGAGCTCCAAACTGCATGGTGAGAAAAAGTGAGGAAGTTTTTGAGAAGTTTTTACTCATTACAGCAAGCAGTGGTGCTGAGCTGAAAGCACAGCGTGTCGAATGTGGCGAAATTCTGTTAAATGAGGCAGTAAACAGAGACACTTAAACACAAAGCACCTATGATATGTTTGGAGGCCAAAAGAATATCTGCTAAGGAAAAGGGATAAGCCTCAGGCAACACATATTCAGTAATCACATATTCACATGAACAACTCAACCCCAAAACCATTTTGAAACCTAGCTAAGTTGTTTCTATATTCATGTAGTTTCAGCAAGAAATCATTAACAATGTCCAGCGCTGCAATGTGTTTACACTACCACTCCCCAATGACACTGTGGACAGGAGAATTGTTAACATAAGTCAACTTTTATTCATAAAGGAAGAAGTGAAAACCCAGACTGTTGTTAGAAATGCTGCTATTATGAGGATCTGCTGCTTTGTGAAAAAGGTTAATCATTACTTCCTGAAAAAAGGTTTTGATTGGAAATACTATACAGGTTTTTTGGCACAGTCCCTGCTGCATCATCGACAACAATACATTGTGCTGTTGTCAAAACAAACCCAAGAGAATTCACCAGACACCAAGAGAATACACTGTTTGTTACATAGGGAAAGTCCAGCCTCAAAGAAAATGTCAACGGCGTGACATTTGTCTGTTGTCTGCACAAAATGCTAATAGGATTAAAAAGAAATGGCCTCAGCCCAAGGTGTTTTGCTGCTCTGTCTGAAAGATTTGATGCAGATCATTTGCAGCTCTGCTACCACAGGGAAGTGAAGTGACTTTCAAGAAGACGTGTGCTTCATCGCCTTTTTGAACTAAGGAGAAAAAGGTGCACACAAGAGTATCACTCTCGCCTCATTTGAACATTACACCAATCAGTGTAAATCTGGTCTATGATATATTCAAGAAAATATGAGTCAAGGCGGGGCAATTCAACGTATTTTCACATAAGGGAAACTTTGGAGGCCCCTTCTCCAAGTCCACAGAGGACCCACAACATGGAAAACCTCTATATTTATATCTGTGGATCCTGCTTCAGAAGACACGGCTCGATTCACTGTGTTTACGAAATGAACTGATGGAACTATCAGCAGACAGCAGCCTGAAGCTTCGGCTCACACAAGTTGACCTTGCTTCATTCTGGAAACTGGCTGCCAGTCAATATCCCCCTCTGTCAAAACAAGGCAATCAAATTTCTGTTGCCCTTCACCGCCACCTTTTTATGAGAGCCAGAGTTTTTCCATTGTGATGGTCACAAATTTCAAAGGCAAGGAACAAACTAAAAGCTCTTTTGAATGATATATTGCACATCAGCATCTCACAGTGACTTGGTCTCATTATTTCCCAGAAGTAGGCCCAAATGTCTCCCTGGGTGTAAGCAGAGTCTTTATTTTCAGCTGACAGTGACATAACACACAGAGTATTTAAAGCTCAGTTTATTTATTCATTTATTTAGTTTGTCATCTTGTTTTTTTGTGTGTTTTTTTAGTGTTTACATCAGAAGGTGGTCCTCAGAAAAGAAGTAGGCCTCAAATTACAAGAGGCGGAGAACCCCTGCTGTATAATACATGCATAATTGATTTTAGAACATCGATCCTAATTGGATCCTGAAAAACCTTTCCCTTCAGCGACAAGAAGAGTTTTGTTCTGTTTTCCGAGTGGTTAATGAAGCTGTGGTGTTAAAAATAGCCAGGTGCCAAGGAATGCTGTTCACCACAACTTGGCAATTTATCGAACATTGCTGCTCAGCCTTTTTGGTCTTCAAGAAGCCGTCAGTCAGCTTTTTTCCAGCTGTGTGCTTCGCTTGATGTGCGAGATGCAAATGGAGGTGCAGGGAGAGAAGCAGTGGGAGAAAGACCAGAGAAAGATTGAGATGCAGTAAGAGCTAGCGAGGATGTAAAACACCACAGAGAGATGGTGATATAGTTAGCATGCCTTCTGCTGTGGCAAACTAAGATCCCTGCTGGGAATTCGTTACATCCCATCTCCTCGTTTTTCATCACGCAGCCCCCAGCTGGTCATGAAGACCTCACAGTATTCCTCTCAGATCGGCTCAACCATCGTCTCCCATATGTAGAAGCCAGGTCATGACTTGAAATACTTATCTCAAACAGCGCTCTGGGACCAGGCCTTATCTCTGACCTCCAGGTACCACCACCCACCCCCCCTTTAAGGCCCTGATCCCCAATCTGCCCATGCTTCCTCAACCCTAGCTGTCACACTCAAGAGTAAATATGTACAAGCTGCACCACAAACTGACCATCATGCTCCACTTCTTATCGCTCAGACAGAGCTCATTGATTCCACTCTGGCTGAACACAGCGATATGAGCAGGTGCCATGGACCTTCAGCAATGGGCCGTGTTGCTCTGTTGTTTGACTGTGATAAAAAGACGCAGGGGCTCCTCACGCCTCCACCATCCTGACCAGGCCTATTGTTGAAGGAGAGGGGATTAGGTGGTGGAATGGGAATCAGGGGGTCTTGCTCTGTTTCTTAACCAGGAGAAGAATGGCTGCAGGAGCGCAGCCAAGGGGAGGCTGGCATTGTAAGTGGGCACTGATATTTTGTGTATGTGTGCATACGTGTGTGTGTGTGCATGTCTGCAATAGATATTCATGCTCATTGCAGACAACGTGTCACATGGTTCCACGTCTGCAGCTCTGTGTGTGCCTGCCTGTGTACGCCATCTGTAGTGTACATGTGCATGTGTGTACAGTATCTTTGCAGGGTTTATCCCACTTGATCTGAAGCCGTGGCCCCTCTCCTCTCTGAGCTCAGACTTATTGTAGCGTGGCCTGCCAGGGATAAAGTGGGGCTGTGGTGCGGGGGGCGGGGGGGGGCGCTGCTCACTGTACCTTTAACAGATAAGTCTTGAGCAGGCTGTCAATGCTGGCCTTTGGCCTTGAATGTCATTCCCTGGCCCTTGTGCATACTAATGGATGCGCACACATACCGTGTGTGTACACAGATTACTAAACCAGGCCTCTGCCTCTATTTCCAGCTTGTATCTTATTTCCTTACCTACAGTTCAAAGCAGGTCAGATTTTACAGCAGCAGTCAAGCTTAAAATCTGCTGTTGACGGGTTTGATGTATGATGCACATGTATGGCAAACGTCTCAGTGATTGAAGTGCCAGGATTTAGGAAAAAACAAATCCAGGTAGAAAAATGGCTTATTATTTAGATTATTTTACTGTTTAACTTTCCATTTTCTATATTGTAATTAAGAATGTGATCTCTACACACCTTAATTAATCCTGACTGTGTAACTATCATCTGTGCTGTGATAACTAAATCAAGTGCTTTCAACTGGAACCTCACTCACTGAAACACAGTCTCCTGTCACCACCGTTTCTCAGTAGATAAGGTTACCGGGAGGAATGTACCGCTTGTGTGCTCACGCAGGTTCTCATATATGTGTGTATGTGGGCGTGTGTTTGTGAGTTTGTGAGTTTGTGTGTGTGTGTGTGTGTGTGTGTGTGTGTGTGTGTGCGCACACTGCACAGTCGGCATCAAAGATAAACTTGAGAGCGCTGCAGCGTTTACTTATAGTACTATTAAAATCCTGTTGTATAGGAATCCGCTTTGACAGTTTGCCCTCACTTTTTTTTTTTACACCATGTTGCTGCCGTTAGTGATTTGCTATCATTTCAGAACACATTATCTTGTGTATTTGGAACGGGAACATTAAGTGCTCTGCTTTTGACACATCACGAAATGCTGTTACATTAATTTACTCTGAACGATATGAAAATAATTGGATTTGAACTTCTAGTTCAAAGTATTGCAACTTTATGTACAAGCAGAAAAAAAAAAGATGTCACGGAATATTTTCAAGTGCAAAGGTTTTAAAAACAGAATCCAATGCTGTATAGCTGAAAAAAGAGACAGAACATCTCGACTTGTCATCATTTCATCACTGATACAATAAGCTGCACCCCAGTAGAACCTTTTAACAAAGCTTTAATCTCATCTGTAGCACCAGGGCACCTTGGGACAAACTCGGCAGGTGAGTGTGTGAGTGGCAGCTTGGGAGTGACTGATGGTTTAACTGCCACTTGCGTGATCAATAAAGCTGACACCTACACTGGAAATTCACACAATCACCTGAGAGCGAGCAGTAAAACCATGCACTACAGTTTGATCGCTAGCTCTTTACAGAGAGTTGGCTAAACACTGGCAGGTGAACTCACACTTACACAAGGAAAGTGTGACAGCAGTGACAGCTAGCAGAGGTTTTGTTAAAGGATACATGTTTTTTTACAATTTGTAAGTATTTCCTGCACACCATGCCGCTCTCTTCAAGGACTCTGCGACATTGGGGATTTGAGAATCAGCGACTGAAATGCAAATGTTTTAATGGGAGAAGTGAGACTTGTTTCTTTTCATGTCATCTCTATAGGCTTCTTCCAGGGTTTGCCTCCCAACAGGGTAGACTCTTAGATGCCTGTCACGTTTCAATCTTTTTTTAAAGTCTCAAAACAAAATTCAGTTGCCCACATTAACATTAAGGCAGCTTTTTTTCTCTCTCTCCAGTCATTCTTCTGATGAATGCTTACTACTAAAAGTTCTCATCCTAAAGCACTCTGAATGTAAGTGATGTTGGGGACAAAATTTGCAGCCTACCTTATATGCAAATCCATCTTCCACTGTTAGTCTTTTTAGTATAAAATTCTCTCTTTGTGGCTCCTCTGCAGCTCAGAGGAGAAATGCTGTCCAGGGAAACACTGAGAGGAATTTAACACTAAAAAAGACTCTGACTGTAATAAGCCTGAGATAAATGTTGGAGCATTTTTTTGTGTGTGCACAAAATGAGGGCTGTGCATTTTGCCCCTCATCACGTAAAAAGAGATCTTTTTTTAATGGCCAGTATGAACAGGATGAATGATTCAATGAAGTAAATCCTTTAATGCAGCTCCATAGAAGAAGTTTCCAAACATTTCCCATGCAACAATAGCAAGCAATGACTAAGCAAAGGGAGGGTTCGTTGTTATGGATCAACAATTTCAAATGAGCTCCCTGTCTCCACAAGTCTCAGCATCAGAAAGAATGAGACTAAAAGAAAAAGGGAAAATATTCTGAAACCTTGTTTGTTTTGGAAAATATCAGTAATAAGCACTACTCGTAGATAATGACTTAAAACACTCCAAACCTCTATTGCAATGCTTAAAATTCAACACTCTTCAAGATGCTTTTTTTCCCATTTTGAGAAGAGGTGTGCGTACATAGTTGTTGGTTTAGGACAGAAGCACATTTCTTAAAGTTGGAAAATGCTTTGAGCCGTATAGCTCTCGGTGACACGTTCACCTCTTGTGTGCTTTGAAGAGCTATGAGACAAAAAGACTTCGGCTGACAGTGAAACTTAAATTAGTGGAAAGGAGAAGAAAGAACCGAGTGTGAGTGAGCAACGTAAAAGTGGGGGAAATAAGGAACAATGTCATCCATGAGTACAGCGAGAAGAGAGAAGATGAAGGATGCTTGTAGGTGCCATTCAGTCCTCATGTACTCCTGTATTACCCAGTTATTAGAAGACTAGAAGTATGATAGCACCAGCACCCTGCTGCTCCTGGCAGACTCCATGTAATTGGGCTTAGATTTAAATAGTCTCTCTTTTAGTGTGTGCTTCTAAAATAGTCTTCCAATAACAACGTCATTAGCTGATGAGCTCAGCCTTATCCTCCTCTGCATCAAACGATCTCTTTCATCATATATATATTTTTGGTCAATCTGCCTCTGGCGCCATTTAACTTCTCATTTGACCTTCTACCTGACTTCTGATAAATCCTAATATTACACACAAAAGCTTATTGGAAGGAAATATGGTGTTTTACTTGGTGAATGATGTCCATCCACGGGAGCTGCAAAATATCTATGTCTCTCCTGTGTCCTTCAGGACAAACAGCAGATAAAAGGAAAAAGCAGGGCATTGAGATTCAGCTCTGTGCTCTCATAATTCTGTTCTCACAGATTTTGACAGATTATGGGACACTTTGGGGTGTTAAATCATCTTTGTGGCAGGGATATATTTCAACAAGGAAGAAAAAAAATACATTCATTTTGTAAGCGAGTCGCATTGTGAATTTTCACATTTGAGCTTAATGAACATCCTAATTCTTTGTGAATGTCAGCCAGCGCTCTTCTTCAACATTCAGCCTCAACGAGTGCTACAGTACGTCTGCATGGCATGGAAGTTTTATAAGTCACTAAAACCAATTTTCCCTCAACAGCCAGTCCCCCCATATCATCCTCCTATCACTCAGGCTGTCAGATGAGTCTGCATGTCCTCTGTGTCTCCTGCATGTCATCCCGCCTGCTGTTTTGCCGGTGTAGCTGCAGGCAGCGGTTTATAATAGTCTCCTGTCCCTCCTGAGGGGGGCTGGTTCTAGCCTGCAGATCCCATCCCTGCACACAGGACTGAATAAGACACTTAATCTCCACTGTCTTATCACTCATCTCCATCACATCCAGGCTTTTGGGCACTATCTGTGTGTATGTGTGTGTGTGTGTGTGTGTGTGTGTGTGTGTGTCTGTGTGAGTTCTGTTTGTGTCCACCCTCCTAACTCACCTTTCGGCCCCAAAGAACAGTTGCCATGGTGACCGCGCCTGTCAGGTTTTGGTGGGACGGGCTTGTAGTTAAAGCCTCTCAACAATCCTGAGCAACCTCTCACCCTCCTCATTCTTCCTTTTCCACCAGAGGAAAAAAAATAGCCTATACCCTTCACAACCAACGCTACTCCAGTGAAAGGGTTTCTGAGCTGAACTGAAACTCCCACTTGTGTGCCACAGTTGAAGTACATAACCTGTTACAAATAGAGTGAAGAGTGACAAATCTATGTTGCTGCAGCACCCACAGCCTGATTCTCTGTGATACACAAGCAGAAGTGATATTCACAGCTCATCTATTCGCCAGCGTCTGAAGGCTTTTATTCATAAACATACCTTAGAGGCTTCCCCACTGTGCTACAGCGGCCACTCTTCTGTCCCAATTGTTTCCCTTCGTCCCTCATCAGCAGCAGCAGCATTAGGTCCTTTGTACAATGGATCCACTTTTCCTCTGTTTCCTTTTGTCACATTCATTTTATTTCACTGCAAAAACAAGTGCAAAACAACATCAAAATAGATTAGGGCTGTCCTAAACGATTATTTTTCTCCCAATTAATCCATCAACTATTTTTTTGGTTAGTCTATTAGTAAAACGATTAATTTTTCGACTAATCTAGTGATTTTTTTTGTTTGATGATTATTCATTTACAAAAACAATGTGCGCCATCTCCGTTTTGCAAAGGCTGCAGATAGGGATGCACATGATTAACCGTTTAACCATTAACCGATTAGAATAACTTTGACCGATTAATACTATCGGTTAATTTTAATTAGCTCCTTATGACGTCAACTCATGGGGGCGTGTTGACACGTGCAGACTTCCACTCGTGCCTTCAGTCATATTTCGCAGCAAACAGTTAATAAAGACTGACAGTACAGTAGCAATGTAAAAGTAGACAATGTAGTTTTTTACAGAAAAGAGGCCACATAAAGATTTTTAACATTCACACTGATAAAGGGGTCCTTGATAAGAATCTGACCATTCCCCTGGAATTATCTGAAAGGAATAAAGAGACATCCTTTTAATGCCAATTCAATGTTCTTTTTATGGTGGAATGTGCTAATAGGGGTTTCAGGCTTTACTGGGACATATATACATTATCAGCATAAAAAATGGTTGTTAATGGCATGCCTGCAAAGTATCTCACCTATATGGATTTAAAAGAAAAATAGAAATCATCCTAACATGAAGCCCTGGGGATGAAAGGTCATCACCAACAGAAACAAAACATTTACAGTGAGACAAATAGGCGGGGCAGCAGTAGTAGTGATTTCTATTGTTACTGGTTATTAAATCAGCCCGACTGTGTCGTAATTATAAATACTTACTGTAGTTCTCACTTGATTTATCAGCTCGGCGTCTTTCTTAACCCCAACCTTGCTCTCTATTATTTTACAGTCACTATTTATTAAGTCACTTGTCTTTCTCTCACATGACCTTCAACCTCGCACGTCCTGTCCTTCCAATCTGAGCCTCCGCTCTTTGTCCTCTTCAGTGGATGTTCTCCAGATGCTGAAGTCATCCATTAACTCTAACCCACCTCCCTTGAACTCCTCTGGCCGCCCACAGTAGCCTAAGCTGTGACTGAGTGTTATGGTGGTGGTGGTGGTGGAGGGGGGGCTGGGGGAGGGGGGGCGGTGATAGTGGCAAGCAATGGAGCGGACAAGTTATTACAGGACAGGCAAATAGAGGGCCGATGAAGCATGAAAACTTCCCTTCCCTAAAGCGTCTCTCTCTCTCTCTCTCTCTCACTCACACACACACACACACACACACACACACACACACGTCCATACGGAGGGACAGAAATGGAGACAGACAAAGACACATGCAAACACGTACGACAGAAATATATTTTATGGCTTCTTGGAAGAAACCATAATACATGCAGAAGTTCTTAATGAGAAAAGAGATAGGCAGGCTCATACAGTACTACACACACGCATGCAGAGGCTGCCCATTAATGCCTTCTTTCTTTGTGCATGCTAACGAGAACAGACATATAGTACATGACAGGGCACAGCAACAGGAACGGGGTGACAGCATGGGACATGAATATTAATACTGGGATGCCGAAGGGATCTGGAACAGTCCTGTCGCAGAGCGGTTAACATGCTTTGCTTCCCAGCGTTGCTTGGCAGAGCAGCTTTCAATCAATCAATCTTTCATGTCCCACCAGGGGGAAGTTTGTTGGCAGCAAGGATTTATAAAAACAATAACACATAACAGAGGACAACGAGGGTGATCACACGGTAAAGTGAAGGGTGCAATTCCCAAGGTCTCAAGAGAGGGAGAGAGAGAGAGAGTAGAGGGTTTAAAATCTTTATGAAATTCTGAATTAAAGCTCAAACAGTTCAGCTGAATTCTAAAATCAGCCACAATAAATGAATCTCTCAGTCCTTGGGTTTAAAACGCTGGCAGCTTGAATTGACTGCATGAAGGCAATTGCTCAAAAGGCTTTGGCATGTGGGTGTAGGTCAAAGCGATAAAGTATTTCATTTGCCGCAAATACATTGTGTCAGACTACTGTAAGCAGTCACCTCATGAAATATCCACTGTCCTCAACAGGAGGACGCTGGACCTCGATAGACTCTGGTCCAACCTCAAAGCTCTCAAGGTCTCTATAGATAAAACACACCTTAATGTTTCACAGCTTCTAAGGAGAGATGCCTGCATCAAAAAGCAATTTATCAGTCGCGCCTGAGTTACCGCTGGTCTCATCTGGGAGATACAGCACACGAACAAACACCATACATCTCAGGTGCAATCGCGAAAAAAAACACGTGAGCGGGGATTGAGGCGAGGCATGGACCCCATTAGTGCGTGGAATTAAAGTTTGTATCTGGGCGTCTTATCTAGGTAACGAAGATTGGACGTTAATGGAAGGTGCTAGAACACTATCGCAATGTGACTGGATGAGGCCACTTCTGATCAGGCTTGCAGAGTGATTGGATTGCATCAGACAGTATCCGCTTATGGGTTGGGAAATAAAAATCAGTGCCGGCTCTGCTCTGCTGCCAGACGAAATGATTCACAAAGAAAAAGGGCAGTCGTCTCCGAACTCAACAAGAAAATAACGAAACGTTTACAGCAAAGCAGCAAAATATGATTTCTGTGTCTCTCTAACTTTTTTGTTTTCTACCTCCCGCAGAGAAAGCACACTCCCCCACCTCACCTGGATGTTTTGTTGACAATAGATAAAACTTCCTACCGCCTCACCTACTCACCTGTTTTGCATAGTGTGCATAAAAAATGTGACCAAATGGCAACGCAGGCAGAATGCAGACGAGAAGAAAGACAAAAAATTGCCAGTGAGTCAATGCAAGTGTGTGTTCCAGATGCAGACTCAGGTTTCATAACAGGTGTAAATTGGGTCAGAAAGACAGTTAAAGTGGGATAGTCAGTCTTATAATCCTTTTTAGCACAAGTTTATGGCGACCACGGTCACCACAGTCACTTTTAAGAGTTTGTTTTTCACCGTCTTGATTCCGCTCTGCTGGAATTGGAGTCTGAAGTCAGTAAAGTAACAGTGCTCCAAACAAACCAAAAGTTACTGTTTGTAGTCTCCCCCCCCACTTCTTTTTTTCTGCTTCTCCACCATGTGGCATGGGTTTAGTGAGCTCACTCTGGACCAGGATGAAAGGATTTCTGGGATGTTGTTTGCATGGTCGTTTTTACGTGTGCGTGAGCATCAGAAAGCGGTCTGTGTGTGTGACCGTGTTTGAACTTTCGTTTGAACTTACTGTAAGGTGCGTTCATGAATCTATGCACTCTCTATGTTTGGACTGTATGTTAATTACACATGTGTGCATCTCTTTGTGGGTATATGTTTGAAGCCAGATGGCCCCCTACACACAACACAACATTCAACTCAATACACACCCTCCCCCCTGCTCTGGATGCCCGCCCAATACTAACAGATGATGTGCATGTGTGTGTGTGTGTGTGTGTGTGTGTGTGTTTTATCACATGCAGCCAAGTAAAAATGTGAACTGTCTGCCCCCTAGTGGTTCTCTTCTCTTCTCTTCTCTTCTCTTCTCTTCTCTTCTCTTCTCTTCTCTTCTCTTCTCTTCTCTTCTCTTCTCTTCTCTTCTCTTCTCTTCTCTTCTCTTCTCATGTTCCCATCATTTCCATGAAACTAAATGTGCTGTCACTGGTTCCGCACCTCATTTTATCACTCTATCGTTGTGGGCGTAGCCGTGGCAACAGGGCTGCAAAATCTGCCAAAGGATCCAGCAGCCCCACACCTGTAATTAACGTCAGACAAAGTGACTCTGCAATAAGGGAAAGCGTGTGCCGTGACCAACCCTCCATCAAGTGTAGACAACTACACTCGACATGTAGCAGCAAACCCTGTAATGCTGAAGCCAGGGAATTATTACTACCACCCCCCACCCCTTCCCCTTACTTTGGACTCTTTTTAAAGATGGCACTTTGTGAATGTGAAATGAGTCTTCAGTACATCGGAAAAGTGCAGCACATCTGTGCAGCCCCTATCTGTTCCCCTAGGAATGAGCCAGAGGGGGGGAAATATCTCTATTCCCTTTATTCAAAGGCGTTTTAAGTGTGGCAATTAAAATATGTGGAGTCTTTTATTAGCACTTTTTTCATTTTATTTTCTTCATTCATCCTTAGATAAGTGTGTTCTGACAGTTGATAGTTAGCATATCCAGTGGCAGACAGCCAATCAGGATGAAGGAATGTGCTCCCTGCTTGTATCTCAGCAACCTAATGGCATGTTGGCTGTTGATCTGCTGCATAGTTTGATTAAAGACAGACAAAGGAGTGCCACAGAGCTTGCTTTAATCACTGCGTGCTCAATAGCCCATTGTGCGCTTACATGGGCCCTCAGTTTGCTTCAGTAGCCGCATACAGTTTGCTGCGTTTGTGGGCGTGTATGTGTGCACCAGTGCTCTGTCTCATCTCCCTCTGCAGCTCCCAGTAGATTCAATAGATTTCTGTTTTCATTTAACTTCAGCTCAGATCTGTTGTGATGTGAGAGCTTCCTCTTTTATTGCTCATGGGCTGCACTGGGTTGTCCTTGGAAGGTAGCGCCTAACAAAGCAATATGTATCAGGAAAACACACACACACACACACACAGAAATACCGAAAATAACTGAATGATTATAATTATATATTATAATGACAATAATGATATAATGATGCTATTTGGTTTCACGTCATAACCAATGCTGCAATGCTGTAGCCATCATTTTGCTGTGACCTAAAGATAAAGACATGTATGTTCTACAGTGGACAAACTACATCATGTAATTGCCACATACTGTTTCAAAATTGCATTCTTGCCTGGTATGACCTCGCTACACCCAGACAACCAAGGAAATAGGTTTAGTCCTTTTTATTTCACCGGAAAGCAAAAGAAATAAGGAAACCGACAAAGGAAATGAGGATTTGTTGCCAGGTTTACAAAAGATGGCACAAAAAGAGAAGAGAGCAACACTAAACAGGATGCAGGCAGAAAGAGTGAATTCCTGGTACTGAAGGCATACAGCAGAGAGGTTTGTGTGACTCAGCCTCTTTTAATAGATTTAAGGCTAGTTTGAAGTTTTTTCAGTCTGCGAGCTGTGTGCAGATGTAAGTTGAAAAGATTAATATTAATCTCCTTGTTCCGGCTCCCTTTAGACCTCCACATCTGTTTCTAGCTCTGTCCTCTTCAACTCCTCTCATCTGTCCAGTGTTGTGCTGCCTGACCTCTTTGTGTCCCTATAATTCTCTCCTCTCATGCAGGGGTAATAAGATTGATGCAGGCGGGAGATAATGAAATGCAAAAAAAAAAAAAAAGTGGTAGCTAGACCATTGGAGAGAGAAAGGCAGTGAAAGAGGGAACAGGGTGGGATTGTGCAAAATGAAAGTAAGAGAAAGTGGAGAAAGATTGAATGGAGATTCAATAGGGGTTTTTTTTCCATTGATAAGCATTCTATTGAGTGCATAATCCAGGCTGAGTGCAGTTGTTGTATATCATAAAGATGTGGTACATGTCATCTCTATGTCAGTAAATTACCAACAAGAGCAGAGTAGAGTGGGATACAGGGAGTAGAGGAGAGGGGAGGGCTAATATAAGCCGAGTGGGAGGGAGAGAGAGATATTAGAGGAGAAACAAGAGGGGGAAACAAAAGGCACCAGCCATGGTGGAGCAGAGGCGAGAGGGGAGGACAGGGGAGGGGAGAGGATGAGATGGAGAGATGTGGAGAGGAGGCACTCTCATGTAATTAAAGTGGCCTAGTTGAAAGGCTGCACCTTGCCCCCCCCTCTCTCCCCGAGCCTCCACATATGGCAGGTTTATAAAGAGGTGCTGGTAGAGTCTCCAACATCCCTGGGAGAACCACAGAGTTAGGATTTTAATATGAAACACAAGTGCATCCTCTGCGTTTGCAGACCCATTTTTAACAGGCAGCTACACCCAGAAATTCTGAGAGGAGTAATGTTTTCCCTGTCAAGACGTTGTGAAGCTCCTGGTAATTTCCCTTTAATCTTTATCACTCACTGATCCGCCCACAGAATAAAAGCTCTATGTAAAACTCTCACACACTGCTAGTATTTTAAAAAGTTACATAATAAAAGCATCAATGGATTAGACTCAGTTGTACAGTCAGTGTGGTCATTTTGAGTAGAGTACAACCTAGCTTTGTTACCAGTGTAGCAGGCTACAGTGTATCAAATTCAAGCTGTACGTAGCCCATCATACAGCTAGACCATGCCCATATTGTTTAAAATATCACTGCTGTTGTCTCTTTGTATGTAACTAACTTATTAAGGTCAATTTGGTCAGATTTACATTATTAGCGACAGATGCTTTCAGCTAACATTTGTAACCATTTGCTTATCTAACTCTGTCAACTGTGTATTCATTGGCTTCTACAGCCGATTTATTTACACTCTTAGCTAATTGAAACATTAACCACAATGTTGTTTTATCAATCATTCATCCATACTTCTAGCCAACTATTTTCTAACAGTTTATTTATCTGTTGAAATTGTTAGCTATGCTTTTTGGAGTTTAGCGTTAACCTCTAGTGACTGCAAAAGAACCCTATGGGGTATTACGTACCCTTGGTTGGGAATCACTGATCTGCTCCAACTGTCAGCTTCAACTTGGCAGCAGGCCACGCAGCAGGTCTTTAGATTTTCAATCTTTGTTATGTCATACAAGGCTGGTATGAAATTGAATGAGCATACAGGAAAAAGCTTCCTTCACTTCTTCACTTCTTCACTTCGCTCCCTCTGAGGTTAACGGTGTCCAAGTAACATTGGTACTGGTCGACAGAGTGAATGTACTTAATCCTTTCATGTCAAGTTTGACAAGACAGGGAAGTCGCTAGTGAACTTTGATGTTCAACTTTGATCCATGACAGTTTCATCAAGTGAATTCTGTACAAAGTAAGACTGTCAGAGATGTTAGTAGGACCAGGCATGTTTGAGTCCACATAGTGCAAGCAAAGATATTTGTGCAACAGTATAAGTTTGAAACCACTCACGTTCATTGATTTTAATCATTCCTATATCTCAGTTAGATTAACATCTTTGATCTTGAAGAAGTGTGCAGAAATGTTTAATTTATAGAGATTGAAATAAGAATAATAAAAGAAGCGTGTGACACCCCACCCCCCACTTTTCCTTTAATGTTCCTTAAACACAACATCTGGGCTCGGCTTCAGCAATCCAGTACTTTGATGTGTGAATCCATTCTTTACGGAGATGAAATTTACTTTTAAAGGCTCACGTCAGGATTCACAGATAGAAACTAATAGTTGTGTCCTGAGTGCATGTGTCCATAAGGTGCTGGTGTGTAACTCACTCTCTTTCTCTTTTTCTCTCCCTCTTTTCATCCTTGTGAGATTCGAAAAAGCCTTTCAGCCCTCTATTGCTAATGTACTGAGTAGGCTGCCATTGTTAATGTTACAGCATTATGAGTTCCTTTTGTGTGTGCTACTCTCCACTCCTAAAAGACTGCACTGAAACCTGATAGGCAGCGTAGGGTGGCAGCGGTGGGATCTCTTTATTTGTGCTTTTTTACTAGGTAATTATGGAAATAATTCTTCTTTGTTTTGGCCTTTCTCTGCTGACAGTCCAGTTCATAATTAATTGGTAGCGTGAAGGACTGGCCAATTTTAAATCACAAGGGAGGGGTCGAGGGGGCTTGTTTTATTGGCTGGTGCCTGGTTGGGGCAGCGAGCGGGTGGAGCATCTGAATTAGATTAGATTTAATTAAGGCATGGGGCCCCTGACTACACATTGGTTCATAAATAGGCTGTATGCCAAGCTGGGAATGCAACAGTGGGTGCACACACACACACACACACACAACTAAAGGCTCCTCAAGGCCTTCAAGGTCAGGTAGACAGGGGAAACATGCAGCATGGTGTCTGAAAGAGAGAAAACTGTTCCTCTAATGATAGCTTACTGGTTTGTCCACACAAATACTCTGACAAATATTGAGCTTTTATAGTCTCTCTAACCCCCTGCATCCGTTTTCTTAAAGGCACAGTTTGACATTCTGCAAAATACACGTCCTTTTTTTGCAGTGTGTGAGAAGACGATTGATACCACTTTCATGTCCGGCCATTGATTTTGATGCAGCGGGTTAGCTTAGTTTAGTATGAAGACTGGAAACAGCTAGTTTCAGTCTGTGTGAAGGTACTACAATCTGCTTACAATCACCAATCACATCACTTGTTTCATCTGAGTTAGAAAGACAGGGTTTACTCTCATAGGCATTTTATTTGGCAATGTAGATCAGACCTGCAACTCCCGACAGCATAGTCACACTGGTTGGCTTTTTGAGCACGTTCACTTTGATTCTCTGCAGCCCTGTGGCTCAAACCTGTACATGTGGAGGGAATCTCTACTAAATACAATATCCCCCAAGAGCCTGTAAGTCAATGTAAGCCTGGAATACTTCAAAAAGCTCCAAAAAGGCTTGCCTGCTTTGCAGTTTCTGGGGATCTAATCCTTACAGATGGAAGCATTTTCAGACTATTGATTCAACCCCGAGATATCTCGTAATGGTCATTTCCTGGCAAGCTTTCTGTGCAATATCCTCAACTGTCAGCATGATGGGTAGTGGACAGAGATGTGAGGTCTTTTAACTATATTAGCCTTGAGAATGCAGTGTATTGGGGAGCAGCACAAAAAGCTCAAACACAGAACATAGAAAGTGTCTCAGTGAGTGTTTTGAACCTTTTATGAGGCACACAGAGGTTTGATGTTTACTGGCCCCTGAGGCATTAGTGTAATTTGAACTGAAACAGCAACTGTAAAATACTTTTATGTAACCCATTCCTCATTAGCACAGCCTCTCTGCAGATCCGTAATAAATAGGATTCCTTCCACTCTCCCTCCCTCTCTCTCCTTAGTACAACAGTACTGTCTGCCGGTAAGCAGCTGAAACACCATTTACATGAGCGTCACCCCGAGTGCCTGATTGAAATTCTCACACTGTAATATCAGTCAGCAGGAAATGTTTAAGTGCTATTCCCTCATCCCATCTGGACTAATAAGATGCAGTGCTCTCTGGCATTACACTAGTCCCTTTCCTCGTTCCAGGCCAGCAAGTTGGCTGCTGTGCGTTTCTTACTGCTGGCCACAGCTCTCATCGTGAACATTCTCCGGACTACTAAGTAGTTTGCAGACTCCCCCCTTTTCCCTGTGACAAACATGGTAATCTGTGACGGCCCCTGGTGTTCCTCTGCCTTCTCTCATCTTCAATGCCGAGCAACTCAAGTCGTGTTTTATCTAAAGCTGCTGTAAGCTGTTTTGCCCTCACAAAGAATTATTTAGCCTTTCTGTTCTTTCCCTTTCTTCATAATAAAGAGTGGGGTCCCTACTTTTAAATTGGGTTCCTACTTTTCAAAAGTAGCCTCTGCACTGTACAAGATGCTCGAGCTCTCGGGGAGAGGCTGACTGCTGTTATGCTTATTATGTCGCGCTCTCATCTCCAAAAGAGGCTGCCTCCACTGAATCACACAGAAGACATTTCAAAATGAACCAGAAAACAATTTACTGCTTGATATTCACGTCCGTCCACTTGGCTTCCGTCTTCATTCCCCCGGCTCCTCAAATCCATAACTCGTCCTTCTGTTTCCTCTGCCTCCTTTTCAGTCAGGTTGTTCACCTCTTCTCTGTGTATCCCTCCCTCTGTCTCTCACACTACTGTCACTTCTCCTCAGGCTCATGCATCATCCCATCCTTCATTTTCTCTTCTCCTCTCTCCTGCAGAAGCTCCCGGCCAGGACTTTGTGACACTGGACTATCGCCTGCGCTACTACCCCAGCATCACCTACGCCGTCATAGGCAGCGCCGTCATCTTCGTCCTAGTGGTGGCATTGTTGGCCTTGGTGCTTCACCACCAGAGGAAGCGGAGCGTCCTGCTGCCTAGAGGTGTAAGAGGGAGCTCACACCACCACCACCACCACCAGCCCCTGCTGCTGTCCCGTCTGGTCATCTTGGACCGGGGCCACGTCCATCCCGGAGGTCCAGGTCTCTCCCCCGGCTCCCCCACCGCAGCGGGCCAGTACAGCTCAACTCCTCAGGCACTGCAGCTGTTGTCTGGGACCTTGTATCGCTCTGGGCTCTCCATGGACTCACCTCCCTCATACTCACAAGCTGTTCTCGATGCCAGGTGACAGGAATAATGATTCTCACAGCTGTATGGAAGTTTATAGCATTTTGTCTGTAGCATGAAGCAAGATTTGTACTGCACACCAGGACTAAACCAGAAACCAAACACTGAAACAGTGGATTTTGCAAATAGCAACTGTGGCTAATGTAAGCTAATTTAGTAAATAAATGGGAGATAATAAAAGTGTCATTTCATTCGCTTGTTCACTGGTTTGTCTCATACAATACATTTTCATACATAGTAAAGAATGCTTTTAGAAATATGAGCAGGGAAGGCATAATAAGAATTAATCCTGTAATCTGATAGATACTCATTTACTCCTAGACTCAATTAACAAAAGAAGAATGGCGCTAAGAAAAACTCATCATAAGTCATTTAAAAACATTAACGCAGAGTATTCACTGTAATATCTCAACATTGATATACTAATATATTTTTGTCATATTCAGAGTTGCACAAATTAGATGGCAAAGTGAATACTAATATGGTGGAAAACAAGTAAAATAGTAGGAAGAAGGTTTAGTAGAGGCAGCGTAAATCAAATAAGCAAAAAATGGGAATTGATTCATATCAGATTAGAATCAGAAAGGGGTGTACATCCTGACATCTTGTCAGCTGTTGGTGAAGAAATAATCATTGTACATCCTTATGCAATACCTCATGAACCTGATATCATACTGTCTTTCTTTCATCTGTCCCCAGTCGGCCTCCTTGGTTTGATCTCCCTCCTCCTCCATATCTCCAGGACGGGGAGCTTCCATCAGAGGGTGAGCTGCCTCAGTACGAGGGCCCGCAAGACCCTTCGAGCCGCCCTCCAGCATGTCCCACCACTGCTCCCTCCACACCCCAGACCGTGGCCTCGGGCACACAGCCGACTTCCAGCTCCAGGGAAGAGTCGGACCAGCTGTAGCCGCTCTATTTTTCAGACTGATAAGAGTGAGAACTTAAAGACTGAAGGTCTGAAGGGCCAGGTTGCAGGGCTGCGTGAGGCCCGGGAACAGTCCACAACAGAGACCTGCTGAGGAGGTTCAACAGGGACTGAGAAACTGAACAGCATCCTCGGCTCACAGAGGCACTGGACTGAGACCAGCTTGTGCTGCCAGACTGATCTTGTTTGCTGGCTCCCCCTGCTGGGATCACGGCTGCACTACGCCTTAATCGGTTGCATATTCAATCATCTGTCGTCAGTTTAGTGCTCCTGTTGAAGAGGTACTGTGTATGATACATAAGAGTCACTACAATCTGTGTGTCCAAAGAAGTAGGAGTAAAACTGCCATTCATTTATATCTTATATAATGATAACAAAATGGGGCACGGCCTGAAATGGTCAATGTGTTGTAGTATAATCAGACCAATGGTGTTATTCTTCTCTGTGGCAGCACTTCAAGAACTGAATGAAAATTATGCAGCATTTTGTGATATTCCTTTCTCCACTCTTCTTTACACTTCACATCCACAGCATTTTCCAGAGTAAAGTTTTTAAAAGATTTTTATTGTGTTTAAATGGTAACGTACCTGAATGCTAGATTAAATCTGTATTGCTGAGAATCACTGGTACATCTGATGATTTACTGTACTTAGAATTTCAGCAATGACGTGTTGTTGCCTTACTCTCACTGAACTTTGATTAAATCGATTCATTCAAAACGAAGACAGAACTCAACAGCAACACATGCAGCTATGATAAACAAAAGCAGGCCAGTCAGAGGTACTTAGACATTTAAACCCGCTTCCTCCTTGTTGATGTAAACAGGGAACCAAGTCTGTGGCCTGTAAAAACAAAACACACTTTGTGTTTTACTTGGTGGTACTTAAAGCGAGAGACATTTCCAAAAGTCAGTGGAGCTTTTTTGGTCTTTTTTTTTTCACAAGATTATTTTCACAGTATTTTTTTGTTGTCATTTGGTTAAATTCCAGTAAAAAATGTGAGAAGGACCATTGAGATTTCATTAAATGATGCTTGGTGAAGATTATGTAAGCAAAGTATATATCTTTAGCAAGCGAGACACATCGATCATTCCTCCGAGCAAGTGAGACACATCTGCTGGCAAAGATAACAGGGTTTTATTACATTTCTGTCTGAATAACAGACCAATAATGTTTGGGGGTTTTTTATGTTATGATAAAAAGGACTGAACACAAAGCATTGCAAGTTGAGGCCTTTTTCTGTGCCGGTTTGGCCCTTAGTGCCTTTATATGTGATGTGTTTTGGGGCATAGATAGCCTCGAAGAACATCAGCCTGATCAAAGATTTAACAGTTGACTGACATGACAGCACACATTTCAAATGATCTCATCTCAGATCAGATTGTTCAAATTCTGCTCGACATGTGTTATTGTAATAATCTGTGTTCCATTCAGGAAAATCATCCTCAGAAGTATTAAACAACAGCTGATGAAATCCCTATCTGAAGGATCTGTGTTCTAGATGTACTCTTGTCTTTTGACCTGGTTTGTGTGACACTGTATATAGGAGATAGGAGAGTAAAGAAATCTATTTGAAAGTAGAAAAGTGCTTAGAGTTTATAGTGAGAGATGAATGTGTAACAGTTAGAAAATGTAGTGTTTGCTTCGCAGCGTAGTTTTTCCTCTAGCCTCCGCAGTGATGATGCGGATGCCAGAAAACCAATCAAACCAAAGATAATCGTTATTGACCTTTTTCTCCAAGGATGTTAGCCTCCAAAGGAATGATTATGTGTCACAATTGTCTGTACTTTTATTATATTCAACTGTGCAAAGGTTTATTGAGTCAAACAGAATTTGCTGTAAAACTGGAAGAAAAAAAACATTTCTCAGGAGAAAGTTGATGCTCTGTTGTTTATGTCTTGGTTTTATTTTATGGAATATTTAAGATCAAATTCCATTTCTTCTTTTTCCTAATTTGTTCTCATGAGGTTTAGATATTCACATATTTGTCATGTTTCCCATCATGATCTGTTTACCCCCTGTATTCTGTACATTGAAAGTAATATAAAATCCTGACTCTGATGTGACGTGTGTGAGTCTTCCTGGAGATGTAATGTTGCAATTTCCATTTTTTTGTGACATAAACTTACATTTATATTGAGGAAGTTCTTTACTTTAACCCGTTGAAGCCTTTAACTGCTCTGTCAATCAAACCATAACAGAGGTTTATTGTCATTTCTGTCCCTGTGTTAGAGCTGCTAACAACTGACATATGCTTGACATGAACCAAACACAGCTTTTATTAAAGTAAAGGCCAAGAGGCAGTCAGTGCAGTGGAGCTAGGAACCTTATGAGTCCATAAGTATCCATATTTTACCCTCACACATTTTGTCATGTCCTCTTTGCTATAGGCGCTGAGCAGAGCCTTGCAGTTCTACTCTTCCACCAATAGATGGCACCATGTCACCATAATGGAGGAAGCTCAGCAGACTCGACCTGTGCTGAAGTGAAGCTCCTTGTCCGTGTCCTGCTGCGTTGTAAATGTCAAGTTCTGGTTTTGTTTTGAAGCATTTAAGCTCGTATCTACCTCTAGGATTCATGGCAACTATCTACATGCCTGACATGCAATTCAGTGAAAGGATGACTGACTGTGCACTATCTCACTTGTCGCCCCCTATTTTAATTATAATTATAATACCCAGCCACCCACCCCCCCAAAAAAAGCCCTACACCCCACGTAACCCCTCCCATCCCAATATCCGCATCCCATTATGATACAGCAGATAACACGTGATACTATCTCCGACCGTACAACACCCCATCCCCTCTCCCAGCTCTCTACCTGCCGCTCTCTTCCTATTAGTCCTTCATCCAGGGCTGCTCATCTTTCATCTCCCCACCCTCACACCTCATCCCTCGTTTTCTCTCCCCCTCACCCCCTCTCCTCCATGATCAACGTAAGGACCATTTCTCTCCTCACCCCGCTCTCCTCTACTTCATCTTAAACTCTGATGCTGGAGGCCCATGTTTGCTTAGCCCGAGCCCTTAACCACACAGACTTTAATTAAAAGCCTGCACACTTCTCTTTCCCTCTCTCTCTCTCTCTCTCTCTTTGCCCAGCAGCTGGTGAATTGGCAGAAGAGAATTTCTACATGAGCTGCAAAATAGTGTTTTCTGGCCCAGAGTTATGCCCACCAGAGGAGAAGACCCAGCCAAATCAATCTGAAGTCAGTGGACCTTCAGTGGGCAATGACGCAGAGAGCTGTAAACAAGAGGTAAAAGATGAGACTAAGAAAGAGGCATTTTGTTTTTGGGTGTAGTTGCGAAGGAAGCGGTGACGTTAATGCTCATGCAGATGAGGATTATTGTTAACAGACTCCATGGCGATATTCCAAGGTGATGGAGCAGAGAGACTAGTTTTCCTCTCTTGGGGGTCTTTCATTTGGCATTACCGTAGCCACTGGCTATTGGATACAGTGCAAGTGTGATAAAGCTGGCTAATATCCCACTGATAATAAAGACCTTTAATTCCAACTAGTGCTGAATGAGACTCTTGAGGTGATTGCATATTGAATTTGCTCGTGTGGTTTCTCTTAATATTTCTTTAATAGAAAGAGAGAAGGGAACTAGATCTGAGGTAGGGACATAAATACAGATTTAACCACATAAGAGGTCCACTGTTCACTTCACTTTTACTCATGCAGCGCTCTCTCGAGGCCACTTTCACTCACACATATACCAACACGCACACTCTCTTGGCTGTTGTGCCATAGCTCCAGTGAACTGGAGATAAGACCCAGTGTTTTCACATGTAAATGCTGTGAGCACGGAGGGGAAGGCGGTGGCATTGTTAGCACGGAGCAGCTCTGAGGGGCTCTGAGGAGCTCCGCTGAGGGTTTGGCCAGCGCGGCCCTTATCAGATGAAGAGCAGGCCTCTGAGGGAAGGAGGGGTCGGCGAGGGGCGAGGGCTGGGTAGGGTTGAGGGGGCCAACAGGAGAATAGAACAGCTGGCGGAGTCACGCGTGCAACCCCAAAAACACACAGAGCCCAGACACGCTGAGCACGGTGGGAATCTCCTCAGCTAAGAGATCCACAAACACACGGCCTCTTGTGTTATTATCAGCCACCAGCCAGCGAGTCTGAGCACATAATCACATACACAGCAGCACGGAAAGAAGAGCGTTTCACACAATCACAGACACAAATACATCCAAAAACACAATCGCTGAGAACAATCACAAATACACATTTCCATACAGGCGTCTTTACACATCATTAGGCTAACACATCCACGCAGAATGAGAAAAGACTGCGTTACCCCAACATACACATAACTAAACCACCCACCATTGCTCGTGTCACTGAATGAGAAACTCAGCAATACTTTTGACAGCCACCTGGTTTCAACCTCCATGTCTTGTGCTTGTTCACATGTCAGAATGAATCCCAGAATGGGATCACACTGTGATCCCTGCATTTGTTCTGTTTATCAGTGAGTTTCAAGCCATTCTCTCACCCCATAAAGAGTCTAATCATTCTGATTCTGACAACAAACAATGTGTATTTTTGCTTCCAAATCGGTGCATGTCACAGTCTGATAACCACCAAAGGCCCAGCACATAAGGTCAAAGCCAACCATGCGGTTCGGGGAAAGTAAGATACATGTTTAATGCGATTCAAGCTCAAAGCTTGTATAGCTATAGCCTCAAGTTCTTGGATTTTCTCATAACTGAAACCATTGAATAAACAATAAAATATTAGTTTATGAATTTAGCCACGCAACAGCGGTAGCTGTATCATCTCAAATAGCAGAGCTGTCGTTCAGTCAGCATACCGATGGTAACAAAAATTCCTCTCATATATATGCATGTATGCGTATATATGCATAAGTCAGAGCAGCATTAGCAGCTGAAACAGTAACACTTCCCTGCTTAAGAATAGACCGGGGTGCTGGCTCTTGTCCTTTCCATTCAGGCCAGTGTTAAACACACAGACTAGCATGCTAATGGGTAATCCCTGAGGACCAGCCACCTTTGTCACAGCCCTAAGAGGATGTCTCTCTCTGGGCACTGGGTGACAGCCACCAGGCTGCCTGCTACTGGACAACCAGCATGTTGCCAGATAGTGATCTCAGTCCTCCAGAGGGATGCCAGCAGGTTGCCAGGCTTTGATTGGTATCTGATGGGCGGAAGATTGGCGTTTGCCTTGATTTCCTTTTGTTTTTCTGTTTTTTTTACCCCCTTGTCTTTAATTCACCAGGAGGAGGTTTTCTGTCCTTCTTGGTCAGGGGAAAGCGAAAATGTGGCGTAGGGGCGCTTTGTCATGCAGCAGGTGGTCTGTATGAGTCGACAAAGAGCATCAGAGTTAATCTGACTACAGTGCAAGTGGTATGAGGTTTCTACTTTTACTGTTCGTCTCAAAGCCCCATTCAAAGTCACCAACAATGATCTGAAACATTTCAAACAAGCTTTGAAAGCACATAATTGGTTAATAAGATCCATGAAAAAGATCACCTGATCACCTGACATTGAATGTTTTTTTGTTCCTAGCTGTCAAATGACAATATATTCTGAATTTAAACACCATCAGGTGGTAGAATGGGTGTTTGTTTTTTTATGTAAATTGGTGAAGGTGCTCCTGCGGTTATAAGCACTTGTTTGTGTGTTTCTGTGGATTAGAGCATTCCACATCGCAAGGTGGACAGAGGAGAAGGAGACAAGCTGAGAAGCAGCCTGTCATTGATTCGCCAAGAGGAAATTCCATAGTGCAAGGTGCAGTGAGGGAGCTATAGGAGGAGGTCGATCCCTTGGGAATACTAGTATCCCTAATCCTTAAAATGTGATGAAATAAAGGAGATGTAATGGAGATTATATAAGAAACATGAAGAGCAGAGTGAAGTTTCAGGATTGATGGCAACATCACGTAAGCGTGTGTGTGGTATTATAGGTTGTTGGCCATAGGATGATGATTATTTTAAACAATTTATCCAGCCCTGGTTCTATACTGTCTGTGATGAAATATTGTGGCCTAGTCCCAACACTGAGCCCTCATCTGTCTTTTCACCCCCAGAGAACTGAGCTCTACATACTGTACAGCAGCACCCAGTGTGTATGCACACACACCCTACACACACTATAAGCACATATGCACACACACAGTTTGATCAGTGCAATACATAAGTCTTGACTCTCTTCCCATTTAATATTCAAAAGATTTGCTACATTTTTATCATGCAAATTTAAAGCAATTGATGATTATAAAGATATGTGACCTTTGAGGGCATCATATAAACCTTGTTGTATAATTGTACAGCACAATGTTTGTCAGTTTAAGAGCAGTTGTGCTTGTGTAGGACTTTTTCTCATAGATTCATCAGGGAGCTGGATCCCACACGATGCTTGAAAGTGATTTTTTTTTCTCCTTAGCATGTACCTTCATCTTTGGCAAATTCCCCATACATCTTTCCTCAGCTATATATTCTGCATGGGCCCTCATGTCCCATACACACTTCTTCTTATCAAGACTTGCGCCCTCCCCCCCTGCTTCCATCCACGCTCCCTCAAAATGAAACACACACAACATAGAAAACCATACCCCACCACCCCCCCAAGCCCGAGCACGCCTACCACCCAGGGCCACCCTACGCCTCGCACGTTCCTCTCAGACAGGGAGCACGACACTGGGCCCCTCCATCCCTGTCTTCCCTGTGGCCCCCCCAGCTTGTCCGCAACCCCCAATTCCATCCATCATATCTGCCCCCCGGCCTCCATCACATCCCCACAAAGGCAGCTAACCCCAAAGAAAAGAAAAGGCAAAAAAGAGGAGAGAAGAATACAGCCGCTACCATGCAGAACAGTGCTGGACTGAGGACCATCTTTTGTCCCGGGCCCTGCCTCTCCTCGCCTGGTCTCTCCGGCAAACACACCCTCTTCTCTGGGGGAACAACAGCTCGGAGGCTTGGGGGATGGAACCGGGGTGTGGTTCGATCTAAAGCAGTATAGTATGCCCCCTTCGATGGCCCCCTGGTCACCAGCAGACCCTGTGTGTTGAGCTGTCAAACGGGGCCGCCCTGGCCCTCCCCTTGCGTCCACGGGCACTCCCTCTGGGGGGCAGTAGGGGCCCTGAACTCCTGACTCAGGGGCCCACAAGGCAAGGCTCATCGTGGTCTGCTGGCCTGACCACTGATAATCTGTGAAGTGGAACAGTACCACTCAGGTGAGGAGGGGGACTGAGTGCACATCTGCAGGGAGCTTTTAAAGAATGATGGATGAAGTAGAGGATTTACATCAAAGACACCTTTGACTTTTGTGTGATATGTTCACTCAACTGTACTGCTGCTCGAGCAGAGATTTTATTTCTGATAGCACAGAAAAGGAAGGGGAAAAAAAGAAAAAACCCTTTTATAGCAGTGCTTTGACTGAAAGAAAAGAAACCCAAAAAATCCAAAAAGAGCTAAGACTGAAGACGGGAGCGAATAAGTGAATGGGCAGCATCCATTAAGTGCAAACAAAAGCGGGTGCCTTTCTGCTGGTGCTGATGTTCTGTTGCCGACCATCCTGCTTTTGTGGCCCAAGGAAGAGAGGGAAGTCCCCGCTTGGTCACGTTCACACCCTCTGCTGATAGAGCACCTCTCACTGCTGGTCATGGGTGTTAGAGAAGCCTGCAGCTGCATGGGTACAAATAGCAATGGGGGTAAGACAGAGATGGGCCAGAGGCACACACAAAAACAGAGTGACGCATAAAAGATGGATTTGAGACAGGGATAAAGAAACACAAGAAAAACAGACCAATCATCCTTTGATATAAAGGAATAAAGGGAATGAGTGGTAAAAAAGAAAAAAAAGAAAAAAGAGAGAGAAAGAAAAGTAAAATACATAGAACAAATGATGCAATCATCGAAATTGTTTATGCAGGAAAAAGTCAGAAGACAGGGAGATTATTAATGAGGATAAGCCCTGGTCGGGGGGAAACAAAGCACATGTTGGATTGTCCAAATTCAGTGTGCTAGTTTATGAGACCCCAGAGACTTGTGAAGCAGATAGTAGACTGGTGGAATGAGAGGGGGCTGGAGGGGGTGGAGAAAGGGACCAAATGTTGCACTATACTATTGTTAATTAGGGCCCGCACCAGTATACAGAGAGGTGGGGGCCATCACATCTTCCATATTCTACATGGCAAGATTATTAATTAATCAAATACAATATTCATTCACCAACTATGTTAAACATAAGAAGTGGACCAAGGAAACTCCAAGACTGGAGAAACTGGACAAAATAAAACGTGAATGTAAACACTCACTGACACACACACACACACACACACACACACA